>NW_027555847.1:453008095-453493095 GCF_003287225.1 Phascolarctos cinereus | reverse complement strand
AAATAGTTGACTATTTAAAATATAATTTACTAATTTTGCTTTAAAATCTACAGAATTTAAATGTGCAGAATGCCCTTTGACACTTCTTGCTCATATTCAGGTTATGTACAGTAATTTTAACTGATATTTCTCTGGGATCTTCAGGTTTCAAAAACCATTGTTACTGCTGATCACATGGCTAATAAGTTTCACAGGAAGCATTTGAACCCAAGTCTCTCCTGAACCCCAATTGTATACCCTCTCTGCTGCTCTTTGCTCTCTCTAGCTGTACCTAAATGTGTCTACAGCAATTAATATTTGGGTCATTTTATTTTGTAATTATTAATGGCATATAGTAAATGTATTATTTTAAAAAATGGAAATACAAATGAAAGTTGAAATTAGTTGTTAAAATGATTTTTTAAAAATCCAAAGTTTTCCCAACTATTTTCCACTGTAAGACAAATATTGTATAAATGGTTATTTCCTTGTAATAGTAATAACAACTGTTGGAGGTGGAGGGTACTTTTGCTCTTGGTTTCTCTATGTGATTTTGGAGAGAATGCTTTATTTAGGAAATACAAGTAATAACTACATGGGAGCTAGCCTCCACAAGTGACATAGTAATGTAAACGTAAAAGTGAAATGAATTCTTCACTCTGTAAGTGTATTCTCCTATTGGTAAGGTGCTGGAAGGATATATACGGGAAGTCCCAGAGAAACACCAAGAAGGAATCCAAAAGGGACCAACATGATGCTCATGGAAATCACTCTCATCTCTCTCTCTTATTCTATGCTAGTCCAAGCCTTCTTTGAAGGGCTAATCTTCTCTAGACTATATAATTTTTGATCCATTTCAGATTATTAGACTCTCTTTGTTTACATGTCTGTAAATCAACTTTGAGTAGGCTAATGAATGATCACTGAGACAAAAAAAGGGTTTGTGATATCCTGGAGAGATAAATTATTACTCTGCCAGTTCTTCCCAGGCTTCTTTCACTAGAATATGAATGTGTCTCCTGCCTTTTGGAGACTCATAAGATTTCTCCAACTTCTATATGTTGGTTTTCACATTTTCTGTGAACTCCCCAACAGTTCTAATGCCAACGCATCACTAGCTGATGGATGTTAGGACACTAATCCAAGATGACACCTGACTATATATTCTTTTAATTAAAAAGAAAAAAAAACTTAAAGGAAAAATGAAGCAGTAGAAAAGATTCTTGATCTGATACCAGAGGATCAGGCTTCAAAACTTGCTTCTGTTTGTTACTAATTGTATAACCTTTGGCAAATCATTTCACCTCTCTGATATTCAGCTTAAGCATCTATGAAATAAGGGGCTTATGCTAGTTGACTTCTAAGACCCCTTCCAGCTCTAAAACTATGATCATATCACTTATTGTTATAGTCAAATTATTGGACTAGTTCTCATTATTATTATTCTTTTTTGGTTTTGTTTTGCTAGGCAGTGGGGTTAAGTGACTTGCCCAAGGTCACACAACTAGTAAGTGTGTTATGTGTCTGAGGCTGGATTTGAACTCAGGTCCTTCTGACTCCAGGGTAGGTTCTCTATCCACTGTGCCACCTCGCTGCCCCACAACTAGTTCTCATTATTAAGAATGTATTTCCATAATAGTCACATCTAGGTCTAGTAGAACTTCACTGGATTATATAACTAGAATCCACTTTTAGGACAGAGAAAAAATCTTTTATAGAAGACAAACTTCTCAGCTGCTAAAGACAGAGTCAAGAGAGCAAAGAATTTTACATTAGACATAAGGGAATTTAGAATCAATCTACTCCACTGTCCTTAATTTATGATTTGGAAAGTCAGGAACAGAAAATTAAAATAGCTTTCTCAAGGTGAATGGCCTCCTTTAAAAAGTAGTACTGAAACCCAAATTATATAATTGACTGCTGTTTTCAAGTAATGTTGTTTCTACTATTCTTCAAAGCTGTATGGTTTCATTGGTGTGAGTAATCTCTTTACACCCAATCACAGAATCATAGAATTTGAGAACTAAAAGGGACCTCAGTGGCCATCAGTCCAAGCCACACATGAAAGAAATCTCCATTATAATCTACCTCATAAGTGGTTATCCAGACTCTACTAGATCTCTAAGGAGGGTGAACTGCTATCTCTTGAAGCAGCTTATCCCAATTTTGTAGATCTCTCATTTTTAGCAAGTTTTCTCTAGAATCAAGCCTAAATTGACTTTCTGTTGCTCTTGGTTTTGCCCTCTGAGGACAGATAGAACAAATCTGATCCCTCTTCCACAGTTATCATGTTCCATTTGATTAATTTCTCCAAGCATAAATTCTTTGGATGAAGTAAAATGATACCAGATAAAAAGTCTACGTCAATTGGCTAATGGATTTTTATCATACCTTCTGGGTACTACGTAAAATTATGAGGGAGTCCCAGTGAGAAGGGATCTAGGAAAGGAAGTTATCCAGTAAACCTCAGAGGAGGAAATATTTGAAGCAGGAGAAATCTTGCCCTAAGTCTGTTTATCCCAGCCCCTTTGGCCAGATGAGGACTTTGAGAACTTCAAAGAGTATGGAAGATGTTGTACTTCCCTTCCTCTCATTGGTATAGTGGCACTCCCACATCAGCTGGTAACGGTGTCTGCACTTGGAGTCAAGGAGAGACTGCATGTAGATTCGTGTTTCCACGAGAATCCTAGAAAAGAAGCCAGAAGGTGAGCTGCTTGAACACTTCACAAATGGATGAAAAGGACTTCCAGCAATCAGGAGGTTTGAAATATCATTTTGTCACATGTGCCCTCTCTAAGCACGAGCTCACTTTTCCTTGGACGCTATATGTACTTACAAGTTAATGTGTGTTGGCCTCTAGGGGAGATGTTTATGCCAATTTTCTTACTGCACCCATTTGACAAATATCTCTTTCTAAAAGCTTCTTAAGGATGGCTGAATAAAATGATTCTTGACTGATAATCTTAGAGAGAAGCACACTGGTGGAGATTCAAACTGATAGTATTAGGGAATAGCTCCCAACTATCTCTCACATTCTGACAGGGAGATTTGCCCTTGTCCTAGGACTCAAGGATCTCTGAGTCAGATAAGCATCCTTAGAGCTTATACATGATACACTATCATAACTGAATTTGAATGAGAAGAATTCACCCATAAAACAGAAGAAGATAAGGCGATGGATTGGAAAGCAGAATCCAACAATGTATTATTAGGAAGAAATATGTTTAAAAAAAGATTCACACAGAGTAAAAATGTGAGGTTGCAGCAAAATTCAGGAAAACTGAAAAGAGAAAAATAGAACACTATGCTATGATTAAAGTTACCATTGACAATGAAATTATATTAATACTATATCCATATTTATATGCACATACGTGTACACTAAATGACATACCATTTGAAAATTTTAAGGAAAATTTAATAAAACACCAAGGAGAAATAGAAACCAAAATTGTAATAGATCCTTAATATACCTTTCTGAAAAAAAAAAGAACAGGAAAGAAATTAAAGACTATATTACAACTTTAGAAAAATTAGACATAATAATGCTCTAGTGATTGGGAGGAACTGTGACACAGTTGATACGACACGAGATGCGGAGTCGTGAAGACCTAGGTTCTAATCCTACTTCAAATGCTTACTATTTGACTCTGGTCAAGTGATATATTCTTTGTGCTGCAGTTTCCTCATATATAAAGTGAGGGGATAGATTGAAGGGCCTCTATAGACTTTTTTAACTCTAAAATGATCCTATGAGCCTATGTTTACTGTATGAAAATGTAATAAATGCACATTTCTCAGCTGTGCGTGACATCATTACTAAAATTGACCATGGCCTAGGTCAGAATCAATGCCTGTAAGCAGAAATATTAAGTGTAACCAAAAAGGCCTTTAAAAATATTCAAACTTAAATTGAAACTAAATAACTTAGTCCTAAATAATACTGAGCAACAATCATAGAAATAATACATAATCTCATCAAAGAAAAGTGCAACAATGGGAAAACACAGAAATACTTATGGGATGCAGGCTAACAGGGACATCAAGGAATATTAAATCATTAAACACCGGTATTGATAAAAGAAAGAAAGAATATACTAATGAATTAGACATGACTTTTGTAAATTCAAAAAGAAAGAAAAAATACTTGCTAAGTGCAAAAAATAGAAATTTTGAAGATCAAAGAAGGGATTAACAACATTGAACACACAAAAAAAATTGAATTGATAATTCAAATTAGAAGCTGGCTTTTTTTGGACACAACTATTAAATAAACTAAACAAATTATTTTTTTAAAATGGAGAAAGCCAATTTTTTTTTTCATTTTGTTTGGGAGTTCATATATGGTTTGCTTAAGTTATTTTCTGGGCTTGGATTAATTTCTGTATATCTTATATATGAATCTGGTTATATTTTTATAAATACTCATCCATTTCATTTAAACTGTTGCTTTCATTGGCATTTCATTGGACAAAAATGTTTATAATGATATCTTTCCTTAATATCTTACATTGTGGCTTTCTAAAAGTACCGGCTAGCATTATATGGAAATTTAAAAAAATGTTAGAAGTGTTTTCAAAAAGTCATAGGTAAAGCAACCATGTCCATAATCATCACTTTTGCTTGATATAGTTCTGTATTTATCTATGTCTCTAGCAATATGAAAATGAAAATAAAAATAAATTGATTAATATATGTAATGAGACATTTTAATCATGTTTGAAGCTGATATTATAGCTTATTTAGGAAACCTTAAAGATTCAACTACAATTAAATAAAAAAACCCTTTTAACAAATAGCAAAATGTAAAAAACAAAAACAACAATAGCAAATTATTATCCTTCCTTTAAATTACCAACACAACCCAACATTTAAAAATTCAAGGAGAAATTCCATTCAAAATAAATATAGAATGTATAAAACATTTTGGAGTCAACCTATGAAGACACACAAGAATTACATGAATTTAACTACAAAATACTTTTCATAGAAATACATAAACAGTTGGAGAGAGATTATTTGTTCATGGTTAAGGTGTGCCAATAGAATAAAATGACAGTACTATGTGTTTACTCAGTGTCACGCCAAAGTACCAATCTTACCTTGTGTAGCTTAAAGAACTCAAAGCAAAAATAATAGTAATTCCTCTGGAAGAAAAAAAAATCAAGAATTTGAATGAAAATAAAAGAAAAAGAGGAAAGAGGGGGCCCTAATAGGAACACATCTCAAAGTAGAATGCAAAGTAATAACCATTAAAGTCATTTATAGAAAGAAACAAGGAAAAAAAGAAAGAAAGAAAGAAAGAAAGGAAGGAAGGAAGGAAGGAAGGAAGGAAGGAAGGAAGGAAGGAAGGAAGGAAGGAAGGAAGAAGAAAGAGAAGAAAGAAAGGTAGAAGGAAAGAAAGAAAGAAATAGATAAGTTGATTAATGGGACAGATTATGAATAGAACTGCATATAAACCAAAATAATAGCATAGGATTTGATAAAACCCAGAGACATCAAGTCCTAGGATAAGGACTCACTATTTGACAAAAGCTTCTGGGAAAACTGAAAAGCAGTCTGAAAGAAGGTTGGTTTAGTCCAGCATCAAATTCTGCATACCATAATAAGCTCCAGAAATATGCTTGAACAAGATAAAAAAAAGGTCACATCATAAAGAAATTAGAGGCATGAGGAAGGAGATACTTTCCACAATTATGGATAAAGGTAAGAAGTCTTGACTAAAAATAAGGATAGAAAGGGGCATAGGAGATTAAATGAAAGATTTGGGTTTTACAAAATTCAAAAGCTTTTGCACAAACAAAATCAGTGCAGTTAAAATTATAAGCAAAATGGTTAATAGAGAAAGAAATCTTTGGAGAGATTTTGAGATTTTATTGGTGAAGATATTATAGTGGTTTGCCATTTGATTTTCTAGCTCATTTTGCAGACTATGAAATTGAGGCCAACAGGGTTAAGTGACTTGCCCAGGTTCACACAGCTAGTAAGTGTCTGTGGCCAGATTTGAATTCAGGAAGGTGAATCTTTCTGTCTCCAAACCCGGCACTCAATCCACTCTGCCACCTAGCATCATGTGAGTAAATACTAGGGGCAAAATGAAGGTAAACAATTCTGACCCTAGGGGCAAGATAATTTCCTAGCTACAGTCCTAGCCATGTTTTTACTTTTAATAACTGATGCTATTACATGTTGGTAGAACACACACAAATGTTTACTGTAGTGGATGTGCCAAGTAGATAATGTTTTTTTTTTAATTATTTGGGTTAAGTCATAGACTCACAGAATGTTAGAACAAGAACATTAGCAATCATCTAGTCTACTTTAACTTTTTTTTTAATGAAATACCTTTTTGGACAGGACATGAATGTATAAAATACTTAGATTTTTCTTGGATTAAAATCTGCTCTAATGAGAAGTTATTTCCCCAGCATTAGGCCTAAAAAGCTGGCAGAATAGTACCATGTATACTTGAAGTTGCTTTTCTGGCAGCTAGATGGTTCAGTACATAGAATAATAAGGTTGGAGTCAGGAAAGCATGAGTTCAAATTTAACCTTAGTCACTAGCTGTGTGACCTTGTGCAAGTCATTTAACCCTGTTTTTTCCTCTATAAAATGGGCATAATACTATCACCTACTTCCTAAGATTGTTGTGAACATCAAAAGGGTTCATTGTAAAGCACTTAGCACAGTGCCTGGCTCATAATAGGCACTATATAAATGTTATAACAATAATAATAATTGTTACTAATATTTGTGGATGTAAAGTATAGATTTTATATTTAAAATGTACCCAGAAATGCTCCTTTTTTTACAATGTTGTTAACATATGATATTTATAATTGGTACATTTTCTTAGAAATATAAATTCATATAGCATTAAGGATAGGGGCTAGTAGAAGGAACTGCAGGATGAAGAAATTCCTTCTACCAATGTGAATCTATACCTTCTCAACAACTTAGGGTGTGAGAGAGTGACCTATAATGCTGAGAGGTAAAACGATGACCAGCGTCATTTCAGTCAATAATTGTCAGAAGTGAGACTTGGGCTGAATTCTTAGATGTCTCCACTACACCACGATGGTCCATCTATAGATATTTATTGGTAACTTTTTTATACCTATTTCATACTTGATTTCTTTCAATTGAAAGTGCTAAACTCATTTTTTTTCTAGAGAAAGATAGTATGTGCATTAAAACCAAATGAAGTCATAGAAATGCTGAATGGAAGAAAAATATGGGCTTTAATTTTCTTCAGGAGGTGTCCAATCTGCCCCTGAAAACTCCTGGAAAATTTGATGAGACAAGTTTCCTAAGAAGCCTCAGAGAATTAGTTGGCAATGTGTATGCTCAGCTATATTGATCTCTTTATTAAACTCAGTTTTTTCTCTAGCTTGCCTCCAGTCTCTTCATGACTTTTATATCAAGCTTAGAATCTCAATGTTTATTTCTATGTTAAAAAATTTAATATACAATGATGTTGTGGTTGATTCAGCCATAGGGAATTCAGAAAACAACATTAAAATTATATGATCATAGAGTTATAGCCAAACCCTTAGGAGAGACAATTGTTTTTTAAAAAAGTTACCTACATTTTTTCATTTCTAGGGTTTGAAATTTGTAAATTGCAAAACAAATCCATTTTGCTGTTTAAAAAAAATTAAATACAATCATTGGATTCTTTTAGTTTAGCAACATAGTCTATATGTTTGTGTGACAATGAGCATTTTCTCCTAGCATTATTGGACTCTAGTGGGTCAACAGTGACTTGAACCACAGTTGTCTTTGTTATCCATGTTTTGTGGGTTAACAGTGTTTCTTAACTGTGAAACATAAGGTTCAATCCCACATACACTATCAGTAAGAAAACACAAAGTTGAAAATAGATGAAGAAAAGATAAACCTTGCATTGAGAAGGATATGTATGTATAACTTCAATATAATGGTCTCTAACATGATATTGATTTTGCCAGTCTTTTATTCATCATCTCTGCCACAGTATCATCTGGTCTAGCATTTAATGTGGCAATGTTAGCACTTTCTTTTTCATCTCTGCTGCTGGTAGATTGTGGTAGGAAAAATTAAGGTATGTGAGATCTGGGGCAGGCTTATCACAGTGATCAATGGTCAGTGTATTGGACATTGTTGGTCTAGTAAAATATAAGAAAAGATGAGCTGTGAGACAAAATGATAAAATCAACTTTATTAAGGTTAGGGAAAAAAAGTATCTGTTAGTCATACTAATTAAGTGGTTTCATTTAATCCACGCACATGAGGTGCCCTCTTAGTTGTGAAGTGCATCTACCATATCTCAATGTGGTAAGAATAATAGTAAGGGAATAGGGATAAGTGAATTCAGCATAGCATAAAACTCATAGATCTGTACACTATATTAATATTAATACACAAAGACAGCACTTTTTATAGACCATTTATCTACTCACACAAACATGTGGACATATTGAACCATGTATAGTCTTACATATTCAGGCTAGTATCTTTTCACGCTATAAAGTATATTCATTAGCAGTGCTACTCACCAATTATTATGATTAATAATACTATGCCTTGTCCTCCTCTGATGCATGTTATATGAAAAAGCAAGGTACAAAGTAGAATACAAAATATGTGTTTGTTGATGTGTTCCTAACAGCTTTATGTTTTGGATTTTGTGAAATAGGTTAGAGTAATGTATCTTGGAGGAGTTGCCATATTATTGATTTGATTATTTGTAAGTTCTTGATACAGTTTTGTTCCTTTTGTTTCCTTTATGCCAATGATAGAGGCAGTGATTAGATCAAAATAATTTTGTAGTGATTATTGTTATCAACGATAATGAAACATTTACATATAGCTTAAGAGTTTGTAAGTCACTTTCACTTTGAAAAGCCTATCAATTTCTTACTTGCTCATTAACAGCCACTGAACACCTTTTCAGGTGACAACATTAGTATCCTATTAAAGCATGACATGTGCAGCCACTGTAACTATCCTCTTGTGATCTTAGTATAAAACTGAGCATCACCTCCCGTCCATCCTGGGCAGATCTGTACATAAGATTCCATTCAATTCTAGTTCATATCATGTCAACAAACATTTATTAAATGCCCTACCATTATAAGCCACTCTGGATATAAAGATGAAATAACTTACGGGCTCCAACTTTCCTTCTCGAACTTATTTCACACTATTCCTTTCATACTATTTCTCTGTGTTCCAGCCAAGTTAGGCTACTAGACATTCCTTGAACTCAACAATTCATCACCAGCTTCCATGTATTTTCACAAACAATCTTCCACGTGTAGAATTTTTTCCCTTCTCATCTCTACATTAATGATAACACCACCATCACCTAAAATTTACATAGTACTTTAAGGTTTGCAAAGCACTATATATACATTGTCTCACTTAATATTTTTCTTCCTTTTAAGACTCATCTCAGATTCTGTCTCCTTTATGATGACTTCCTTGATATACCCAGTTATTAAGAGTTATTTCCTCCTACTTATTCAGGAACATATCATATTATTCTAGCATAATGTAGGTTCTTTGAGATATTTAATAAATTTTTCTTGAATTGAATAAGACATTGTCCCAGCCCTTTCTAACATTATAAACAAATAAGAAACATATGCAACTAACCAAGATACTACGCAGCTTTACTATGTGCAAATTTAAAAGCAAAGGTCCATGCTGCTAAGAAAAATTTGAGGAGCCAAGAGTTCACTGTCATCTTAAGGCATCCTCAAAGCTAATGGAAAGTATAAGTTGGACCTAGAACAGAGATTCTTAATCTTTTTATATCTTAAGGCAGGTAGGTAACAAAGTGGATAGAGCCCTGGATCTGGAGACAACAGGAGTTCAAACCTAGCCTGAGACATATCCTAGCTTTGTGACTTAATTCGTCTGCCTCAGTTTCCCCATATGTAAGATGGGAATTGTATTAGCACCCATTTCCCAGGATAAAATGTGAAAATTTTTGCATAGCTCTTTGTAAATCTTAAAGGCTTATATAAATGTACTTATTATTATTCATGATGCCTTTTGGTGAAGTCTATGGACCCCTTTTTTTACAATATTGTTTTTAAATAATTATAACTAAGTTCTAGATTCCAATGAAATGTTAGTGAAAATAAAGATTTAACTTCCCACCTACCCCCATTTAACACCTACCATAATATCCTCAAAAGAAAAGGGAAAAAAAGGAATCAGGATAAATGAAGAGACTGAAGATACATGAGAGAGACTGAATGATTGATGAAGCAAAGTCCTGAAAATAGGAGGGGATAGAATATAGTTGGAGTGATTATGCTCAATAAGAAAGAGGGCCACATATTCCACTCAGACTTGAAAGAAGGAAGACAGGGTATATGAGTAACACCAAGAAGAATTTATAGGATTTTGAAATGGAAAGGGTATTAAAGATCATTCAATAGGTGAGGAAATCAAAGTCAGAGAAATTAAATGACCAACTGTTACATAGGTAGTAAATAAGAGAGGAGATTCAAACTCAGGTCTTCTGAATCCAAATCCATTGGTTTTCCTATTACTCCAGGGGAGTTAAGGGAAATTGTAAGCTTGTTTGTAATGCAGCATTCATTTCGTTTTGTTTTGTGGTGATTGTTTTTTTTTTCTAACTATGTTGTTGTAGTCATTGCTTATGTTATTTTTTTGGCTTTGCTTACTTCACTTTGCATCAGTTCATGTAAACTGTTTGACATTTGGGTCACATGACCAAGAAAACGAAGGACTAGCTTTTTTTCCCCCTCTAATCCTTACAACCTCTCAAACTTCTCCAAAATAGAAATTATTTGCCCGAGGGAAAAAAAAATCAGCTTTTTTCCTGGGTCTAGAATACCAAGAACCCCCCAAAAGGAAAAAAAAATCCCTCCATGAACAAATGCCTAACTTGAATTCATTCAGAACACCTTCCCCAAGGGCCCACCACACTCCCAGCAGCAAGGCTTCACTTATCTACCCAACCCACTCAGTGCAAACCCTACTCTGATCTCCATCCTTTTTTTCCCCAGCAAGTGACAATCCAAGGACCAAACTGCAGAAATTTTCTGAAGCAATAATAGCCAGCACCTCAGGAATGTTTATGATGAAACAGGGCTGTGCAGAAGAGTAGAAAAACAAAGGAAGAGGGCAGGATTTGTGTCTGGGTTTATAAAAGACCTCAGTTTTATACCCTAACTCCATTTCTTCCAAGTACCAGGAGGATCAAAATCCCAAAAGGCAGAGAATTTCCCAGTGTATAAGAGCAGCAATGTGGCAGTGATCTGTCCCACTGGGCCAGGAATGGAGGAATAGAGGGAACAGAACAATGTATATGTGTGTGTGTGTGGTGAGGTAATGGTGTTTTGTGGCACTGTCTAAGCCTCAGAAGAAAAGCCCAGCAAACATCTGGAGCCAGTTCTGTCCCCCCAAAGATCATTGAAGCCGGCTGATGAACCAAGAATTGCTCAGTATTGGAGGAGGTTGAGATACTTTGAGAGGAGAAAAGAGTCAAAAAGTAAGCAATATGAGAAAATGAAGTATCATAGATCTCCCAGAAATACCAAGTCAAAAATTCTGAATACCATATTATAAGAAATAATATAAGAAAACTGTTTACATAAATCTTACCATGTTTCTCTGTATTCATGTTCATAATTCATAAAAAGCATGAAAACATTCCAACACATTCAGTACCACACTTTTCTTAGCCATCTTCTACTTTTTGGATATCTATTTCATTTCTAGTTCTTTGCTATCACACGCACACAAAAAAAAGCTATTTAAATGTATTAATAGTATGTTTTTAATGTGTTTAGAAACTTTCTTTTTCAAAAATCTCTTTGGAGTATATGCCTAGCATTTAATTGATGGATAAAAGGCTATGAATATTTTTAGCAGCTTTGTTTTCTTTTTCCTTTTTTTTTTTTTAGGCAATTGGAGTTAAGTGACTTTCCCAGGGTCACACAGCTAGCAATTGTCAAGTGTTTGGTCTGAGGACAGATTTGAGCTCAGGTATTCCTGACTTCAGAGCTTGTGCTCTATCCATTGCACCACTAGCTACCCCCAGCTTTGTTTTCATAACTTCAAATTGCTTTCCAGAATGGTTGTACTAATTCATAGCTCCATCAACAATTCATTAGAGTGGCTGTCTTTCCACAACTCCAACATTAACTATTCCCAATCTTTGTCACCTTTGCTAATTTTCTGGGTGTGAGGTAAAACCTCAGAGTTGTTTTGATTTACATTTAACTTATTATTAATGCTTTGAATCATCCTTTCACATGGTAATCAATAATTTTCTATTCTTCTTTTGAGAGCTGTTTGCTTATATCCTTTAATCACCAATAACTTATGAAGAATTATAAATACTCTTGCTCACTGGCACTAGGGTCTTAAACTTCTACTATGACCTTTGAGCTTATGGGTAGTCCAGACAGACTACCAACATCCATTGGGCAATTTTCTTATGAGTGGGCCAGACTGACTATCAGTATCTAATACCTAATGCATTTTGAATTTCAGGTGTTTATCAGAAATATTTAATATGATTTTTTTTCTCAATAGTTAATTTCTCTTCTTTGTCTAACTGCATTTCTTTTGTGTAAAAAAATTCGGTTTTAAGTAGTTGAAAATAAATATTTCATGTTTTGTGATCACTTCTATCTCCTTTTTTTTTGAAAATCCACTGTAGCTGTGGTTGTAAATGGTATCTTGATTTATTGACCTCTGCATTCCCCACGCCCTCTAAATTATAGGATCTTTTATATTGAGGTTACATATCTCTTTGGAACTCACTATGATCAATTGTCTAAAATGTTGGTCTAAACCTAATTTCTTACAAACTGCTTTTCAGATATCTAATAGACCTAGTTGAATAGAAAGTCATCAGTTTTTATTAATGTTTATCATTTGTTCCATTGATCAACTTTTATAATTAGTATCAAATGGTTTTAAGTATTACTCATTTATAATATTGTTTGAGATCTGATAATGCTAGGCCTTCTTCATTCATTAAACAAAATAAAACAAAACAAAATTTTCTCTTTATCTTCTTGCCTTTTTATTCCTTCAGATGAATTTTATTATGTTTCTACTTCAATAAAATAATCTCTGAGTAGGTTGATTGACATGGCACTAAATCGGTAAATAATTTAGATACCATCATTTTTATTATATTGGTGTGCCCTAGCCATGACCAATGAGTATCTATTTAGTTATTTAAGTCTTCTTCTATTTCTATAAGTGTATTTTATAGCAGTATTCATATAAATCTTGAATGTTTCAGGTAGGTTGACTCATAGCTACCATATTAATTTCATAGTGACTTTGAATTATATGTCATTTTCTGTCTTTTCAATCTGTATTTTATCAGTAAGATTTTTGCAAGTTTAGTTTATAACTTGATACTTTATTATTATAGTTATTTTGATTCTTTTTTCATTGTATGATTCTCATATCACTGTAAATAGAGATCAGTTGGCCTCTTCTTTCTTTATATTTATTTTTTCAAATTCTTTTTTCTTGTTATATTGTTATAGCTAGCATTTTGAGTTAGCAAGTAGGTGGTGCTGTGGATAGAACGCTGAGCTTAGAGTCAGGAAGACTCCTTTTCCTGAGGTTAAATTTGACCTGAAACATTAGTGTAACCCTGGATAAGTCACTTACCCCTGTTTGCCTCAGTTTCCTTCTCTGTAAAATGAGCTTGAGAAGGAAATGGCAAATGACTCCAGGTTTTTGCCAAAAAAAAAACCCTAAATGGGGTCACAACAAAGATTGGGATGCAACTGAAATGAACGGCAACATTTATAGAACTGTACCAAATAATAATAAGGAGCATCTATAGTAAATATTGTTTTGCTACCAATTTTATCAAAAATGATTTATTGTGCTTCTTTAAAAAATTATGCTAGCTCTTGGATTTAGATAAATATTATTCATCAAATGAGGTGGTATTTTATTTTTCTTATGTTATTTAGTACTTTAATGTATATTTTATATTTTTTGTATTCATTGATATAAGCACATATTTACCATTCTTTGTTAACAATTTATTTTATTTTAATAACCTATTTTGTTTATAGTTTTTCTAATATTTAGGTATTTCTCCATTTCTGCTATATGTCCAACTTTTCATAATGAATAATTATACACATATACACATACATATATTACTATACTGTTTTTGCCACTATTTTTCCCAGTTATACATCAATAGCATTAGTTATATTTGTCTATAGTTTTCTTTTTCTCCTTTCTTCTTCCATGGTTTGGGGCACCAGGGCCCCATTTTTATTTTACATTTTGTCTGATAATTGTCTTTTATCTCTATTTTTGCATATTATTTATGTAATTCAGGGATTTACTGTTCTTCAAGTGCCTGAGACTATTTACTTGCAAGTTCATCTAAGGCCTTGTTTTTTTAATTTTTTTTTTTTTTGCATTTGAGGATTTATTTATAGTTTGCTTAATTTCTGTTTCTTAGATAAGCTTGTTTAGATTTTCCATTTCTGGTTCTATTATTCTTGGTATCTTGTGTTATTACAAATATTCATCCATTTTATTTAGCTTTTCACTTTTCTTAGTAAATGATTGGGTATAATAGTTTCTAACGATTTACTCAGTTTGTTTTCAGTTGTTGTCAGCTTCCACTTTTCATTTTTTATTTTGTAAATTTTGTTTTCCTCCCTCTGTTTTTATTTGAACCAGTGGTTGTTCTTTTACAAATAGTTCTTCTTTGTCACTTCAAAAGATCTTTATTGTTTTAAAATTTTGTAACTAATTTTCAGAATTTACATTTTTTTATTTACTTGGGAATTATTAATGTATCTATTTTCCAGTTTGTTCAGTTAAATATTTAAATCATTATCTCTTATTTCTCTCTATTGTTGTCATAAATTTAAGGAGATATAAAATTTCCTCTCTTGTTTCATCCCATAAGGTTTGGCATATTATCTAATTGTTATCATTTTCCTTGTTGCAATTGTTTGTTATTTCTATCATTTGCTCTTTGATTCACTCATTTCTTAGCATTACATGATGATGTTGTTGTTACTCAGTCTTTTTTCAGTTGTTTCTGACTCCTTGTGACTCCATTCGGGTCTTGGGAAAGATACTGGAATGGTTTGACATTTCCTTCTCTAACTCATTTCACAGATGAGGAAACTGATGCAAAGTTAAATAACTTGTCCAGGGTCACATAACTAGTACGTGTCTGAGGTCAGATTTTAACTCAGGAAGTTGAGTCTTCCTGATTCCAAATCTGGCACTCTATTCACTGTACCATCTAGCTGCCCTTACATGATGTAATCTCCATTTAAATCAGACTCTTCTTATTTCCTGAATTTAATTCTCAGAATTCCTCAGGTTAGGTCAACCTACATGCTTTACAGGATCTCATAGGCCCTGTGGTGTATACAGGAGATGTTTTATTGTGTATCTTTTTATTGTTTTTATTCTATGTCAAGGGTAAGTATGTATGTATGTATGTATGTATGTATGTATCTATCTATATCTATCTATCTATATCTATATCTATATCTATATCTATATCTATATCTATATCTATATCTATATCTATATCTATATCTATATCTATATCTATATCTATATCTATATCTATATCTATATCTATATCTATATCTATATCTATATCTATATCTATATCCATATCTATATAAATCCATATCTATAGATCTCCAAGCATGACTGTGTATTATTTTAGAAAGTTAGTTCCATTATGCTAAGGTCATATGACTAGTATACACTAAAATATAGCAATGTCAGTATTTTATTTTGCTAGAAGAGGTGCTCAAGACCTAATTCTGATAAATTCACAGTGATCCACATTTTCATGTAGCAATTTGGCATGGTCTGCAAAGACTGACAGAGTTCGAGAATAAAAGTATGTCCATACTCTGAGAAAAATAAAGACTTTAGGCCCTTCTCTCACACTTCAACTCAGTAGTATCGTAATTGCTAGAGTATGTGACACTTCTTTGTTGAACAGGACTAGACCGGTGGTTACTAATGCTAGATGGTAGCATTAATAGGATAAGTGGAAATTTAGGGGACTTCAGGTCAGAAAGGATACTATCAAAATTTTATAGAGAATGGTTTCAAGCAAATATAAGCAGGTGGTTAAAATGGATGAAGGTGGGTTATAGCTCAGTGAAGGTTATCTATAGTGAGAAAGTCAAGGGAATGTGAGGTCAATATGTTGGATAGGTCATAAATGTTAACCAAAAACTCCAACTTCTCTAGAGATATTCAAAAAGACACCAGTTAATACATATTATGTTTAAGAATAAAGTTGTTTTGTGAAGATACCAAGAATGTTTTCTTCAAATTATTTTCAAATTCAATCTTATTGTGAGAGCTGCTCAGTGGATCAGGGACCAACCTTGGGGTTAGAAAGACTTAAGTTTGGATTCTGTCTTTGATTAGTTGTTTGGTGATTGGTGGACAAGTGACATAATTTTTCAATGCCCTTGGCATCTCTCTAAAATTATATATTGTAGAAAATTTGTCAATTAGCACCAGTGGAAAGAATTTCTATCATACTTGGAATTTCCTACACTGAAAAAACTGTAGATCTAGATCAAAGAAGACAAAACCCAAACCACAAAGATAAATCATATGACATAGAGCTATTCAAGCATAGCCTGGATGGTTAATTGTCAGGTTTTGTAAAGGAGATTTTTATTCAGGTTAGAGTTGGACTTGATACCTGTTAAGGCCCTTGCAAATCTGAAATTCTTTTATTCTGTGAGAGATTTTTCTGTGGAGCTCTAAAATAAGAACAGTCATACAGGTTCTGACACACATTCTCTTTAAACAAGGAGTAAAATCAAATAATCAAATGCATGTGTGTCTTCTGTAAATACACGGTTATGTTAAAATATTCGCACTCTAACAAGAATTTTACATGAGTAAAATATAGATGAATATTTAAATAATAATGAGAATGTTCTTCCTCAATGACACAATGCAAGGCCACTTAAAAACTTTTGACCAAGGGAAAGAATGACCTCAATAGATGTTAGCTGATCCATTTGATTTTTATTTGAATGTTTCAACATTGAGTGATAATTGGGTTTGTGTAGAGCATATGATGAAAATGAAAATTAGGGAGGAAATATCTAAAGTGTGATTTTGTCTAAGGCCATCAAATAAGTAAAACTTCTTCCACATTTTTTTTAAAGGAAATATTTGAAACATCTACATTTTAAGATCTGTGGCTGGCCTTCAAAAACTATTACAAATTGAGCATTAAATACTTAGAAAATAAATGAATTTGTATCCTATGTGCTATGCTAAAATTAAGACAGAAAACACAGAGATCTTGATTTCTTGGTGTTACTGAATCATTTCAGTCATGTCCTAGTCTTCATGACCCTATTTGAGGTTTTCTTGGAAAGGATACTGGCTTGGTTTACCATTTTCTTCTCTAGCTCATTTTGCAGATGAGAAACTGAAGCAAAGAGGGTTAAGTGACTTACCTAGGGTCATATAGCTAGTAAGTGTCTGAGGCCAGATTTGAAATCACAAATATGAGTCTTCCTGACTCCAGACTTGGCACTCTATCCACTGTACCACTTAGCTACCCTTCACTTTCTCACATATATAACTTAATTCAGTTTTTCAATGATCCGTGATTTGTCAGTAAAGTACTTCCTTAGTGTGGACCAAAAGAGCATGAGCATTGTCTATAGTCAGAGGACCTGGGTTCACATCTCACCTCTGACATTTACCACTTGTGGTAAATCCCTTAGCCTCTCTGGGTGTCAATTTCCTCATCTGTAAAATGAGTTTGAACTAGATGGCATTCGAGGTCCCTTCCAGATAAAGATCCTAAGATTGCAAAGATTGCAATTTCTCTTTGCCTTTGTAGGTAGTGTTTTGTGAGTTGTAGTAGCTGAAGAATTCACTGATTTTTTAGTGAGTCTTCCTGAACTTAGGCTGATCATAAAACAACACATGGTCTGTCAGTGGACAGCTTTTTCAGTCTAATCAGATCTGCTAAAGCCTGTGCTTTGCTGACAGACTTCTCCCACAATAACCTTCATACCACAAAGGAACATGGAGGTCATGTGTCTATTAGAGTGTATGTTCCTTGAGGGCAGAGACTTTTTTTGTCTCTTTTTGTATCCCACTTAGCACAGTGGGTGGCACATAATAGGCACTTAACAAATGTTTATTTATTGATTGATTGATTGATCTTCAAGAAATAAAGATTTCCTAGAGATTTGTTAGTATTTTAATTTGGAATATATAGGGCCTCTGCTGCCAGTATATACAGCCAATTCTTTTATTAACCATTCACCTGTTAATTACTTAAATTATTTTTTGGTGGCAGTCAATAGCAGCTCATTAAAAACTGTATGATCTATTTTTAAAAGTTTTATATGATATACTTGATGTATCATATATATGTAGTTCACTGAACTGCCCCTGCTCCCAAGAATGGATCACCTTAATAGGAAAATACAGCTCCAGTGGGTGTTATTGTTTTGTAAATATAGTTGGTTAGTTTTGGGGCCAGCTAGGTGGTGTAGGTGGTAGACTACTGTCGTCAGACACTTTACGAGCTGTGTGTCCCTGGCAAGTCACTTAATCCCTGTTTGCCTCAGTTTCTTCATTTGTAAAATGGGGATAATAATAGCACCTACCTCCCAGGGTTGTTGCAAGAATCGATGAAATAATCATTGTAAACCACTTATCACAGTGTTTGGCACATAATAAATGCTATGTAGACATTTTTTCATTATTGTTATTAGTATTATTATTATTACTACTACTATTATATTTCTGACCGCCCATCCACCCTCACACAGTCCTCTTGCCTTTTTTTTTTTTCTTTCACGGGAGCTACAATGGTTTAGGCAGCAATAATTAGAGAGGAAGAATAATGCTTCAGTCAAGGTTGGTGTTCTGTGTTACCTTGAGAGCAGGGAATTTGCTTCTTCTATATTGGTACTCAATATGTATTTATCAATGCTGGAGTGACTGATATTAGTTTTCTGAACTAAAAGGACCCATACATTTAAGCAAGATGACGTTGATAATTCTACTAACTTTGGAAAAATTTAATTTAGAAAGCATGAAAATAAACTACTCTGCATTCTCTGGAAGCAATTGATTTTTCATGCTGTGAATAAATAACTTCAGCTAAATTGAGAAAGTTTTCTACTGAGATTTTGTGATAAGAGCAAGATATGGGAGCCTAAGCATTAGAAGAAATTTTGAGTGGGGATGAAGAAATCTTTTTTTTTTCTCCTTCTGAGTAGGAAAGAAGTTAATTTTAAAACATCCCTATGAGGCACAGAGGACCATGAAACCCACTTAAAACATCTTTGAAAGCCTTAAGAAAATATTCTAAGTGGCAAAACAGTATATAAGTGGGAAACACTCTGTGTTTGTGCCCTAGGCCAAGTAGGTAATAGAAAAATGTGAGAAGATGAGTGAGACAGGTTGTGGAAAATATTGTGTTGACCCTGAAGCTTAGAGATCCAAATCCAAACCATGACAGATGCTGAAAGTTGTACTTGTAAGGCTTCTTTAATCATGACTGGGAGGAGGGATCCCATTAGGCATTCCCTAATAAGGGCATGGAGACCAAGCCTGGGGGCGATCTGAGAGAGTTCCACTAAGCATAGCTTACTGGTTTGCACTTTACTTGGAAGTTCTTTTTTAACTAATGAAAAAAGCCTCATGTCTCATATGTGCCTCAATGAATATAGGAATAAATATATATATGTCCCCAAAATGTCCTTCAGGAATTTCACTCACCTATTTCTTAGGGCCAATTAGAAATGTAATAATGATTTCTTACCAAGTGCAGTATCATCATTTTGTCTATTTTTCTTTTCAAGCAGCTGTCATTTCAAGTTTAGGTCTAGGAATTTTCTTTTTCTCTTTAAAAGACTTTTACAGGGACTTAATATCTAAAATTTATTTATTACTTTAAGGTTTCCAATGTACTTTACATATTTATGTCTTTAGATCTTTCTTTGTATGTATGACAGATGCTTTTGGCAGCTTAGTGGAGTCTATGGACCCCATCTATTAATAACAAGTAGCACTTATATAGCACTTTAAGGTTTGCGAAATGTTTTACTTGTTGCATTTAATTTTCAAAACAACCCCAAGAGGTAGGTGCTATCATTATCTCCATCTTACAGATTAGGGCAACTGAGGCAGACAGAAGTTAAGTGACTTGTTAGTTAGTAAGTGTCTGAGGCCAGATTTTAACACAGGTCTTCCTGACTCTTGGTACAAGGCTCTTGTCACTCTTACACCTAGCTGTTTCAGAATAATATTTTTAAAATGCATAAAGCAAAATACATCTAATTAAAGAGAAACCAGCTTTATTGAAATACTCATCAAAATGTTTTTTAAAAGCTCATGGAATGGCGCCTATGTTGAGAATCCCTGTCTTAGAGCATCTTAACAACTCTGTGAAATAGGGACTAGAGATTTTATCCCAGGTTTACAGATTAGGAAACTGAGGTTTAAAAAGATTAAGTAACTTGCCATGGTCCTACAACTACTGTCAACGGCAAGATAATAGCTTATACCTACAGAACTTTAAGGATGCAATCTTCACAGAAAACCTGAGAGGTAGATACTTGAAGCAGAATTTGAACTCAGGTCTTCTTGACTCCACATTCTCCACTCTAGCCAAGATGACATACTGCTTCCACATTGCCAGCCATGGATTACCTATAGTTTGGATCATCCTTTCATATTGAAAGTGAAGGTCTCCACAAAGACATTTTATCACAAGGAACATGCCTCTGATATATTTTTGTGCTACATTAACTTCTGTTAAATGCAACTCATCTTTTCTCAATATAGATTTGTTTTTATTTTTAAAACATGTTTTATAAGGAATTTCACCTTCTTTTACAGAAGGTATAAGATCCATATAACAGAATGTGGATATAATAATAGCAATGAGTCTGTATAGCTCTAAGTACTCGTTGGGAATTCAAAGCAAATATAAGAAGAGTGTGGATTCTGCTCTTGGGAAATAAGGAAGAGAAAAAATTATACTAGAAGGATTATGCTAATTACTAATGCCGTGACTTCTTCAGATAACTTCAATGTTTATTAATAGAATCATAGAAAGAAGTTATGAGAATAAGAAAGGATATTAAGGTTGAAGTAATTCATTGTCTACCTGAAAGAGGACGTGCCTCTGTGTTAGGCCTGCTTTTATCTCCTCCCGTCAAAGAACCCCAAATAAAGGGAACACCAGACTTTTAATAGATTTGATGAAGGACTGTGGCTATGATGTTATAGAGAACAGTGATATATGGCAGCTCTGTGGTGCAGCAGATAGAGCAATGGACCTGGAGTCAGGAAGACCTGAGCTCACATCCTGTCTCACACACTTAAATTTTAGCCCTGGGTAAGCTATTTAACTTTTGCCTCAGTTCCTTATCTGTAAAATTGGGAGGATAATAACACCTAATTCCCAGGGATAAAATGGGATAAATAAAGTACTTTATAAATGCTAGCTATCAGTATTAACATTTTTGATATATCTCCCACCAACACCTCTGCCCTTCTGCTCTGTCTACTAATGACTGAATGACTGAAAAAAAAATCAGGCTTTATTAATGTGGTAAATCCTGAGGATCTGGGGATCCAAATTACTACTACTGCTACTGCTGCTATTACTATTACTATCACCATCACTACTACTACAAGAACAGATAGTCCATGCTCTCTAGAAGCTTGCATATTAAGAGGGGAAACAACACAAGTTAGGGAATGGTGACCAAAGCTGAACACATAGGCCTGGAAAGTTAATTGTTTAATCAGCTTTGAACTACTCTACATTATTCTCTGCAATCAAGTCTCCTACTTCCTTGTCCTGTTGATGATCACCCCTTTCCAAACTCTAACCTTGATCACAACCAATATCTAGTTCTTTCAGTCTTGTTCATGCGCTATTGAATGGAGGTAGAGAAAATATGAAACTGTCTTGACTTGGTTCACTACAGATTTATGTTATATAGTATCAACTGGGATCTTGCTGAAGCAAGATAATCATTTTAAATTTATCTAAATGAATTCTATCTTACTCACCAGGATAGTGCTTCCAAACATCTTTATTTCTCCTTAAACCTACCACAGGGCTCCCCACATCAACTCCTTTTACCTTCTCAGTTAATACTCTTGACTCACACTTTATAGAAAAAAAATACAACTCCCTCTTCTTCTCTTCACATTTCATGTCTTCCTCCACCATTTCCCTCACGTGAAAGGATGACCCATCTCTTTGCCAAGGCGAACCCCTCTATGTGCACCACTGATCCCATCTTCTCCCTCTTCTATTTTTTTAAATTAAAAAAAAATTAGACAATTTGTTGCCAGCAATCAAATAGTGCACCGAATGTGAGAGTGTGAAATAAACAAAGACGTGGGCCAGGTGTATCAGTAAAGACGACTCAGTTTATTCATCTGAGGGTACAGGACATATAGAAAAAATCTAGCCTAACTTCAAAGAACCACCCCATGAGATACTCCCCAAAACATCTGCTGAGTACATGACAACATATGTTTCTTAGTTATCAGGGTCCCTAGATTGGGTTGCAAACTCCAAGGTTTTCCCAAGTGCCTTGGCACCACCAGCATAGAGGAGTGGTGTGTAAATCTAAGGTTCAAAGAGTGAGAAAAGAATGTCTAAGAAAGCCTCCCTTGCTCAGGAGATTTGGGAGAGTCCCGCATCCTAAATGATTGAGCCCTGTGAGTTAAGCCTGGGCAAAAGTCAAGCTCTGTCCTGGATCTTGAACCCAGATCGGACTCTTTAGAGCCAGCCCTCTACAGCAATTTTAGGCCAGGGTCACACAGCTAATGTCAAGTGTACTTGGTCTGAAGCCACATTTGAACTCAGGTTCTCCTGACTTCAGGGATAGCACTCTATCCACTGAGCCATCTAGCTGCCCCTCTTCTCCTTCTTCTCCAGCAGATTGCTCCCACCATCATCTCCCTCTCTCTCTCCCTACTATTAAAGCCCCTCCTATCTACTGTCTGTTTGCCTGCTGCCTCAGCTCTCACTCAATTGAACAATCTATCTTAGCTATTATCCTATTTCTGTCCTCCCCTTCATGAATAAACTTCTTAAGAAAGCTGTCTACACTAGGTTCCTCCATTTTCTCTCCTCTAAACCTTCTGCAATCTGACTTCTGGGGTCCTTATTCAACAGAAATTACTTTCTTTGAAGTTCTTAGTGACCTCTTAAATGCAAAATCTAATGGACTTTACTCCCAATCCTATCCTTTACCTCTCTTCAGCATTTGTCAATATTGGTCACACACTTTACCTGAATACTCTCTCCTGCCTAGTTTTTTTACTTCATTCTTCTGATTCTGCTTCTAATAATAAAAATTAAGTAATTTTGGAGCCCTAGAGATAGCTTCATATAGTGAAAATCAATATTAGAGAGAGCAGAGCACCTAACTAGACTTAGAATTATTTTTCTTTAATTCTTGCTTAAAAACTACATCTTCTTTCCTGTAACTTTCTTGTAGAAAGTGAAAAACAGCTAAGGAAATGTACAGCTTCTTCCAATATGAGAAAATAATTTAATTAAATAGCCAAAAAGTTTGATGTCTGGCTCTATCGAAGTGGTTGTTAAATTTTGAACACCAATATCCATTCAGCTCTTTCTGACATATGGGCATAAGAATAAAAAAGAAATAACTCAGAAAAGTTGGGTTATCACTTTTTTTGGATATTATTAATCCCATGGGAATTGCTTAGGAGAAAGAACTGATGGTGTCTGAATATAAGTTGAAGCATACTTCTAAAATTTTTCTTGTTATTTTGTCTATGCTTTTTTTTCACAACATGACTAATATAGAAATATGTTTTGTATGACTACACAGAGTCATCTTGGATCTTTGTATTGCTGAGAATAACTATGTCATTCACAGGTGATCAATCTTATAATATTGCTGTTACTCTGTACATAATACATATCACTTTGCATCAGCTTCTAAAAGTCTTTCCAGGTTTTTCTGAAAACATCCTGCTCATCATTTCTTATAGCACAATAATATTCCATCATAATCACATACCACAATTTGTTCAGCCATTCCCCAATCGATGATTTCCAATTCTTTGCCAGCAGAAAAGAGCAGCTATAAATATTTTTGTGTACATGGGTCCTTTTCCCTTTTTTTAATCTCTTTTTTGGATATAGACCTAGTAGTGGTATTGCTAGGTCAAAGAGTATGCATGGTTTTACAGCTGTTTGGGCATAGTTCTAAATTGTTCTACATAACAGTTGAATCAGGTCACAACTCTACCAATAATGCATTGATATCTCATTTTCCCTATATTCCCTCCAATATTTGTCATTTTCTACTTCTGTCTTATAAGCCAGTCTATTAGGTATGAGGTAGTACCTCAGAATTGTTTTAATTTACATTTCTACAATCAATAGTGAGTTAGAGTATTTGTTTTTTCATATGGCTATAGATAGTTTTGATGACTTCATCTGAAAATCGTTCTTTTGATCATTTATCAGTTGAGGAATGGCTCTTATTTTTATGTATTTGACTCAGTTCTCTGGATTTTTGAGAAATGAGGTATTTGTCAAAGAAACTTCAAGTTTTTTTCCAGTTATGATTGTTAACTGTATTTTCCTCCATCCTATTTCCCCCTATGTTTACTCTATTCTCTTTTTCTTTCTCTCTCAAAAGTGTTTTGCTTCTGAGTACTGCTTCCCCCAATTTTCCCTCTCTGCTATCACCCCCACCTCCTCTTATCCCCTTTCCTTCCTATTTTCTTCTAAGGTAAAATAGATTTCTATACCCAATTAAATGTGTATGGTTATTCCCTCTTTGAGTCAATTCTGATAAGAGTAAGATTCACTCATTCCTTTTCACCTCCCCCATCTTCCTCTCCACTGTAAAAACTTTTTCTTGCCTCTTTTTATGTGTGATGATTTGGGACATTGTACCTTTCTCTTTCTCCCAGTGCATTCGTCTCCCATCTCTTTATTTTAATTCTAAGATATCATCCCTTCATATTTAATTCACACCCATGTCCTGTCCCCTGTCTATATATGCTTCTTCTAAATGCCCTAATAATGAGAAAATTCTTGAGTTATATCACATTCCCATGTATGAATGTTAACAGATTGACCTAATTAAGTCCCTTATGATTTCTCTTTCTTGTCTAACTTTATATGCTTCTCGAGTCTTGAATTTGAAAGTCAAATTTTCTATTCAACTCTGGTCTTTTTATCAAGAATGCCTGAAAGTCCTCTATTTCATTGAATGGTCATTCCCTCCCCCCCCAAAAGAATTGTACTCACTTTTGCTGGGTAGATGATTCTTGGTTGTAATCGTAGTTCCTTTGCCCTCTGGGAAATCATATTCTAAGCCCTCTTATCCTTTAATGTAGAAGCTTCTAAATCTCATTATCCTGACTGTGGTTCCACAATATTTGAATTGTTTCTTTCTGGCTGCTTATGATATTTTCTTCTTGACCTGGGAGCTCTAGAATTTGACTATAATATTCCTGGGAGTTTTCATTTTGGCATCTCTTTCAGGAGGTTTTTGGTGTATTCATTCAATTTCTATTTTACCCTCTGGTTCTAAAATGTCAGGACAATTTTCCTTAATAGTTTCTTAAAAGATAGTATCTAGGCTCTTTTTTTTTTATCATAGCTTTCAGGTAGTCCAATAATTTTTATATTCTTCCTCCTGGATCTATTTTCTAAGTCAGTTGTTTTTCCAATGAGATATTTCACATTGTCTTCTATTTTTTCATTCTTTTTTTTTTGTTCCTTTCGTCTCTCATAAAGTCATTAGTTTCCATTTGCTCAGTCCTAATTTTTAAGGAATTATTATTTTCAGTGAGATTTTGTACCTCTTTTCCCATTTGGCCAATTCTGCTTTTCAATGCCTTCTACTCATTGATTTTTTGTACCTCTTTTACCATTTGTTCTAATCTGTTTTTTAAGGTGTTACGTTCTTCAGTATTTTGTGTGTGTGTGTGTGTGTGTGCGCGCGTGCGTGTGTGTGTGTGCACATGTGCGCGTGTGTGTGTCTCCTTTACCAAGCTGTTGATTCTTTTTTCATGATTTTCTTGCATCACTCTCATTTCGCTTCCCAATTTTTCCTCTATTTCTCTTACTTGATTTTCAAAATCCTTTGTGACCTCTTCCATGGCTCACAAAAGATTTTGAAAATCAATTAATATTTTTCTTGGAGGCTTTGGATGTAGAAGCTTTGACTTTGTTATCTTCTTCTGACTGTATGTTTTAATCTTCCTTGTCACCATAGTAGCTTTCTGTGGTCACAATTTTCTTTCCTGTTGTTTGCTGTTTTTCCCAATTTATTTTTTGATTTTTAACTTTGTTAAAGTGGGGCTCTGCTTCCAGGGTGAAGGGTGCACTGTCCCAAGCTTCAGGCTTTTAGGACAGCTGTTTTCAGAGACACTTCTAGGGACCTGTAAGTTTTCAATTCTTTCCAATGTGGTATGATCTAAGGAGAGGTGTTTAGTACTCTCCTAGCCTGTGCTCTAGTCTATGAGTAACCACAAACAATCTCTGTGGCCCTGGAACTACGATGAGGGTCCTTGCTCCACTGCTGCCCACAAGCTCTGGTGTGCTAGTATTCCTCCTTGTCCTGGGACTGCCATCTAGGACTGCAACCCACATCTGAGTATAGACAAAGCGACAGAGACTAGCCTCAATGCTAGAAAAGAGACCCCTGTAATCTCCTGCTCACCAGTTGTTTGACCCCCTTACCACCTGTGGCCTGAGAGCTCTGGAAGCAGTCACTGCTTCTGCTGATTCAGTGGCTCCCAAGACCTACTCCTGGTTTGCTGGTTTCCTGTCTGTGCTGGTGTGGCCTGTGCTGGACTGTGCTCCATTCTTACCCCAGTGTGACAGATTTTTCCTGCTGACCTTCTAAGTTGCCTTTGCCTAGAAAATTATTTCATCTTGTCCTTTTGTGGGTTCTGCCACTCCAGGAATTGTTTTACGACATTACTTAAAGGTGTTCATAAGGGTTTTGGGGAGAGCTCAGGCAAATCGCTGCTTTTTCTTCACCATCTTGGCTATGCCTCCAGAAATTCTTTTTTCTGAGAAAAATGTTTTTTCTTTTGGAGGCAGGCTGAATAAGTCTCAGAAACGATTTAAATTTGTATTTTATCTGGTCTAAGAATTATAAAATCATCTTTATCTAAATTCAAGGAAAATATTTAAAACTGGGTAAGAGAAAACTCTCACAAATTGCTCTGTATTTGGCTAATGATGTTCTTTTTTTTTCAGCTTCAATGTGATATTTTAAGTTTTATTCCATAGTAATGCAGGTCCTATAATATCTTTATTCTTGTACAGGGAATTTGAGCCTTTTTGTTCCTTTGCACTTCATTTTTAGTGATACTTAATTACTTAATAGTCAAAAATGATAGTGCTTGTCAATTTGGTTTCTGTTCTATTTTAATAGCCCAAAATAATTTGTTGGGGAGACTAATTATATATAACACCATACTGGGCACTCTGAGTTTACTTATACTTCAATATATGTCATGTTATGATGTAGGTACTCAACAGAATTATACACATCAAAATCTGTACATGACTTTTTATCCTTTACCAGTCTTCTCCATCATCTCTCATACATCCTCTACAATTTCTTCCCAATGTGTAGGTTATCATTCTCTTGGTGTTTTAACATTCTTTTGGGTACCAGCACAACATGCGAGTAATCTAACGATTGTTTCTCACTCTGTAAAATGGCTGGCCTTTTCTTACACATTTCCTAGCTGTATCTTCAGATAGCATAGTGATATAGTTGAGAAAATACTGGATTTACTCTCATGATTACACAAGTTTGAATGCTACCTCAAACACTTAGTAACTATATGACTTTGCACAAATCACTTTATCTCTATATGTCTCAATTTTCTTATCTATAAATGAAGGATAAAAATAGCACATACCTTTGAGGTTTTGTTTTGTGTGTGTGTGAGGATCAAATGAAATAATATGTAAAGTGCTTTGTAAACCTTCAAAATATATGTGCATATAGTTATAAAATACATACATTTATAAATATGAATCCATATATTCATAAACCATATGAAATATACCTATATGTACACATACAAACACATATGTGAGTATATGTACAGATATATAGTATATATATAGGTATACACATGTATATATATACACAAAAACACAAATATACATATACACATATATGTGTGTGTATGTATGTGTGTGTGTGTGTGTGTGTGTGTGTATATATGCATTAAACAGGGATATCCTGATGTCATTTAAGGGAGAAAGTAGAAGTTCAACCAACAGATAAAAGATAAAAAAGACCTGAAAATTGTTCCAGAATTATTATTACAAGCTCTTCTCACCATAAAGTATATTGGAGCCAATTAAATTCACAGTCCTGGATAAGCTTGTAGTCAAACTAGAAATGGCACTGTAGGAAACAAAGATAGGCAACAAACAGCTAGCATTTATGCCATATTTACGCCATAATTTAAAATTTGCTAAGAGCTTTAAGTATATTATCTCACTTGATTTTCACAAGAATCCTATGCGATATTATTATTGTTGTTTTGCTGCTGTTGCTATTATTATATAAGAAAAGAACTGGGAATCATATGTGTTTGCTACTGTCATGGAAGTCATGGAGTCATATATGCTTGCTACTATCATGGAAGTTGTCCAATGCAGACTCAAGTTGAATAAGAATCTCTGTCAATTGCGAGCAACTCCAGAGATTCTTGTTTGAGAATGACATTGTTGTGATTATGTCAAGATTTAGAATATTGAAGAACATTTGGCCATTACCTATGCAAGAAAAAAAAAAGAAAAAAACTAGCAATGACTCAAAAATACCTACTGTTAGGGATTTAAATTCTGTACATCATTAATACATATCTTGGGGGGAAAAAACTGCAAATAAACAATGAGTTAAACCCAGAACTGAATAAGAAGGAGAGAATGGGCTGAGAAATTTAAAATTTTAATGTACCTATGCTCCTTATTGCAATGCAAGCTCATCTTTATAATAGCAACATTGGTCGGGTAGTGAGTTGTTGTAAGTCATAGAACTCTACCATCTCCAAAGAATTGAAATTGTGGGTCACTCAAAGGACTAGTGAAACTTAGTGCTCATAATCAAGTATCAAAGCATTACCAGCAAGGAATTGGGCAGAAGACATGGTGTAAAGGATGTCAATAAGCACATGTATGAACAACAACAACAACCAAAAGGTAAAACTGGTTACATGGTGAGACAGTGATAATTGGTAGATAACCAATGGTATCCTTGCTATATTGAGAGAAAATGAATAAAGATCATTGCTTTTTGGGTGGATTGCTATGGTGAATTTACAGAAAGAGATGGACAAGTGTGGTAGAGAATGGCCAGGCATGTATTGTTTGAGATCTGAGGGAATGTCCACATTGATGAAATCATAGATCCCTTTGAATACAGTACTTGAACATCCATTAGTGACACACTGCAGTCTACTTACTCAAGTTCCTCTCCACTGCTCTTTGGAATACACTTATTTTCTATTCTTTGGACATAGTGATATTAAAAATCCATTACCTTGTAGCCTTAGTAGAGGAATATTAGTATTTAAAAACATGTAGTTTTGTTCTAGGGAGCACCTTTTGGAAAAAGTCCTTCACGATCCCTTTTATTGATAGTGCTTTCCTTCTGCTGGTTATCTTTAATTTATCCTTATACCTTGTTTGTTCATAGTTGTTTTCAGGTTGTTGCTTTTTTTTTTTTTTGCCAATCTCCCTCTCATTAGACTTTGAATTCCTTGAGGTCAGGGACTGTATTTTTCCTTTCTTTGTATTTCTAGCCCTTAAGACAATGCCTGGCATATAACAGGCACTTAAATGCTTATTGCCTGACTGACTCACTGACATGCATATCCAATATATGCAATTTAATATTTCTACTATTTTTAAGCATAAGAAATGATTATACTTATTAATTGTTATTGGCTTTAAAATAAAAATCTTAAGAGAAAATAATGATTTGCCTAACAAATCTTACAATAAATTTTGAAGATCCCAGGTCATGAAATAAATGTGCTAAGAAAAATCTGAAAAAATGTTGACAAAGCACAAAATAAGATATAAAATAGATAGTATAAATGATAGATAATAAAAAATATATGCCATAGCTAAATGTTTCTTAGTTACCAGCACATAAAGGTAATGGTTTCGTTGGTCTGTATTTCTTTTTACCTCCACACTACTTACACAGGAACATTATCCATCTGGCTGTTACAATGTCATTGAGCCATTAAATTTCACTATTGGTTGCATAATGAAGGCATGTTTTGTTTGTCTTTGGATTTGAGATTTTTTTTTCTCTTTGTTATTTTGGTTCTTGGCATGTCTGCTTCTTTCAGGTGCAATATTTGGAAGGACTATCCTCCTTCCAGAGGATTCTGTAAGAAAATAAAGGACTTCCCTTGTCCTTTATTATTGTTTCTTCTGTTATCCCTTAGGAACATTGACAATCACACTTAACATCTGTGAACCAAGTTTCACTTAGTAAAATGAAAGTAAAACGCTATGAACCATAGCTAAGGTTTTCTTTAGTGTAGCCAATATTTGTGTTTCACCCAGGTTGTCTGAAAAGAGAAAGTTTCCAAAAAGGGAAAATATCCCAAACACTATTTCCTAGTTGGTTTCTGTTTTTCCTTCCATTTCCCATTAGCACAGTCTATTCTCACAGGATCTGTTTCTGTTTGCTTTGTTCTCTATGTGCTAGGGTTGATTTGGAATTCTTTAGTGTTTGGTAGACAATCCCCCTTTTGGCTTCTCTGTACTCTGAGAAAGTCTGTTATCTGCCATATTCTCCTGAGACAGGCAGCAATGATGATAATTTGATTCTCCCTGATTATGGCAGCCCCTGCAGTCTTATTCAGTGACATTTCAGGTCATTAGAGTGCTGCCATTTTGTTTCCATGAATGTGGAAGAAATGGTGGCTGTCTTCTCTATTTCTGAAGCGTGAACAGTAAAATGCTATTATGAAAAAAATAATCATATAGGGAATGAATCTGTTATAGTATGTCTTAGCTAAAACCAATATGAAGAGAAAATGGATAGTTTCATAACAGAATAGTTATAGTAGTGCAATAAGAAGAGAATGCATGATTTCAAATCATATGACCTAGATTTGAAAACAGGCCCTTTCACTTTCTACCTCTATAGTCTTTGGCAAGTCATATAACCTGTATGGGCATTAGTGTCTTCACATGCATGCATTACAAGTTCTTAAAACTACAATCCATGGCCAATTACATGATCAGTCACCTGTGGGCAGATTTATAAAAGCTAGCCAGAGTGACTCCAAGCTAAAATTGGCTACTCTTTGGATTGTCTATGTCTAGGACTGAATTGGCCAGTGCAGCTATTTAAATTTCTTAGTTCCCCATACTAACTCAGTAGTTTAGGTCATGTAATGATGCTTTAATTTGCCAAGCTATTAAATTCTGTCAGTTGACCTTTTCTAAAAACTTCCTGCAAGATATTTTTCTTGGTCCCCCAGCTGCTTGTGACTTCCTCTTGAAGGTTTCTTTGTATCTTCTTTGTATATATCATGTATGATATGTGCCAATTTATGTGTATTTTTTCCCCACATTAAAATCTGAGTGACTTGAGGATAGGGAGACTTTCACTTTTTCTTTGTTTTCTTCACATTTGGCATAGTGCCTGGCATATAAATACTTCATGAACGGTTGATTCTCATACAAAAGCCAGAAGTTTTTAAGAGTTAAAGTTTTTTTTTTTAAATTTTTAGGCAATGGAGGTTAAATGACTTGCCCAGGGTCACACAGCTAGTGAGTGAGTATCATGTGTCCTAGGCCATATTTGAACTCAGGTCCTCTCAACTCCAGGGACAGTGCTTTATCCACTGTGCCACCTAGCTGCCCCCTAAAGTGTTATTTTAAATTTATAATTTTCAACCTAAGACATCCTAGGAACCAATTTTTGAAAGCTCAGCATGCAAGGCAATTACTTCTAGGTATAGGCATGTATTTTTTTCTTCTATCAGTCCTATAAGTTTGAAATTCTATGTAGTTGGTGGCTATTTCTCAGGAAATATTTATGTTAAAAGGTATAGTTTTCTATTTAGACTTTATTTCTACTGATAAATCTTGAAATTGTCAATCATTCTTGTATTAGTCAGCAACATATGTACACATGTGTATATATATATATGTGTGTGTGTATATATGTGCATACATACATATGTGTGTGTATATGAAACCTAGTAGATTGTTTTCTTAATTTTAATTCAGAATTGACAGTCAGAGGGATTGTAGTTACTCTCTTCCCTTTGGTTATCCTCATGCTTTTTAGATTCCTTGGAAGTGTTGTGTATAAAGACTAGGTGAGATGAGATCGATGAATGGATGATATTTTGGGTAAATATGTCTTTTTCTCTAGTTCAAAGCTCATATCTAATATTATTTAATAATTTTCAGAGCACCCAGGTGAAATGGGTTACCTTCTCCTTTCTATTCCAAAGCTTTATTATCTTTTCTGTCAGTGTTTCTTTTTCTTTTATATTATCTAACTTGAGACAGGTTCCATTTAGACCAAAATTCCCTTAATAATAAGTCACCACAACAGTGCTCAATTTCAAAGATATCCAGTGGGACAGTTGTTTTCCCAATAAATGTATCAGAGTGAATTGATAGCCTAAATTACCTTACCTTTGAGGTATTCTATATTAAAGAAAGGAGTAAAAGTGGGGTTATTGGGAAACTTCTGTTTACACTGAAGCATCATAAGAAAATTGAGTGATGGTGGCAGTATACATAATAAAAAGAAAACGTTGAAAACTTACATGTCAATTTCACAATTAATGTGAACTCTTTTTGATAAATCCTTCAAATGATAGCCAATGTTTCTTCCTATTGATATTTCTACTGCAGAACTTTTTTTTTTCAGGATGATTTTCCTCCCATATATATGCATTTCATAGAAGTAGCATGACATCAAAGGGAGAATGCTGGGCTTGGCATCAAGATGATCTGGGTTCAAATATCATCTTTACTATTTGCTATGTGATCCCGAGCAATTCATTTGACCTCTGTGTGCCCCAAGCAAAATTCATAACACTTATCTACTATGACTTAGATAATTGTGAAATCAAGGGTATACTGGAACCAGCTTGAACTCTCAAACTGCCAATTGTTAAATTCCCAATGTGAACATTTACACTGGAAATTGGCAAATGTTGCAAATCAGGATTTTCTTGATTGTTTTGTTGATTGTCTAGACTTAAGAAAGTGATGGAGAAAATGTTAATAGTGCAGATTAAACTGAAAAAAAACATTTGATTCATACTTTTGGTTTTTTCCCCATGGAGAGCTGGTTGTTTAGCCTTTATCATCACACCCTTGATTGCAATCTACCTTGAAAAATAGATGTTTCCATACCAGAAATTTCCTACACTGGTGAAATCCTCTTAATAAAAGAATTTGTTCTATGAAATTTGGATTCAGTCAAAGGGCTGCACTTGGGAACCTAGAGGGCCACATGTGGTCTTGAGGCTGTAGGTTAGACTAATCTCTTTTGAGTGGTTATGGACATTTTTCCAGGAAACTCTATTGTGTTCCAGGACTGTGTGCAACCAGTGTGATGTCATCCACAAATAGCAGCATCTAGAGAATCATGCAATCTTTAAGGAGTCCTTCCTTGTTCTCCTTGTATTACGCATTGAATTTTCTCAAGAGATAGGTAAACACCTTTGAGAAAAGTAGATCTCCAAATTGTATGCATTGCCTTGTATTGATGTTTAGAAAGTCACTGAACAATATTTATTGTATATCTCTGTTGTATACATCAATGAATCTTGAATAATTTTGAGGTAAGGGATATATGCCTTTATGAAAAAAAAAACATTAAAATGGCATTTTGCTCTACTAAATCAAATTCTTTTGTTTGTTTGTTTGTTTTTTTCTGGTGAGGCAATTTGAGTTAAGTGACTTTCCCAGAATTATACAGCTAGTGAGTGTTATGTGGGAGGCCAGACTTGAACTCAGGTTCTCCTGAATCCTGAGTCGGTGCTCTATCCACTGTGCCATGTACCTGCCCCATCAAATGCTTTTTTAAAGTAAACATGAGTAACAGCCCAGTTGGATTCTTTAATCTATCAATTATGTGATGATAAAGATGTGATCTATTATGGAATGTCAGATTATGACTTGAACAAACAAAACCACCTGTTTTCTACTAATCTCCCCATCCACCTGGATGAGAGAGAGAGAGAGAGAGAGAGAGAGAGAGAGAGAGAGAGGAGAGAGAGAGAAAGAGAGAGAGAGAGACTGAAAAGAAAGTAACCTTGAAGGAAAGTGAGGGAAATGAGAGCAGTAGTAGTTGGAGGGACTGAAAAAATCCATCTATAGAATTTGAGGTTTGTACTAAGTTTTGAAGGAAGTCAGGGAACGTAAGAGGTGGCAGTGAGAAGAGAGAATTTCAGGCACGGTGGGACTATGAGTGCAAAGGCATGAATTAAGAAGTGAGTCTCATATGTGTTGAACAGTAAATAGGCCAGTGTGGCTGGATCATATAGTGTGGAATGGAGCAAAATATAAGAACATGGGAAAGGTAGGAAGGGTCCAAGTTGTAAAAAGTTTAAATGCCATCCCTCCCAAAATTGTATTTGATCTTGGATGTGATGGGAAACCATTGGAATTTATTAAGTAGGGGAATTGATATGGACAGCCTTATAATTTAGAAAAATCACTTTGGCAGCTGTTTCAGAAGTGGATTGGAGTGTAAAGAGGTATGAGGCAGGGAGATCAATTAGACTACTGCAATAGCTCATAACAGAAGACATGGCCTGAATTAGGGTGGTGGGTGCTTGAGTGAAGAGAAGGTGGAATGTATAAGAGATATTGTGAAGATGTGAATAAGACACACTTAGCAAATAGAGAAACATGGCAAGCAATGATCTTCCCATCTCACAACTTATTTACCCAGACAAAAGATGGTCAAAATAAATATCAAGGGCATCTTTGAATGGTGGGGGTGAAGATGGAGCTGTGAAAGATGGAAGGGGACACAGGCAGTCATTTCCTATACCTAGGTCTCCCGATAGTTTATATGTTGATTTTACGCATGTACGTAAGTATAAAATGGTCCCTCTTTTTTTAAACATTTGATTTTAGTAATGGCAATAACTGACATTTGTATGGAACTTTATTAAAAAAATTCAAAAGTGTTTGCAAAAATTGTTATTGCTTATTCCTTATCATTACTCTGCTCCTTCATTTTTTATTCTGGAATGGTGACTTTGATTTCAGCCTAAATAACTAGGAGCAGAATTTTTTTAGTGGCAGCATGGAAATGTTTTGGGAATTTTTACTTAGATGAATTGAATTTAATGTGTGAAGATATTTTAAAGGGAAGGGGGTAGTCTCTGATGGCTAGTATGGATGGTTTCTGATGAGCTAGGATCAAGAAATTTGATTTCCTTACATATCTCCCTCTTCTAATTTGATTTGAGTTTGTATCATAATATTTTCTAAAAATCTCTTTTTAGGGGATTAGTTAAATCAAAAGGAAAAAAAAAACATTTAATATCGTCGTCTTTTTTCCCTGTCAAGCTAATGTAGACTTTTCTCTTTGCTAACTGAATCCTTCCCTTGCTAATAATTTAGCCTTTTTTCATTTCCATTGTTTCACATAATGGTAACAGATTCACATTTGTAGACAGTTAAGTCAGTCCAAACTCAGTCCAAATGTTTTGTTTTTGTTTTCTTTTACTGACCTGATTGATGTTTTGGCATAATACACTCATTTTTGACTAAATTGACCACAATCACAGTTGAACCAATTATGCATATAAATACAACCTAACACTTCCCTGAGAGACTGCTCTGTATGTTCCGTTACCTCAGTTTGTATTTTAGATGTGCTACATTTTGTTTCTTTATAAATATTTATTATTTGTGTTATAGCTATATTTGGTTTCATTATTGCATGTCATAGTGGCGGTGATTTATTTTTCTTCCCCCCAGTGTCATTTGTTGCATAGAGATATGCTCAGGCTCTGTAGTCTATGGAGAATTCTTATGTTTGGATAAAGGGAATTTATTTGCCATTGAAGTTCTTTGCATTTTGTTACAACAAATCAACACTTAGCTACAAATTTTTCTCCTTACAAATTGAGAGTTATTCTTCAATGGAGTCATATCAAGAAATGAAAGAATAGCATATACTATATTCTTCTTGGCCTGCCACACACTGGTTCTGTGTGGGTAAAACAAAGAAAAATAGAATAAGCTTAAATAATTCTAGTTATTTAAGTGCTATGGACAAGAAAATGTTTAGGGACACAGTCCCTTCATTCATTATTTTATTTGTTCATTCATTCATTCCTTCAACAAACCTTTATATAGCTTCTATGTTGTGAAATGCACTGTGGTGGGCTTGGGGAAGGGTCAGGATAGAGAAAATAAAGATAAATAAGAGGCAATCCTTACCCTCAAGGAGCTGGAAACTAGATAGTTAGATTTTCATAACCAAAACTATGCATGATGGACTAAAATTGATTCTTTAAAACAATGAATTTTGCTACAGAAAACAAAAGACATAAATTATATAACCAGTATTTCTCAAAATCTCTCATCTATTTTCATACTATTTTTTTCATTCATCTCTAGAACAGTGATATGATAAGACCTCTACCTCAAATGTCAGTTTTCAAACCTATAATTTTATTCTCACAATTTCTGTCATCTTTGAGGTTCATGGGTTTAAAAAACAAGGAGGTCTGAGTTTATCAGGGCATTTAAAAGCATGGTCCCACTTTGCAGATATAAATATATACCCCAATCACAAAGAATTGAAAGAGGCTAAAAAAAAGACACAATAATGGCATTTTGGTCATTGAGGTATCTTTTACTTGGCAAAATAATCATACAACAATAACTGAAAGAATGTTCTAATTTTCTAAACTGGAAAAAGTCTGACATAACAGCTTTATCAATATATTTCAGATTGTAGCAAGTGGAAAATATACATTTAATTAAAACTTTTCAATAGCGTTTACATTTTTAATAGTATATTTAATTATGTTAGAGTACTCTGAGGACAAATAGCAAAGGATTGTATTTACAATAAATCAAGCTGCTAAGTAAGAGGAGTATGTGAGTTCCTGGGATTTCCAGAATGGGCTGTGGCTATACTGACAGCAAGATATACCAGCTGAGCATTTATTCAGTACCTTTCACTTTAAACGTCCTAGTGGGTGGCATGATCTATGAGATAGTGCCCTGACTTGGGAGCAGGTCTGAGTTTTAATGCAGTCTCAATCACTGATGTATCATGAAACATCTATTCAAGTGTACCTGTTTGTAAAATGAGTATCTCTCCTCCCTTCATGAACCTGCCTTACTCCATCACTCCAATGAATTTGTGGTCTCTTCAGTGTTGGCATTCCCTCCACCTATGCAGAGCCCAACCCACTGATGCCTGTCCTTTTACTCGTTTCTCAACCATGTCATCCTATAAATAAGTTTGCCACAGGAGAAATGTTTGACGTGCTAGGAACCTTCCTCAAAATCTCTTGACATCATACAGATGCTAGTGAAGCAAACATGCTGCCCACCAGTTATTTGTTGCTCTCACTGTGTGACCATTCAATCTCCATTTTTGATCATACATTCCTGTTGATGAAATCCATGACATTGTGTCTTTTCTTTCTTTCCTTGTATGTTATAGGTCACTGCCTGCTTATTTCACAATGCACTTTTTTATTGCCCTCTAGGAATCTTCAGTTTAATTCATTGGAGACTGTTATATTTAATGACTCAGTGTTATACATCATCAGGAGAATATTAGTGTTAAAAATATAGCCTTTATTTCAAAGAAAAAAAGTTTGCAGTTTCCTAAAGGCAAATTCATTCATTCTCATCCTATTCCAGTTTTGGTCTGGCTTATCATTCATTTTTATTGTCGGCTCAAGATGGGCATATGCACGTATGTAGGCTTGTATACATCCACACAGATAGAGGAGCTCTATAAGCTTTCTGTCCAGCTGTATACATAGTCTAGAATTCTTAAACTGTGGGTCTTGACTCACAGTTTAAGAAGTGCTGCAGGGGGGGCAGCTAGGTGGCACAGTGGATAGAGCACCAGCCCTGGAGTCAGGAGGACCCAAGTTCAAATCCAGCTTCAGACACATAATACTCAGTAGCTGTGTGACTCTGGGCAAGTCACTTAACCCCAATTGCCTCACCACCAAAAAAAGAAAAAGTGCTGAAAGGGTCGTGAATAGAAAAAGTTTAAGAAGCCCTGGTTTAGACAATAGGAATTATATAGTCTTTTTTTCCCCCCACTGTAAATAGTTTGGTCAATGTGAGCTATGAAAAAACAACATTGAAATACCTGAACATGTAAGTCCCCAGTAGAAGGATACGCCAGGTTTGTCGGTGTCCCCGATTATGCTCTTTTTCAAATCGATACTACATCTAAGGGAGATAGGATACCAGTTTTTCTCCAGACAGTATGAGATGGAACCTTCCAGAAGACAATTATAATATGAACATTTGTCAGAACAAGAAAGATCGTGGCCTTTTTCAAGCACTTAATTATTTGGCTGATATACTTAGAGCTGAGATTGATCACAGAGGTCATGTGGCACAGAGGTGTCAAACACATGGCCTTCAACACTCCTGAGTGCAACCTAACCAAATTAAAAATGTAATTTGGAAATATTTAACAAGAAAAATAAAAATATGGTAAAACATAGATAATATTACATTTTAAAACTAAGTCAAGGTGTGTCCTACAAAGACCCTTAGTATGGATTAGTAGCTCATGTTCCTGTCTGATTTTGAGACAACTGATCTGGTCCAATTCCCCCATTTTACTGATATTCAAATCGCTTCTTCAAGGTTACATAGGTATCAAGTGACAAAAATGGGATTTGAACCTAAGTCTTCAGATTCCAAAGCCATTGCTCTTTTCACTTTCTAGTTAATGGAAGCATCAACACAGGCACAATATTAATTTGCTAGTTGCCAACTAATACTCTAATTGACCCTACATGAATGGATGTGGCTTCCTGATAATCCTGTATATGGCAGTCAGTCTGTTCATAAGCATTTATTAAGTATGTACCATGTGCCAGGCACTGTACAAAGCCCTGGGGGTGCAAAGAAATACACCCTCCCCCCACCAAAATAATAAAAAAAAAGCAACAACCCATTTTCATCTTTCAAGGTTGATACATTCTAATAGGGAGACAAATAAATATATAGCTAATACAAGGTATATACAGAGTACATGAAGGTAGTCTGAAAAGAAAAGGCATTAGCAGTGAGGGATGGAGAGAGTAGGAAAGGTTTCCTAAAGACAGTAGTATTTGAACTTAATCTTGAAGAAAGCCTGGGAAAGTAGGAGGTGGAGGTGAAGGGGCAAAGGGAAATAATTCCTAAAAAGTACATAGTAAACAGCAGTACTGTCAGAATGCAGGTTTTTTATTTTTAATATTGGTACTCATGGTAATTGTAATTCTAATGCATATTCCACTTGCCACTGACCCAACTTCCTTCTTCCACAGTTTTGGGATGAGGTAGTATACAGACATATTTTTCTCCATATAGAGACTCCCTCTACCAATATAGATTGTTAACTTTTCTACACTCTAGAATCTTAGAGAGTTGCCTGGGCACACTGAGAAGTTAAATGATTTGTCTAGTGTCACACAACCACTACATATCAAAGGCAGGCATTCTCTATCAACTATGCCATGCTGCCTCTCACCAACATATATACACTCATTGCCACAATCTAGTTGGCTTTTTGACCTGAAGAGTCAGGTAATCTTCTTCTCCCTCTTGTATCTTTTTGACCAGAAATGAAATCTTTGGCAAGGTATGAATTACTCTTACTCAGAAGCCATGTTATGCCACTAATATGGCCCTTTTTTCTGGAATTGACTCAAGCTGCCAACTTCAGAGTTGCAATAGCATTTAGACTAGGGTGTGGCCTCAAGGCCACATGTGGCTCTCTAGGTCCTCATTTGCCGCTCTTTGAGGGCTATACTTGAGGACCTAGAGGGCCACATGTGGCCTTGAGGTCACAGGTTCCCCACCCGTGATCCTAGACCCTTCTCAGTGGACACAGACCCACCAGGGAGCTGGTCAGATAGATGTGGAGAGGAACTCTACAGAACAAATTTGTTCATCTACTCAGTCTCTCTGAGGAATGATGGAGCAAGAAGCACCAGATGGAGACATAGAAGGAACAGAGAAAACTAAGGTCTACCTATGGCAGAGAATATCAGACTCTTCAAAGTGGTCCTTCTGAGATTGAGGAAAGAGATGTCACCAGAAAAGAAAAAGAAGAAATGTCAGCACGCAGGAGACTGTGGATTAACAAGCAAGATGCATCCTTCCACTGCTACTGTTAATCATGTGGATTGTACAGGTCTTTGGGGAAAGTGGGTGCCAAAAGAGGGGAAAGTTGATATTTCATCTAACCAATTTGAGTTATTTCTTTTGTGATAGGCCCTCAAACCAAGTGTGGTGGTACAAATTTTTGTGGACTTAGGTGTGAATACTTTTCATTTTCTGTCTAACAAAATAAAATATGCCCTATTCAATAACTTTGTAGCTGAGTGCTTACACGGAAATTGTGGGTCCTTCTAGATGTGCTAAATTTTTATTTTTCCCAGGAGAATGCTGTTTTGGGGAATCGCCAAAGATAAAGTTTACTGAGGAGTCTCTCAAAGTTAAACCTTGTCCATGTGAATCCATAAGTTTTACAGAGGACCATAGTTTGAAGTGGCACTAACCTAGGTGCTGATGATAAAAATAGATGTAACAAAAATAACAGTGATATAAATTAGAATACAAGTGAAAAGGATCAACCAAGATGTAGTGAGAAATTTGAAAATGAAGCAATTATACCAGGCTTGGAAAATCAGGTAAGGCTTCATGCCAATGATGACACTGGAGCTGTGTTTTACACGAAGGAAATTTCAGTGGTTATGGTTCTTTGTGTGCATGTGTGTGTGTGTGTGTGTGTGTGTGTGTGTGTGTGTGTCTGTGTCTGTGTGTATGCATGTGTTTTTGGGAGGTACATGGAGAATACATTCCATGTGTAAATATGAACACACAAAAATGAGGTTGTATGTCGTTGGAAAAAAGATAATAAACTATTATAGCTGGAACAGAGAGATGTGTTAAAGGTAGTGAGATAAGGTTGGAAAAGTAGGGCAAATTCTGATGGTTGAGAAACTAAAAAATCAGGCTATGAGTTTGTACTTATTCAGTAAGCAATAGGGTAATCTCTATATGAATTTGAACAGTTTTGAAGGAGAAGGGAGAAGAATTTGCTTAGAATGTGGCATTGAGGAGTGAGCAACAATGGCAAGGCTGAGTTAGAATGCAGAGATTTGGATGTATTGTTTTCAACTAAAGCTCAAGAGGGCTCCAACAAAACCCATCACATCCCTTCGAAAACATTACTGCCTTTGCTTATCCTCTTTGATTCTTCTGTTCATCTGTCACTGAGTCCTGCCAATCTGAATTGCTTGTGCTGGTATTGTTTACATCCTCACCTCTCACTTATCCTCCTGGAATGACTTTCCTCTTCCTCCCTTTGTACCATTCATGTTTCACCCGAACTTATGGGGTTAAGCCTCAGATCCTTCATCAAGTCATCCTCATCTATTTTCTAAATGTTCTTATGTTTTCCATAGCATAAAAGAAGGACCAAAGGACCATATCTTACACTTCTTTTGGTCCCACAATAACAGTTTTCTGGCTCCCTAAAAACATTCTGACTGATCTCTGAACAACCTTACCTGCCCCCAGAATTGTACACTGTGGAATCTGAGAGTGTAAAATTTACACTTATATTCCTAAATGTGAAATAGAAGAAGGTCAATTCTTTAGGAATATGGATTTGACATTTTTGAGCATCTCTAGTTCTTTAAAATTAAATGTGTACTTTTAAAATATACTTAAAAGGTAAGAGGTTATCCTATGCTTTTCCTGATGATTAGAAAAGTATAATTTTTTATTGAAAATGACTATTGTTTTTACAAGAAAAAGTTGATATCAACTTTTTTTTTTTAAAGGCAATTGCAGTTAAATGACCTGTCCAGGGTCACACAGCTAGTTAAGTGTTTGGTCTGAGGCTGGATTTGAACTCAGGTCCTCCTGACTTCAGGGCCAGTGCTCTATCCATTGTACCACCTAGCTGCCCCTGATAACAACTTTTAAAACTGTGTTTCAAAAAGGGCTATATTATGCCATACTTCATAGAAATCTGGTCTCAGGGTCAGAAAAACCTAGGTTCTAGTCCTGTTTCTGACATGTGATCCTGGGCAAGTCACTTAACTTCATGAATCCTCCGGCAACTGTAAGGCTTCTAGTTGATGAATAGATTCTAGTATGCATTCAGACAGACATAATTCTCATCAGAAATTCTATGCCTTGGTGGAATCACAGGCTCGAAGCAAAGAAACCCCAACAAACAATCACAACCACAACCACAACCAGAACAATGAAAAACCCTAATCCATAAAAATGAGACAGGATACCATAGTGAAGAGAAAGCAGGCCTGCACATAACAAAGTCCTAAGTTTAAATCTTGTCTTATCACTTAATGTCTCAGTTCTTCAAACATCAATCAATAAACATATATTTATTAAGTACTCACTGTTCTCGATGTAAGAGGTGAAGGAATAAAGAATGAAACATCCTTATTCATAAGAAAATTACATTCTAATGGTACATATAGAAATATAGAAAGCATAAATACACATGAATAAACACAATAATTTGTGAAGTAGTTAGGAAAGTTTTCATGAAGATGGTGCTTTAACTATGTCTTAAAGGATGACAGGAATTCTACAAGGTGGAGCTAAGGGGAGAACAGATTCTAGGAATGTAGGCTAGGGAGTGCAAAGGCACAGAGATTGGAAATGGGGGTTTGTGGAAAGAACAGGGAGAGAGATAGATGGGCTGGATTGCAGAGTACAGAAAAGGAAATAATATGTGTAACTGGAAAAATAAGAGAGGATAGTTGTAAAGTACCTTAGAAGCTAAAACTTTATATTTTTCTTAGAGGGAATAGGAAACCATTGGAATTCCTTAAGAATTAGAGTGACATGGATGATCTGACAGCTCCCTAAAATTACTAAGCTATACTTTACAGCAGCAAAAAGATCAATCTACATTCACTGAGAAAGCATACAGACTGGTAGTTCCTGTACCAATGAAACAATGACTCTGAATCCTCTCAAACCTAACTATGTACGATATGGTGGGATATTTTGAATCCCTCTCTATACTGGGAATTTTTTCCAACAGAAAACAATAATCACCTGCTTCTAAATTTCAAAAGGTTATTAAAAGACTTTTTAGGTGGAGTGAGGAACAATTGAAAATAGGGAAGATGTGAAACAGTTTCAGCATAGGTATTCAGTAATGGTGGAGAAAGAGAGTGGATTACAGTCAGAATTGAAACTCCTGTGATTACTCAAAATGAATGGGATGCACTTTCAAACCAGGTGAATGCTTCTTCAACTTTTGGACATGCTCTGAGTCATGATTTATCACTTTATAGCTTTTTGTAAAAGTTCTGTAGTGATTTCACAGAAGTATATTTTTATCTCTTGGTTTGTGACCTTGCAGATCTCTTATAAAAGGGGCATAATTCATAAACTGAAAGTGGAAGAAACTGGTAATAAGGTAAGATGTTGTCTGCACATAGAATACATCAGAACTAATATTTTTTTTCTACAAGTTGTTGTTACATATAAGTGTGTTTTTGTTTATTTCAGCATCACTTTAAATATCATGATTCTTTGGACTCTTTGTGGCATAACACGAATTGCCAAATGCAGTTGAACAATCTGGATCTACTGTTTAGTTATTTGAGCTTTTGGTCATATAGACATAGCCACAAAGTCATAGATATGTAAAGTTGTTTATAGAAATATTCATACTTGTGTTTAATGGTAGCTATCTCTAGGTCAGGAGGGCGAGATGTGAGAGAAAAAAGAAATTTACACGATAACTTTATTATAAATTTAAAGGGAATAGCAAGTTATACATAATAGATTTGCCGTTTTAAGTGCAATTATCTTTTGTTAAAATATTTTATGTTGTGGAAATGCTTGTTTCATTCCATAAATTAAAAATTAAGTAAATAACATTTTAAAAAGAAATGTTCATACTTTAGTCTTTATTTGATTGACATGCAACTATCTAAACCTGGCATTTGTAATTCAAATAAGAAATAGCTGTTTTTACTTAGATGAAAGCAATAGAATGTCTTTGAAAACCTCTTGTTAAATACCATAGGCTACATAAATCTGGATCTATACCTGGGCAGTAGAATGGTTACATCATCTGGACTGCTGGTACAGTCCTTAATGATTAGTATGGACTGCTTTGTAATCAGTAGGAAAAGTTGTAATGATTTTAAGTCCAGTGTTCTGAAGTTATGTGGGTAGGGAGTGACTTTGGAGAGAAAGAGGTGGCTGTCTTTTATTCATCAGTCTCTAAGTTCCCTATAAATACCCAGTCAATAGCAATGGAATTGTATCTCTCTTCTACCTATTTGTGCCCATAGGTGACTTGGATTTACAGGTATGAAGATATTGGGCCAGAAGGAATCTTAGGGGCTATTTGCTCAAACCCCTTCATTTTACAAATAATGTAACTGAGATCCATGGAGGCCAAGAGACTTGCCCATGATCATATAGGGAAGAACGTGAGAGGCATGATTTGTGCCCAGGTCTCTGACTCCAGAATCAGGGCTTTTCCCAATGTGCCATGACATTTTTTTCTCTTCAAACTTCCTTTTGATGTTAATTTTCTTTTGATATTTCTAATACTTAGAACAATGCCTGGCACATACAGTAGTAGATACTTAACAAATATTTATTAGGTTAGTTGAAATCAGATTTCACACCTGTGTAAATTTCCCCATCACAAAAATATAAAATGGCAATAGAGTGATTTTAATAATTCAATTTATCAGATACCTACTAAGTACTAGAGAGTTTTCTGTGAATTAAAAGAATAAAAATGCAAAATAGTTCATGACCTTAAGAGCTTACATTCTATGGATTCATCCAAGGTCTACAAGGCCTCAAGAATGGCTCAGGTGCTTCAACCCTGACCTCAGTATGTAAACTCTGTAGACTCTTTTGGTCATCTGTTATGCAGATTCTTTGCCACATGAATACATGTGGACTAAGTAATGGGTTAAATCTTACCAATACACTAAACACAAAAGCTTAAACTGCTGAACTGCTTTGATATATTTGGAGCATAAAATTGTAGGACTGTGAAACTCAATTGATTCTTGAAACATTTTATAGACTCTACATCAAGAAAAATGGCCTGGAAGTCATCATACCCAAAACTCTTTAGATGTAGTATGTATCAAAAAGAAATAAGAAATATTTTATTCAATAGAGCAAAAGTTAGAGAAAACCTATATAACAAAATGAAGAGATGTTTGAGGAAATCCATAATTTTATCCCCATTTTGTATAATCTTATTTTGGAGTTCAACAAATAAATGTACCACATTTCCAGATATAAGAGAGGATAATACATTCATTTGTGGTGCAATATGTAACCTAAATACGTAATATACTGTGGCCATTTCCTCAATTTTAGATAATATAATGCTTTACAGAGGGCATATAGATACCTTTATGCCAAAGAATTGTTAAGCTCATCATACTGATTGTTTCTAGGCTATATAGACCACCCTAGTAATTATTCACTAACTCAAATGCTGTGCTGTCCAGTCAGAACTCAAAACAAATGGCTTAGGCAGACTCTCTGGGCAAGGTAAACAAACCTAGCCAGCTTTTCCTACGAAGTAGTTGAAATTCTCATCTTTCCCTTTCTGATTTTCCCTCTGAAAGCAAAGTGGGTAGAAAAGGCAACATACACTTCTGAGAAGCTAAGATTTCAGTATCCATTCAGTCAATCAGGCTGAATAGCTTAGGCTTTCTGTCAAATTCATATGGACATACACAAATATTTATAGAGTAAGTAGAAGATAATTTTAGAGGGATTGCATGAGCAGGGACAGGAGAAGAATTTCCTGCAGAACATTAGCTTTAAACTGAGCATTGAAGAAGTTAAAAACAGAGGTAAGAAATGTGAACATTCCAGGCATGGAACATAGCCAGTGAAAAAGCATGTAGTTGAGCACCTTCCTTCTCTGAGAATTTTTGTAAAATACTTCTTCGGTGTAGATTTCCTTGGTGTGTAGCATGCCTGGTACAAAGAGCTATTTCTGATTGTTTTTAGGTGTCTTTTCTCTTTTCTCAGAAAACATATTGGGTGCTAAGGTTTTAGCATCCAAATATGGTGATTGTATTATTACTGATCATATTAGATTATTATAGAAATGTTGTCAAAGCTGTGAAATTATACATTTGTTTGTTGTCCACTTGTTATTTTCCTAGGAATACTCTTAGTTATGCCTACATTCTAGGCATAGTGTTCTAGAGCCTTTTTTTCTTTCACTACTTTTCAGTTTCATTAGGCAGCATTGTTAATAATCAGCCATCCCTTCAGCAGAATAGTTTACAAAAGAGTTCATACTCCAAACCAATAAACCAATGTTTTCCTAAGCTGCCATGCATTTTCTTTTGACAAGATATCAATTATTTGCTGTCTAAGGAAGTTTATGCTAGAAAATCCACTTCTTGAGGGCAGGGATTCTTCACTTTGAATCCCACATAGTAAGTGCTTAATAAATGCTTGTTGTTTGATTAATTGATTTCTGGGCTCTTTTTGACCTCCTCATTGGGATAAACTTATTAACATTGCTTAATTTTTGTAGGAAGTATTTATGATTGTAGTAAATATATTTTAATTTTTACATTTCACTTTTTTGTTTTTGTTTTGATTTCTTGTTTGAATAGTCCTGATGGAAGCTACAGCATTTGTATGTGGTATTGTCTCTTCTTTAATTTGATGTTGATGGTGATTTTTGCACAAAAACATCTAATTTGGATAGTAATAACACATCAAAAACCAGTCACCATCTGTTTATTGTGCTACAACATCTAATAAAGTATTTTGAGTTTTACAAAATACTGTTTCACAACACTATGAGGGAGATAGTAGCATTACACTCATTTTTTACAGGTGAGAAAACTAAGGCAAAGAAATGTTAAATGACTTGTCTTGGGTAACAGTTAACAGGTGTCAGAGCTGGTACTCAAATCTAAATTATCTGTCATTGTAAGATGCTAAACTTATTCCCGTTGCATAGAACAACTCTTGAACTATTAAATAGTCTCTATAAGCAGGTTTAAACATTTTCTTAACCCTTTAGGTTTACTTAAAGAAAATGTGAACAAGATGCTACTTAGTTCAGTGACTATTTCAGGACATTCATAAATATTTTCTCCTATGTCCTTAGTTTAGACAATAGCTAAAGCCTATTATTTTACTCTCCTACTTTGATTTATTAACTAAACCCTCACACATAATATTATTTCAGGTAAATAGTTTAGGATGACCGAGAATTGCTTAATGATATGCCAAGAGATTTAAAAAAAAATCAAGGATGGTCTAGAAATGCTGTTGTTATTATTCTGTTCAGAGCTACTTATGAAAAGAAGAACATATACAAATGGTTTTTTATGACTGACATAATACTTATCTCAGGTATATATTCCACAGAAAATGAGGTGTATATATTTTGTTGAACATGTACCATGACAATTATTATGTCTGTAGCATGTAGCAAATATGATACATTAGAGCACAATGCTTACTAGGATGTGCAATGTTAGACTAAATGCCCTGATTGGACTGCATTTTCAGTGAATTTCTCTGTGTGTTGACTATTGGTAATAAACAAATAATCACTTCCATAACAGTAGATTTATGAGGAGTTTTCTTGGCCTCATATCTGTGGAAGCACTTTTGAGCAGAATTCACCTCTGTGAACTCACTGTTCATGATGCCGTTAGGTGTATTTCAACTCTTCCCACTTCCTTTTATGGAAATCTTTTTGTTCATTTCTCTGAAACAGGAGGGATATTTTCTTCCTCTTTATCCAGATCATTTAGTTCAAAGATGAAACAAGCTCATGCTGAGTTTCTTCTTCCCAATCTAAGAAAAATATCCTATGAAATGGATAACCTGGTGTTAGACAGAAGGTTCAAATTATTGAGGTCTTCCCTGTTCTCCCTTAGGGGAAATACCTATATAGAACATAGGGATTAGGACATGCTCTGTCCCACTTTCACTTAAAACTCTGTGGAAATATAATTCTAAGAAATTTCATAAACTTAAAACCAGGTACATTTTGCCTATGGTTGAAAATATGGTGTTATTCAGTTGCTATACTTTTGCATGTTAATTACATTTCTGTAGTTCACCATACCAGTTTCTGCTAGATCAATGCTATATACAGATAAAATGATGACAAATGACTGAGATAAATGTTCTTGAGGTATACTTGTCTTCTTGAACAAATATCTCTTAAAGATATTTCTTTTTCTTGACTGAGAAAAATTCACAGTCTGTAGTATGTTAAGCTTGGAGAAGAAAAGGCTCAGGGCAAATGTGATATTTAGCTTCAAAGGTTGGAATGGCTGTCATCTGGAAGGGGGATTTGACTTAAGCAGTTTGACCCCAGTGCATGGAACCAGATAGCAAGTTGCAATGAGACAAAGTTAGAATGGTGTTGAGAAAAGCTTTCTAACATATTAGAATTTTCCCACAGTAGAATATGCCACTTCAATAGATACAAGAGAGAGGGATCACTTTCATTGGAAGTCTTCACATACAGTCTGCTTGATCACTTGCTGGGTGCATCATAGTAAGGATTCATTTTTGGATTGCTTTGGACTAGATAGCTGCTAAAGTCCCTTCTAATTATAAAAATCAACACATCTGTAATTTTGAGTAGGTGAGGAGAATGTCAGGTATCAAATGGCTCCAATATCACTTACCTTGGTTTATTTTCCTTTAGTTAAGTTCTCATTGTCATAGTCAGTGAGATAATAAGTGAAAACCCTTAGGAAAGCAGGTTTTATAATTTTGGAAATGATTTGATTTTGTCATGGTTAACATTACTAGTCTCTTACTCAGCTGCTGTGTTCTCCCTCTTTCTTTTTCTTTGCATTCATAATTAAGTCCTCCAGGGATATGCCATCAACCGATACTCTCTGAGATGAATATTTTGCCTAATGTCACTTTGGTCTTCTTGGATAGTGAAATATAAGAGGAAATGCATGTGAGCTATGATTATTATAAAACTTGTTTCAGACTTCCTATTAGAAATGGGTGCTGTATCCCATTGTTTCTATATTTTATATCACCAATTTCCATGTTGACAATTTGCAGTCTATCTTTAAGAATTACCAATAAGTTGTAGATTCAGAGCCATTGATAATCCCGAGTGTTTCAGAAACCAGTTTTAATTTGTTTGCTTGATCTTCCAGCTGCATTTATTAAGGCATAGTTATTATTATTCTTATTGTGGAATTCATAAATCCTTTCTTAAACATTGCTTTCCCAGTAGGCTGCATGCATATTGTTCCTATCAGCAAAAAATGGAGATAGTTGAAGTTACTATTGCATTTCAACAAAATTCCCTTTGTCCTCTCTCTCTTCTATTTATAATCATTATCCTTCTTTTAATTAACTGAACATTTGCTTGTCTCTGTTGACTCCATATTTATAGTAGGAGCCCTGTTGAATTTTAACTGCCCTGTCCATCTCAGAAAGCTTACGTGTAGAACCCAAATACTCATCGTTTCATATTCTGCTTTCTTAAACTTTTCTTTGCTCTGTGAGTATACTACTACCAAAAACCTTTTGTTTTATGTTCATGCATGGTTACATTTTCTTTTCCTAATTATTGTCGCTGTCACCCACTAATCTCCTGAATAATCTTGATATTTCTCCATTATTTTGATACCTAACCCATTATATCTTTCCATATCGCCACTGCTATTATCATAAAAACTTCAGCATTCATATTAGTAATCATTATAATACCATGGCTTCTTGAAATCAGTTTTTCTCAACTCCCATGACTTTTATCTCCATTATACTTCAGTTACCCACTGGTGTGGTCACACCTCAGACTTTTATATCACTCAAAACAGACTCCTTTCCTTGGTTTTATTTTTTCTCCCTGTGGTCTATTTTTTCGGTAAGATTATCCATTTTCCTAATGCAATTATCCTGAATCTATATCTCCCAAATTTCCTAGGCCTATGTCCAAAGATCTAGTGCTATATGTGTAAAAAGCCTTCTCTGTATCTTACTTGAAGTTCTTACTTACACCGCAGACTCAATGTGTCTAAAAGAGACACTAATAACCCTGAACAGTGTTACTCCTGCTAACTTCTCCATTTCAGCTGATGGAATTAGTGCACTTACATTCCTATGACTGCTCCAACACTGACCATTCCCATATTTTGTCCCCATCAGAAAGTCAGTCTATAAGCATTTATTAAACACCTACTGTTTCCCAGGCACTGTGCTAAGTGTTGGGGATACTAAAAGAGACAAAAGACAGTCCCTGACCTAAAAGAGCACAATAAGCAAACAAATACGTACAAACAAGCTATATTCAGAATAAATAGGAAATGATTAACAAGGGTAAGACTTTAGAATTAAGAAGAATTGGTAAAGCCTTCCCATAGAAGGTGGGATTTTAGTGGGAATTGAAGGAAGCAGGGAATCCAGGAGGTAGGGATGAGGACGGAGGGCATTCCATGCTTGAAGCATAGACAGAGAAAATCTCTGGAGCCACAAGATGATCTTGTTTAAGGCAGTAAGTGTTGCTGAATTGAAGAGAAAGTGGGGGAAGAGTGTAAGGCAAAAGAAATCTGGAGTGATGGGGGAGGGGAGGTTATAAAGGGCTATGAATGACAAACAGAGTGGTTTTGTATTTGATCTTGGAGAGAATAGGAAGCTACTGGAGTTTATTGAATAGAAAGTGGTTTTTTGTTTTGTTTTGTTTTTTGTTTTTTGGTCAGACCTTAGCTTCAGGAAGATCAATTTGACAGCTGACTGTAAGATAGACTATAATGGGGACAATGACCACCAGAGTGATGGTGGTGACAGAGGAGTGAAGGGAGCATATACAAGACATGTTGCAAAGGTAAAATAAACAGGACTTGGCAACATACTTGGATAGAAATGGAAAGAGGGAGTGAAAGGTTGAGGATGAAACCTAGGTTGTGAGCCTACATGACTGGGAAGATAGTAGTATTCTCAATAAAAATGTTCCCCTAACAGGGAAGTTAAGAATAGGTCAGGGTTTGGGAAGAAAAATAATAAATTCAGTTCTTGACATGTTGAGTTCAAGATGTTTACAGGGTATCTGGTTTGAGAGTCTAATAGGCTTTCTATCATCAAGATAAAGATGTGAGCTCATCTCTATTTTAGGGCCATGATAGATCATTATAATTTCTTAATACTTGCCTTCATTTTGGTGTTTGAAAATCTTAATTATTTCTCCTTTGACTTTGGATAATTAAACATACAAGAAAATATAATGGAAAATTACATTATTTAGATCAAATTCTAAAATAATGCTGGAATTGGGGGATAGGTAAATGAAGACCCAGTTTTTATGGATTGTGAGAATGAATGTGTCCCTCCTGGTGGATTATGCAAAACTTGCCCAATAGTCCATGCCTGGTTTCAATTCAACATATGGAGGCTTGGTGATCCTACTTCCTTATATGAATTATTGAGAGGCTGGTATGTACTGTGCTGATGGAAGTTTCTAATTATGAGAGGAGATAGAATGGTGGGGAAGATTGCAGGGAGACTTTGCTTAAGGGGAAGAACAATAACTGTTCAATCTTCCTACCTGGAAGGCATATTTCTGTGAATTCATAGCACCTATGTTTCTTTTGTGTTTGTTCTTCCTGATCTTAGGTAAATGAATATCCAAAGGTAGGATTTACCAAATTAAACCATGTGAGTTTTAGGTCTAAAGAGCCATCAAAGGGAATATCAGCAACCACAGTCAATAGTCATAGTCCTGAGCCATTACAACAGCTGCCAAATTCAATGAGGCCAGCACTGTAGCTAGTGATCTGCTTTACCAGTCCAGCAATGTCAGCCAAGTTATGACCCTGGAAGAGGCCAGTCTATTTGAGCAAATCAGGAACAAACTTGGCAGCGGGGGGACTCTTAGAAGACAGCAGTGAGCTCTCAAAGGTGAGGAGATGGGAAATATTACTCAACCCCATGTGTTTCTCTCATGTTTGCCTCACAAATTTTATATCTTTATGTTTGACCCCAATCTCCGCAGAGTCCATTTGTATGATGAGGAGATTATGCCTCTGTTGTGGGGGAATGTTTTTGTAACTTCCTCTCTCTCTCTGTCTGTCTCTCTCATCTCTCTATGTCTATATATCTATCTATCTGTCTGTCTATCTATCTGTATATATGTATATCTACATACATATACATACATATATAGGTGCTTAGATATTCATATTAGTAATGACTATAATACCATGCCCTCATGCAATCAGTTTAACTTCTCAACTCTTATGACTTTTATCTCCATTACACTTCAAGTACTTACTGATGTGGTCACATCTCAGACTTTTATATCACTCAACTTTGGTTCTTGAATTTTTTTGTGTCTCGTTGCTTGCAGAATTTTATTTTTAAAATTTGAACTTGCTTGAAGCTTTGTATTATGTCTTTGATGGACCTGTGATTTTTCATTTTGGGATTTCTTTAAAGAGGTTCCTGGAGCATTCTTTCTATTTTCAATTTTTCCATGTGTATATGTGTATACACACATAACACAGTACATGCACACATATATATTTGTATACAAGTACATATGTGTATCAATATATGTATGCATCTGTATGTATATATACACATACATGTAAATATCTTTTCGTAAAAACTAGTTGATGCTATTTGGTTGATTGGCATTGGAAAGGTGTCAACTGAATAGTTACAGTTCATACTGGAGGGAGAGCACTGGTTGGTAGCTCTTGGGCAAGAATATTAGAGATGCCAGATACAGAGGGTTATCTCATGATAGATCCCTGAAGAAAGAAGCAGTTAGCTACCCTTTGGGAATACCGTTAACCAGTGCAAGTGTGATTTGGCAAAGAACTCCAGAAGGAACACTACAATAATAATTACAATACTTCAATAGAGCATCTGAAATTTGAAAACTTGTGAAGAAAACAGTGGTAAATTAAGTTATGAAAATAGTATCAGCAACAGTAAAAACAACAGTCTTTGCTCAAGAAATGACAAATTATGATGTTAGACCTTCAGGAGAATGGGCCTTTTTGCCTTTTGGTGACTATTGCAAATATGGGGGTGGGAAGATGGTATGTTTGGTTTGTTTTTAAGGGAGTTTGTGTAGACAGAAGGCCTGCCAATGAATTGTGAGGGTTTCAGCCTCACCACAGTTGAAATTTGCTCATAAGTGGCTCATTATAAGACTCTTTCCTATATCTGTGCTCCTTAAATTTGTTACAGACAACCAAAGGCATTAACTGTCAGAATATTTTTAGATGGTTGGCTTCTATTTCCTATAATTTTGAAATAGCTATGTTTTCCTGGAATTCTGGTGCAACTTAAGAGAGAGAATCTGTTTTCCAGATTTTAGTGACATCATAGTATTTCTAAAACAACACCTTAAAGATGCATTTTTAGAAACAGTTCACTTATTATAATGAAAATAAGGGAACACAGGCTTGGCATTTTAAATCACTTCTAACATATAAAAAGGAAGTATTGTATTAAGAGAGATTGTGTAAATATTTTAAAAACACAGCTTTAAAATTACTTTTAACTATTGTTCAGTTATCAAGCTTTCCAGAAGAATTACAAATCTGCTAAAATTAAGACTTATTCCTGGAATTTATATTAATAGCTGTCCTTCTCTTTTTTCACTAATATTTTTTTTCTTATTTTGAACTTGTCAATATGAACATTTCCATATAGAAGGAGGGACAGAAAGAGAGGATTATATAGGAAACTAGGATTCTCATTTAGTGTAGTTTGTTTTTATCTATATCTATTATAATAGACACATATTATAGTAGATGTATATATATCTAAATGTATAGATATAATATATGTACATTTTCTTTAACTGCTTCATTGATGCTCATTTCTGGTTTTTTTTTTTGGGGGTGGGGCATCACTATTAGTAGATGCTGCCTTCTCCTTGATTCATACTCATTTTTCTCAAAACCTTCCTTTCTTACCAGTTTATATAATTAAATCAAACAAATCCACATACTGGCCATATCTGACCATATCTATCTCATTCTGTAGCTGTAGTCTATCATTTTTTTTCAAGAGGTAGAAAGCATGTTGGTCATCTGAAATCATATTTCATTTTATTGCTTAGAATTCTTAAGTTTTTCAAAGTTATTTTTCTTTACAATATAGTCATTGTACAAATTGTTGTACTGTTTCCACTCACCAAATTCTGCATTGTCATAAAAATCTCAGATTTCTCTGAATCAATCTCTTTCATCATTTCCTTATGGTAATCTTTGGTGGAAGTAGGAGGGTGCTTTTTCTTTCTCTTCCACTTAGTATTGCCTTTATAAGAAAGGTTGTTGATTAAGTGTCCTGAAAGCACTAAATTGTGGAATGTCCTCTGGACATTTAATAGGACTTTGCCACCAATGAGGTTAGTACTTGATAGGACTAGGCTTCTCCCACTTCCCTGTAATAGGGATTATTTTTCCTTAAAAGACACAAATTCTGCTTGGGATTGTCTAGCCCCTACCTTTTTTTACACAGCTTTCTATTCATCTATGGAGATAAAAAGCGCAAACTATTTGAAGCCAGGGCACCCCTAACTTGGTGGATGTCTGAAGATCACAAAAGTAAACACATTCTGCCCCACTGAACAGCTGAGACATAGTAAGCTTTACCTTACTTCTTTTTTCTTTTTGTCCTAGTGGTTTCCTTTCACTTACCTTTTGTTTTATCTCTTCTATTAAAATGGAACAAAACCACCTCAGTTCCTGTTAGTCTTATTTTATTCTATCTGTGATTCTTAAAGATATTGGCATTTTGAAGTGGTACTCATCTCTGCTACCCCCATTGGAATATAAGTACTTTATCATCACTTAGTCCCTTTTAGTTGCTCAAAATTATTTACCTTTTTGGTTTTCTCTTCCCTCCTATATTTGCATTTAAGTTTCTATCTGCCACTGGCTTTTGCATAAGCAATATTTTGATATTTTCTATTCCATTACAGATCCACTCTCACCTTATGTAGTATAACAAACAATTTTTCAAGATAAGTTAATTTTGGCTAGATGTGTTTATCTTTTGCTTTCTGGAATATGACATTCTAAGTTTTCCTTCCGATATAAGTATTTGCTGCCAAGTCTTGTGTGCTTATGACTGTTGTTCTTGAATTCTTTCTGTCTGGTCTCAAAGCTTTGTATTTTAGCTGTGACAATCCTGTGCATTTTCATTTTTGGGGTTTCTTTAAGGAGGTTACTGGAGCATTCTTTCTATTTTCAATTTATCCAGTAAATTTAGAATACTTTTGGTTTTGATTCCTTAAAATAGGGTTTCTAGGTTTCCTTTTGTCATGCTTTTAAGGGAATTCAATGATTATCTCTTATTGATCTATTTTACAGGGAGAGTTGGACAGTCCCCCCCCAATAGTTTATACCTTACATTTTCTTTTCTTTTTTTTTCCAATCTCAACTTTGTTCCAAAATTCTTGTTGTCCCATCAGCACCATTTTTAGAGAGTCTATCTGTTACGAGTAGCTTTTTTATTATCTGTCCTAAGCAATTTTTTCCCTCCTATTGCTCCAGAGCTCTTACTTACAAACTTATGATTTATATTTTATAATTTATAATTTAATTTTAGAACATTTCTTGCTCATTTCTTCCAGATAGTCTTCTAATTTTTGAGGCAAAATCATTTTGTCTCTCTGAACCTCTGCTTGTACTTGTTGTAATTACTCTTAACTTATGAGCTTACCTGTTGGGTAACTAGTTACCAATGACATTTCTTCATAGTGTTCAGTGCCTTCTATTAACTCACAATTCCAAATTCAATTTTTGATTTGGGTTTTTGTGGCAGGTCCAGGCTCTACTTTGTTTTTGCATGGTACAGTCAGGTCCATTTTAGCTCTGACCTTGATTTCCTGAGTTCCCATTATTAGCTACCATCTCCTTTCTCTCAAATGCACTCAGAGGTTTGGCAGGCTTCAATATTCCCTGTCAGAGTTCAGCAGTTACCTTTACTAGGTCAGAATTTCTTGATCATTATTTGATTCAGTGCTTTCTTCAAAAAAATTGTTAGAGTATACTTCATACAGTTGGGCTACTTTTTGATCTTTTTACTCTACCCTCTTACCTGGAAGTTCAATAGTTTTCATATAGGCATATTTGAAGAGTCCTCAAGAAAAAAAAATGAAGAGGGGGATAAAAAAGTAAAGAAAATAAATCTATGATCAGTAAGTAACAGATGATTTTTGAGACCATTTTGAAAAGGAAAATATTCCGTGAAAAAAAAAATGTAAAAACCACTGGATATAGTAATCACCAGATTAATTTATGCCTTAGAAGCTTTGAGCTCTCTTCTTATCTCTTCATTTGAGAAGGTTAAGAATGAATGAGATTAAATACTTGGAAAGAGGAGTGATACAAACACAGTAAATTCAATAAATTAGAATTGATTGTCCTAAGTAGAATACATGAATGTTGTAAGCATGGCAATTGTGAAGATAGTTAAAGGCTTTGTAGATAAGAATTGTGCACTAAATGTTTGATCTTTTCTACCATCCTTTGCTTCCTTTTCTAGAATAAGCAATAGATTAAGGGCAATAACTATGTGTACTTTATGAAAATAAGAGTCCAAGTCCCCCAAAAGTGTGTGCATATGTATGTATATATATATATATATATGTGTATATATATATACACATATATATATAATAGATTATATGCATGCATATGTATGGAGATAGGCATATTTCCCAAGAATCATTAGACATGTTCAGAAATACGGCATGATGTTGATGGCTGTTACCGAAGATGAATAGCTAATCAGAAAAGGATAGTTCGAAGCCATCCTTAATTGGAGCCCAAGATGTTACAAAAAGCAGAATCATGTATTGAAAGGAATGTGCATTTCTGTTTCCAGTTTCAATGGAAGAAGATTGTGTCAGAGAAAGAGCAGGAGAAGGACTTGAGTCAAAGAAGAAGGAGTTAAAGGAATTTTGAAGGTCATTTGAAGGGATTTCAGATTATGAAGAATGGCAAAGTTTGAATTTATGGAGTGAAGCTATGGGAAAATTTGAAGTATGTTTAGTTATGAAAGGAAAATACTCATGCTGAAAGCATGGAAAGGTTAGTTCTCAAGAAGGATGATTCAAGTTGATGGAGAAAGGTTCAAAGAGAAGCATAAAGACAAGCAAAAAGAGCTAAGGAAAAGAAAAATATGGAGGGAAAAAGACTCAAGGAGAAGTAAAAGATAGTTGATAAGATGAAGTAAAACAATGTAAAAGAAGACAGGTCTTTTAGGTTTCAGGGCCTAGTTTAAGTGGTGATCATTCTCTTCTTTCTACTTCCACCATTTGACTACAAATGCTACCTACATGCTGTATAAATGTGCTATGGTCACAGTCTATGGGCAGATGTAAAAAGTGAAAAGATAACACATATGCAAAATTAATATGTCTAAGATTCAAATTGAGGAATATAAGATAGCTTTATCCTACAAGGATGTGGTGTATTAGAATATGATAAACCCCAGTGCTTCTCCTATTCTGATTGGAACAGCTAATGAGAGAAATCAATAGTATGCTATTATATTAATACTAATTATTGAGCTGTAATCCACATTTTTTCATTTTATTTCTGTTAAAACTGAACTCCTGAAAATGTTAGTCAATCTCTGGAGGCTATGGCTAAGTGATAGGATTGCTTCTAGCCCCCTAGGCCCATGCTTTTCAACTAGGTTGGGCAGGACACCACCCAACTGGGAAACCCAATTTCTGTTTAGAGTATAAATAAACTCCAGTCTGGGGAAGCTTTTGCTTGGGGGAGGAGCCCCAAGTCCTTGATCCTCAGTCCAGATGCCTGGAGGCTGTTGAATCTCATGATCAAGCCAACTTCCCAACAGGAGTGGCTGAAGACTTTTAGTCCACCTCCTCATTAAATGCCCACCAATCAGGGTTGAGTTTCACTAGGTCAGGGGGATTTCCTTTCAGAAGGGATTTAAAGTGATTCAGAACCTCCCTTTGTGTCACTTATTACCAAGAGAAACTACAAACCATCAATTTATTAGCTGCTGGAGAGTCTAATTAATAAATTGATTATTAATTACCCAGAAATTCTCTCAGGGGTTTACTTTTGTCACACTGGCATGTATATATGGTTTATGTTTTTCAAAGTACTTTATATGTATTATCTCATTTGATCCTTGCAAGAACCTTGGGAGATATGTGCTATCATTACTTCCATTTTGTTGATGAGAAAACTGAGTCAGAAAGAGGTGAAATGACTTGTCCAGGGTAACCCAGCTGATAAGTGTCTGAGGTTAGATTTGAACTCAGGTTTTCCTGACTCCAGGTCCTGTCCTTTATATACTCTGCTACCTAGCTGCCTCTTACTGATTGGTGTGCTCCCATTTTTGTGCAGGGGAGGCAGAAGATGAGATGGTCTGCTGTTTGGAATTTTGACAGGCTTCACTGTTTTGCCATACTGCTTGAGATTTTCTAGCATTTTAATTGGTGAGAAGACAAGGTATAACCAATCAATCAATCAATCAATCAATAAATAAACATTTATTAATTGCCTACTATGTGGCAGATACTGTGCTAAGTGCTGGGGATACAAAAGGCAAAAGACAGTCTGTTAACTCTGTTTCTAAATCTATACCTTGAAACTTTTGAGAATTATAATTAATTGAGGGAAAGATGAAAGGGGAAAAAAATTTGAAAGGAAGAGTAAGCAGTGACTCAAAGCTCTTGGATCACACAGAAAAAGCTACAGGGAGCTGCTTTTATGACCTTAAAGATGGAATGACTAGCTATACACGAATGACTCTTCCAAAGAATAAAACCTAAGCATAAAGGCCCTGGACTCTCCCAGCTCAGGAATGTAATAAAAAGAAAATAGAAAAAAAATGACATCATCTTTCTGTAATGTAAGTTTGTAATTTAACTAAAAACTTTCAAGGCAGTATCCAAATAATAAAGCATGCCAAATAGTTGCAATAAGCAATCACTCAGAGGTTTTGTTCACTACTTCATTTAGTGGGGTGTCTTGCATTTATGAAGTGGGGTTTCATCTCTTATTAGAGAGGAAACAGGAAATTGAATGGTGTGATTGTCAAGGTTCTAAGGAATTGAGGAAAATAACAAGTCCAGAGTTGACCATTGTAAGTTCTTCAGTGAATGACTAGCAAGAATGACTAAAACTAAGGCTCTCATAGGTGTAGATAAGAGTATCAGTTTGCAATCTGCCCTATAAGCGTGATATTTGTATTTCTGCTGTGATCAAGTGAGTGCTCAAAGTGCAGGCTCTTTTCTCTAGTTAAAAAAGAGCATATAAAAGATGCTAAAGGAATATAATTCTCCACATTATCTGGAAGAATAAAATACTCCTTAAAAAAAGTTAAAGTATCAGAAACAAAGTATTCAACAGACAGATTAAAGAAGAAAGATGATCAGAAAAGTCAGAGGCCCTGGCTTGTGGAAGAATGTCCCATGGAGAAGAGAGAGAAGCAGGAGGACCACTAAATACTTGCAGCTAATCAACAAATACTTAACTCTTCCAGAAGAGGAAGCAACAGCTTGTACTATAAGGAATGGTGATATGGATCCATGGGAATTTTCAGTTGTGATAACATGAATGAATGAAAAAAAAATAGTCACATTTTGCCAAGCAGTGTGCTAAGCATTGGATATACAAGTATAAAAGGGAAAAAAAAAAAACATGTTTTCAAGGAGTTTACATTCTAATGGGAAGAGATAACACATATGGGAATGGAGACTAAGGAGGGATACTTTAGTATGAAAGGCTATTAACAGAGGAGGTATAGAGAAATAGATTGAAACATCTGTACTAGCTGTGGTGACAAAATTATGGTTTAAGAATTAGAAAAGGATGTGTTATTGACTGGTGAGGATGCGGGCCAGGAGTGATGTCAAGAATGACTAGAACCAGGCCTAGATTTAGTAGGCAACCATTGATCAGAGTGTTGGGACTTCTATAATGGGAATTCTGTGCATGAAAGAGTTAATTCCTCCAGAGCTTGGTTGGTAAGTGATAAATAAATTTATTGATAAATAAATGGCAGGTGAGTGAAATAAAACATCAGAGGAAGAAGAGGAAAATAGTGGTTGTTCATGATTCCTTGTAGAGGGTGACTGAGGCAGCTATTTATCAACCTGCTCATAACAATTGGGAGTTCTGCTTTCTTCCTGGCGTATGATTTCCATACTCAAAATGATATTACCTGATGAAATTAAGAAAACTTTGATTTCTTATGAAATATTGTGCCAGGAAATAAAGACCTTAATGATACAGGTGGTAATTCAATTACTGATTCCAATGCTCTTTCTAAATAGAAATAATAATTAACATTTATATTGTACCTACTATGTGCTAGGCACTGTGCTAAGTGCTTTACAATTATCATTTCATTTGATCCTCACAACAACTGTGGGGGATAGGCGCTACTATTACCCCCATTTTATAGTTGAAGAAACTGAACAGTGGTTAAATGACTTGCCCAGGGTCACATAGCTAATAAGTGTCTGAGGCTGGATTTGAACTCAGATCTTTCTAACTCCAGGCTCTGGAACACAACTTGGAAGGCAGTGCTTATTTGAAAGAAACAGACAAGGCATTCCCTAATTGATAAATGGTCAAAGATATGAACAGGCAAGTGAAGAAATTGAAGTTGTCTATAGACATATAAAAATGATCTAAATCATTATTGATTAGAGAAATGCAAATCAAAACAATTCCAAGATACCACCTCACACCTATCAGATTGGCTAATATGACAGAAAAGAAAAATGATAAATGTTGGAGATGTGTGAAAATTGTGACACTGATGCATTGTTGGTGGAGTTGTGAACTGATCCAACCATTCTGGGGAGCCATTTGGAGCTATGCCCAATGGGCAATCAAACTGTGCATACCCTTTGATCCAGTAATACCATTATTTGTATCCCAGAGAGATCATAAAAAAGGAGAAAGGACCTACATGTACACAAATATTTATAGCAGCTCTTTTTATGGTAGCAAATAATTAGAAATTCAAAGTTACTCTTTTCGTGGAGCTTGTATTCTATTGGAAGGTAACTAGCAACTTAAAGAGTAATTAGACAATAACTGGATTAGTCAAGTATTTATCCAAGAAAGAGAGCAGGGAGTTAGAGATGTAAAAATAATCAAATAGAAGGGGGAGTCGGCATAGTAGAGAACATACGAGGGAAGATCAGTAGAGGCAGACACTGAAGTGATACTGTCATCAGAATATTTTATAGGCTACCTGGACAGATGAAAGAAATAAATGACAACTCTGAGAAACAGATTAGAAGTCTGTTGTGATTAGGGGCTTCAATGACCTGGATATCTTCTGACCATCTCTCTCTCACATGCAGTGCAGCTAATACAGTCTTCATTTAAAGATACTTTAATAAGTAGAGGAACCAGCTAAGTGGAATTCTGTCCTGGATATGACTCATTAACAAGGAGGCACTGGTTGCTGAGGTAGAAATTAGGGCAACTTTGTGGGGAAGTGACCACGCCATTTTCAAATCTGTGATAGAGAAGGGAAAGAGAGACAGTCATAATTTGATTTTTAGAGAATAAATTTCAAAGAGTTCAGAGAAAGAATCAGTAGGATCCCATGGATTAAAGTTCTACAGGAGAAATAAATTCAGGAGGCTTGGGAATTTCTGAAGCACAAAATCCAGAAAACATAATGATATACAACTACAATAAGGAGGGAAATGAGGATTTAACCAAAGGTATTTAATTGGAGGACTTATGACTCCAATAAGAGTATCAAAAAGACAAGTACAGAGTAGAAACAAGGGAAGAATGGTGTCCTTCTTTAAGAATATTGTCAGAGTACAAAATGTGATGAAAATGGCAAAGAAAGTTAAGGACAACACAAAAGATCTTTTTTTTTTTTGTTTAGTTACATTTAGGAAAAGAAGATGAAATAAGTGAAAAGACTTCTGTTCAGGGTAGATAAAATGTTAACTAATCATGGATAGAAGTCAGAGTTGCTCAACCCTTATTTTGCTTGTTCAATTCAATTCAGTAAACCATTTATTAAGTTTGTCCTATGTGCTAAGCACTCTGCTAAGCACAGAGAATAAGACAAAAAAGAGGCCCTCCCTGTAAGTCCTCAAGGAGTTTACAATCAGATGGAGGAGCTCATAGTTCAATGGAGGAAGACAACACACTGAAAAGGCAGGAGGGAGGCCACCAGGAGTTACTTGATATGGAGCATGAAAAATTATCCTCAGGCACCTCCCACTTTCTCTAAAGTTGTTCACAAGGACATTACTGACAACGAGATTCCATTGAGTCTTATCCTGGTCAAACTCCAACCTAGGCTTGAACTAATTTAATCTGCTCAGGCTTGGAGACAGATTCTTCTGCCTAGATAGCCCAAGGCTGAGAGTGGCTGGGTTGGAGGGTGGTCTGATAGAACAGGTATTTCCTCTGTCCAGTAATGATGGTGGGGGATGATATCAGCCCCTGTTGAAAAGGTATTGTACCAGGACTGAGTGACCTAAGTCACCTACTCAAGACCTCATTTTAATATAGCCCACCTCCCAGAGGTTTGACCAATTAGAGTTAATTGGTACCCCTAGGGAACATCTACTCTTTGAAGGGTATGTGACCCTGTGCCCCTAAATCCCAAATTAAGCCAGTCCTGGACTGGCCCCTTAGGGATGTCCGGTTCTGGACTGTAACTCCCATGCAATGCATCTCAAGCCAACTTGAAAGAAATAAAATGTGGACACATGCCCTAATCCATTTATTTCTTTCTTAGAACAAACTCTGTTTTGGGGGGCAACAGGAGGCATCATGTTCTGTGAGTTCAAACTAAGCAGAGTTGCAGTTTGAAAGTGGAGACCTACCTAGAAACTCCAGATTCCAGCTCTCTATAAAGGAAAACTTTTGGAGGAGTTTAGAGCTCTATTCTTCTGCCCTCCAATTAGAGGAGAGGGAAGGCTGATGCAGTTTAGTATTCAAAGATGAGTTGTTGTTGTTATTTGCCTTTCCTTCTAGAAGAGTGCTATAGCATCATGGAGGTGATACCATGACATGCAAGTGAATTGGATTTAAGTGAGGGAGGGCTGTACAAAGTCACCAGCCTCACTTTCTCCTCCCCAGCCATTTGGGTCCAGCTGCCTGATACACATGAGGGTGACTGGAGATGGCCCCAGATGCAATGGAAGACCTTGACCTTTTAAAGTTAAGGTCTTTAGCAGGTCTCAGTTTGACTGAAGCCCATTCAGTGATTAAAGCTAAGTTAAAAAAAAATGAGGGAAAGAATGGTCTCTTTAACTTAGTCCAAAAAAAAAAAATCATACTAAGAGGGGAAGCCCCTCAGGCTTTCTGGCCAAAAGAGAAACAATTCCTATTTACTTCCACTCTAAGTCAATTGGCCCAAACAATGACCACAAAGTTGAGTTAAGGGAATGGTGAGGAGATTTCAAGTGATCAGCTTATCCTGGATGGGGCACCAAGTTCCATGGAGTTTAGGGGAAGCAGAGCTGCAGATGGAAAGCAGAAAGTTAGTGTTCTCTGGGAAAGGGAATGCTCTTTGGACTGGAAAGTCAGAACAAAATGCTTAATAGACATTGATACCTAAGATTTGAACTTAATCATATTACAATGCTCAAGTGATTCTAGGACTCTCAGAACTGAAAGAACTTGCTATTTTGATAGCTGATCACAGATTTTTTAAAAATAATATTTCATTCTCCAATTACATGTAAAAACAATTTTTAGTGTTTGTTAAAGGTCTTTGAGTTTTCTTATTCTCAGGAGAGTAGAGCCTACCACTTGTGGGTAGAGTCAGACATTGTAGGAGTCATCAATTCCATCTATTTTCTTGTTGGAGAAAGGGTAAAGTGTTCTTTATCCACAGTGCCCTCCATAAGTATACCTGCTGCACAACATTAGGAAAGTGATAGCTTGTCTGTCTGTTCTGTGGCCTGGTCAGGCTAGATCTTAGTTTCAGGTGGTGGGGTACAGGCCCAAGCAGAGACCTTTGCCCTTCACCCCAAAAAGGAATTTGGGTCCATTTGTCTACTAGATTCTCCTTGAATTCTCCCAATTGATCAAGGAAGTCTCTGGCATTTGCCTGAGACTATAATCCTATCAACTGGCCTATGCCCAAACTTTCAATTCTCTGTTGCCTTTAACCTAGCCTAGTCCTCCACTGTCTATTACCAGAGATGGCCACTTCCCACCCTTGATCTTATCTAAACTTTATTCCACCTCCCAGTCACTTCTATCAAGATTCTCACCTCCCGGATCCCTCCCATAGTCTTTCTGCATATAAGATTCATCTTGTCTTCATTAAGGTGCTCAGATTTTTAAGAATGTAGTCAAGGGCTCAGATTTTTATAATCTAGCCAATAGCTCACAAATATTCAGATTCCTTAAGAGTCTGGCCATATGGTGGATCTTTAATTAACCTTACTTTGGCTGAAAGAAGGCTTGGGTGAATTCATTTGGGCAGGCCCCATATGCATGATGTTGGGGTCCTAGCACCCCTAAACCTCTAAACCCCAACACCAGGTGCTACATTTTGTCAGATATTACATTTATTAGATACTACATTTAGAACTAGAGAGTCTCCAAAGTGGGGGAATGACAGTGGTAAAGGGTCTTAAGACTATTTATATTCAATAGAATTCACTTTAATACAAATGCATTAATCCTTTAGCATTGATCAGTTACTTTGCTAGGTGCTGGGCATGTAAAGACAAAAATGACATAGCCCCCTGTCTCAAGAAGTTTCTATTGTACTTCAGTGAAGCAAGATATATCCCAGTTCATTAAACAAAATAAATGCAAAATAAATTAAAAGTAATTTTGGGAAAGGAATGGAACACTAACATTCAAGATCAGGATGAGGATCAGAAAGGACTCTGGATTGAAGGGAGCTAATGAACTGAGACCTAAAAGGATCTAGGAAATTCAAGAAATGTATGTCAAAAGGGAAAGAATGTCAGAGAAGCTTGAACAAAGTACAGTGATTAAGGATGTAAACTGTTCATGTATAGAAACAGAACATAGACCAATTTGGTGGGAATGTACTGTCCAATATGGGAAAGGAAATAGTGTAATAACAGTTTAGAAAGACAGACTGGGGTTAGAATGTGAAGGACTTTATTTAAACTGAGGAGTTTATATTTTTTTCCTAGAGCCTACAGGGCACTGAAGCTTCTTTATTGGGCAGTGGCATGGTTATAGTTTGTTGGAAGAGTGAAAAAACTGGAGTTAAGAAGGTCATTAGGAGGTGTTTGGCTAGATTCCTCAACAGTCTAGGCAAAAGATGATAAAATTATGAACTAGGATAGAAGCTATGAAAAGGAAGACAATGGTACAGATGCTTAGGGTATAATTAAAGTAGAATTAATAAGATTTGGCAACTTACTGGATATGAAAGGTGAAGATTCAGGAACATCTCTAAGATTGAAAACCTGACTTACTGGAAAAATGGTGATTCTCTTAACAGAAATAGGGAAATTAATAAATCACATGATATTATAGGGGAAAAGATTATGAGTTTTGAGTTCTGTTTTGGACATAACAAGTTTGAGATTTCTATAAGATGTCCAGGTAGATATGTCCATCTGGTTGTTGTTAATATAAGAGTAAAGCTCAGGAAAGAAATGTGGATATCAAACTCAGAGTATAGAATTAGGAATGATAGGTGGCAATCGCAAAGATATATGTATGAGAAAACATGCTACCAACTGGAGTTAGACAAAAGATAAATGTGCTGCCTTGGAATAATTGGATTCCTACTTTCCACTCTCTGGAGGTCATCAAGAAAGACTGGATGATGACTTATATGCTATATTGGAGAGTCCATTCTTGTTTAGAGATGGACTTAACTAGAAAGTAAGTGAATTCCCTACCATAGCTGAGATTCTGTGATTCTGAAAATCCTGGTCTACCAGGTGGTTGCTTTGCAATCTTAGGCAAGACATTTATTCTCCTCAAGCCTTAAAGTTCTTATCTATCTAATGGGAACAGCGATACTAGCTCCATAAAGGATCTTCATGGAAAAAGCTCATTGAAAGCTAAAGTGTTGTATGATTTCATTTATTATTGTGGGGATCCTTCATGTCCCTTGCAGCTATATCTGATCCTTTGTACATGACACTTGGCTTATGCTTTGTCACAGTTAAGAAATTGTATAGAAGCTGTATCCTCTCAAACATTTGATGATTTTTAATTTATATTTGTTAGTTACTTCAACACATTCCCAAGATTTCTTCAATGTTTTTGTTAGATTTCCAGTTATTATAGTAGGCTTCTTCAGAATAAGGCCATATTCACTTTTTTTGGTAATACTGAGTATTCTAATTATTTATGTTATTCTTATCTTTGCTTGTTATTTATTTTCAAAACGTTCATTCAATATAGGTGCTATTAATCTTACTGATAATCACAATAATAGACACCACTAGGATAATTCTGAACAAGACATTATCTAAGAAGTATACCTCAAGGGAAGGTGATTACTGATTATTTTAAAACCATAAATAACCTAGGACCTGATTGTAAGAGAAAGATACTTCATGTAGAATACATGTATGCACACACTATATATAAATATAATCACTTGTCTTGTGTTTCCTTTCTTTGAGGTATTTCCTTTCTTTGGGGCTCCTTTTTCTTTATAGGGGAGCTAGTATTTGGAAATGATTCGTGCTTTAGGTATTGGCTTTTAGGGACATTAGTTATTTTTTCTTCTTTTGCATCTGCTGCAATGCTGATGCTGAAATGTTGATAACATTTTTGAAACGAAATGTTTTTAAATTTCATGCCTTATACTTATTTATTTATGAGGGTTTAGTATGTAATTAAAGAAGCCCTAAAGTTGTATTAGATCAATTATCTAAGTTGTGCAAAATGAAACTCGTAAAGCTAAGGCAAGCTACATTTTTCATACTTGCTTAGAACAAACATGTTTCTAGGGCATCCTGAACCCCCATGGATTGTTGACTAGAATACAATAGGACAGCCTGGGAAAAAGAATTTTGTTTTGATAAATGAGCATTCCTGAGGGAGATGCATGCAGATAAAGAGGTGCACTTGAAAACTGCATCAGACCTCAGAACTTTCTATTCAATTATTCTCTCTGTTATTTTCTTGCTGCTGGCCACTTGATTATTTGGACAATTTTGTCACATATAGTAACACTATATTAATTGCCATCCTATTTAATAAAGTACTGTGTTGTTTGAACAATAACTAGGCTGAGATTATTCTTTGCCTCTTAATTGAAATTTGAAGCTCACTATAATGAACCTACTATGTTCAGAGCCTAGAGGGATAGATACTGTAGGGGAGATATGAAGGTAAATAGCACACATAACCTTTCTTTGTGGAGTTTAATGTTATTTTTCAGTGGATTCAATTCAATTCAACAATTATTTAATAAGCACCTACTTTGTGGTAGATAGGTTGATAATATAACCAAGAGTATTCAAGATTTTTTAGTCAATCAACGAACATTTAATAAGTGTTTACTATGTGCCAGGCTCTGAGCTAAGTGCTAGGCAAAAGATAGTCCCTGCTTTCAAAGAGCTCATAGTGTAGTAGGAGAAGAAACATGCAAATAGGCACTAACTATCTATCTGTCTATCAATCTGTCTGAATATATAAGTTGGAGATAAACACAGAGGCAATAGAATTAAAGGGGATCAGAAAAGGTTTCACATAAAAGATAAAGTTTTAGTTGGGCCTTGAAGGAAGCCAGGGAGGCCAAGCAGTAGAGATGAAGAGGGAAACTATTCCAGGCATGGGGATCAGCCAGTGAAAATGCCCAGAGTCTGGATACAGATTGTCTTCTGAGGGAAAAAGGGAGGAGAGAGGCTAGTATCACTGGATCACAGAAAGCATGTTAAGGGGAGTAAATTATAAGAAGAGAAATGAAAACTTTCTAGTATAAAACTTGAGAGGCATTTTTATATGCAAGCAATTGATATGTTCATTTAAATTGGTATTATCTATTCATTAAAACATATCCCCTAAGAGGCCCTAGCAGGCAACAGCTTGAATGACCTTTGTTAGCCTAGTTTGAGTTATTATATATTTAAAAGGAATGAAATTTCCTTCCTTTAAAATAGTCTTTTTCAGATTTGTTTTTGCTAATTCACACTGCCTCCAATTATTCTTAATTAATGAACTCTTAATGTGTCTTGCAATTCATTATTTTATGTTATTTTATTTTTTGATTGGGCCTATGATTTCATTGGTACATTGGGATTCCTTCTAATAATAGGGGTTAGTTCTTCAAACTGATAGTTACCAAGAACAGTCTGGGTTCATTGAGAAGTTAAGTGACTTGTCCAGAATCACATAGCTTTTATGTAGCTTTCTGACTCTGAAGTGTGCTCTCTATCCACTAAAGTCCATTATGTCATGTAATGCCTTATTTTAAAACTATTTGATCATAACTTGAAGTTTCATAATTATCAGTCACATCAGTATTAGTGGTACTAAAGCAACTTTGCAAGTAGGACCAAACTACAATTCTAATAAGCTAAAAATGTTTTTTGTCAGTTCTGCCTACACATTCCACCTGTAGCCAAATGAAATACAGCAGCATTGTTCTGGGTCACATTCCAAACTTTAATTTTTATTCAGGTCGATGCTCTTTTTCATATCTTGGAGATAAAAAGAAAAGAAAAGGAATGCAATCATTCCCCTTTGTCTCCTTTGGCCCTGTTTATTCAGCTATCAGAAATGGAGCATTATAAAATGAAATTTCATTTTTGCCTTGGAACATGATATAAAGAAAAAAGCACTAGATTTAGAATTACAATACTTGGGTTTCAGGCCTAGCTCTGCCTCTTATCCTCCATGTGACCTGGGAGAAGTCAATTTATTCCTTTGGGTTTTAGTTTCCTCATCTGTAAAGTAAGTGGAAGTGACCAGACAACTTCTAAAGAATCTTCTCCATTTGATTGTGAACTCCTTGAGAACAGGAATTGTCTTTTGACTTTCTTTATATACCCAGTACAGTTTTTAGTACACAGTAGAACTTCTAAAGAATCTTCTCCATTTGATTGTGAACTCCTTGAGAACAGGAATTGTCTTTTGACTTTCTTTATATACCCAGTACAGTTTTTAGTACACAGTAGGCACTTAATGAATGCTTATTTACTGACGTTATCATCTTTAAGCTTATAACCCTACAATTTACATAATCATGCCAATGGCATGCCAGTAGTATCTTCAAAATGCAGTAATGTAATCTAATATCTTGGTTGGGATGCTCACATAGAATGTAATGGTAGTGCCTTAAATGATAATTCTCACAGCTGGGGCAAGCCTCATCTTGGGCAAGCAGAGTGGGTAATACTTAGAAACATCAACACCCATGGACAGAGAACATGGAAAATATGGCAGGTTGTAATAAGAAGGAGCTCACTAGAAGAGTGATTACTAGGGGGAAAGAGAAGGGAGGAAATCATCTAGGCAAGAAGTAATGAGGGCTTAGGCAGTCCCTATTTGAGTAAAGAGAAAGGAACAAATAAGGGTTATGTTGCAAAAGTAGGAATGACAAAATTTTACAATAGCTTGGATATGTGAGGCAGATATAAATTAAGATGATCCTGAGGTTGTGAGCCTGGATAATTGGGAGGAGGGTGGTGCCCATGACATTAATAGAGAAGTTCAAAAGAAAGGCTAGTTTGGGAGAAAAGAGAATTATCTTTTAAACATGTTGAATTTGAGGTACTTATGGGAGATCAAGCTTGAGATAACAAAAACTCCACTGACGATATGGGATTGGAGCTCAATAGGGATAATAGGGCTAAAAGAGAAATCATTTGCATGGAAATAACTGAACTCAAGTGAGATAGTACAGAGGGCAAAGATAAGAAGGTCAAGGTTAGAGTTTTGGAGAACACCCATGGTTCATAGCCACCATGACTGACTGCGATGAAGATCCAGCAAAATAGACTGAGAAGTGATGTCAATACAGGTTTAGGAAAGTTTGAAATACTATGGTCCAGTATAAGAAAACATGGAGCTTCAAGATAGTATAGCAAGCCATCTTTTTTTAGGGGAGATAGAGGAGAGTAAGGTGATATCCACAAAACAAAGAGCAATCAGAGAAAATGTTGGAAACAGTTCTACAGGGACTCTGGGGGGAAATACCCCTCTGAAGCCGCAGTGGGAAGGGACACCCTGTCTCCCCAGATCAATAAATCTGATGGATTTTTATAGGGTCTTATTTAGACCTAGTGGTATTAGGCATTTGGAGATAGGAATGAGGAACCTAGACCCAAAGACTAGTGCTGATTCATTCTAGTGGGAGAGGGAGGACAGAGACGGAAGACTCCTGAGGAATTAGAAGCTAGTTAATAATCAAATTCCCAGTTCATAGGAAAAGGGACTTGGGGCTAAAGCTGCTGGTCTTACTCTGACATAGTGATTCAGCTTCCCTGACAGGGGTATTTGAACTTCCTGGGTCTTCTTCACTTGGCAGGTCAGGGAGGTTACTACATTCCAAAGTAAGAAAAATAGGAAAATCAGGAGAACACGTAGTGCTTTGTACCTAGTGAAAGTTTGATCACTAATATATCTAGATATCTATATCTATATATATAATTGGATAATGTAATTAGCTATTTGGGGATAATGGTCCTCAAAGTCAAATTTGTTGAGTGTTCTAACAGCAGCCTATAAAATTCTAGATTGTCTGTGATTGGTATGTTACTTTTGAGGTGATATTTCTCTCTTTATAGACTTTTAATATGCTCTTTTAAAATTTCCTTTAAAGGAGAAATGATTCAATTGTTTCCCTCTGACATTGTAGAATTCAAGCCCTCCAAACTTGTGTGTATTGGGAAGGTGAAACGATTGCTCAGTTTGTGCCATGTTTTCAAATTAAAGAGTAGCATTTTGCTTGTAAAACTCACAGGCTCCTCAAGTTGTTTCAAATTCATCTTGCTTTTTTTTTTTTTTAGTAATCCTTTCATTCCAGAGAAGTTTTTCATTTTTTTATAAGCCAGACCTAGAGATTGCATTCATAAAAAGAGTTATGTATTCATGTCTTGTCTCCACGAAAAGATCATGAATTCCTCAAAATCAGGGAACAGATATCCTCTAGTGCCTAACACAATGCTTTGCATACAGTTGTTGACTAAGAACTATTTGTTGATTTGATGTCATATAGGAACTTAGTATATTCGTAAAAGGAGTATTGTATGACAATGAGTTCTAGATTTAAAGTCAAAAGATATTGCTTTCAGTTTTAACTATGTGGGTATTCTGGAACTAGTTATGGCTCTCCTAAATTTCATTTTCCCTATCTAGTAATTTTACAGGTAATATCAGTGCATTGGCTCTGGAGTCAGAAGAATTTGACTCAAGTCTCACCTCTTATACTTACTTTATATGTGACCTTAGGCAAGTCACTTAACCTTTCTAGGCTTTAGGTTTTCCCATCTGTAAGGCTGAATAAGGTCACTTATGACATCCCTCCTGAATCTAGATCTATAATCCTATGAAGTTTACCTTTATCCAGGGACTCTTAATTATATTGACTTTTCTAAAAAAAAAAAACATTTCTCTGAAAAACTTCCCTATCCAGGCCTGTAGAAAATGGGAAAAAACCTGTCGTTACATTCTGGTTATTTGAACAATTCAATTTAACGAGCATCTGCTAACTACCTACTTTGTGTTATGGTAAGGAATGTTATTCAGTTGTTTTTCAGTCATGTCTGAATTTTTGTGATCCCATTTGGGGTTGACTTGTCAAAGATACTAAAATGCTTTGCCATTTCCTTCTCCTGCTCATTTTACACATGAGGAACTGAGGCAAACTGGATCAAGTGACTTATCCAGGGTCATCTAGTGAGTGTCTAAGGCTGGATTTGAAGTCAGTAGGACTCCAGGCCCAGAGCTCTATCCACTGTACCACCTAGCTGCCTGCTAGGGAATGAGGTGAGCATAAAATGTAATCCTAAACTCAAAAAGCTACAATTAATAGAGGAATTTACAATCAAATATTTCTATATGGATGGTCATATGATTAAATTAGCCCTAGTGATTAGTAATGACGACAAAGATGGCGAAAACGAATGACACGGCCAAAGTCACTGAAGAAGTCTACCTGCTCCAATAAAGTTTAAATAAACTCCAGCACAGATGTGGTTCCAGATGTTGATCTGTTAAAATGAAAGAAGTGTTGCTTTCTGGACCTTGTTTTAATCTTGGAAAATATGTATGCCAGTTGCCTTAGAGGTTTTTCTATGGAAATTTTTGAATATTTACGAATCAATTGATTTCAATGATTGGGAATGAAAATGTCAGTTTGCCTCAAGTATAAAACTTATTGCTATTTAACTTGAACTTTATGATGTTACTTAGATTATATGGGTAATCAGCAATTTTAAAGTCTGATGAAAATGAATATTCATTTGAAAACCTCGGGGTAACACTTAGTCCCTTATAGTTCTTCCATAGAGTAGCCTTGAGTTGGTGAATCAGGATTTATGCAGCAAGCATTTTGGCTGGAATGAGTTAATGCTCTTGGATTTTGAAACCTGTCTCTTTCTTAATATAATCAGGTATGTGAGGCTCTGTAAACTTTCCTTGCTTTCAAAGGCAAACGTAACTAATAATTTCTGTAAAGGTCTCAAGTCCTTCCAACATCTGTTTTTAGTTTACTATAAAAACGATGTCTCTGATCTCATGTGTTGAACTACTGTATGTTTGCCACTGCCTATTTCCTGTGAAAAAATACCCTGAACAATAATAGCTTTTGTTCCGAAGGCTCCACCACTAAAGCAGCTGAACAAATAGCCCTCGTGCTTTCGTTTGGAATAATTTATTCCATGGACATGTTTGCGCAGAGTCATTTGGCTTATTGGATGTTTCATCATTTAAAAATCAAACCCGAGAATTTCAGACTACTGAAAACTGCAGTCTAATAGTTTCCTCATGCTTCTAGTAATTCTCTTAACAGCATTTCCGTCCTAATACATCATTTTATTTTGTGTATAGCTTGGTATGAGTAGAAGTTAAAAAAAATTCACTTAAATGAAAAAAGTTAATTAAACTATCTATTCAAGTGCTCAAATTTTGCATATTGCATTAAAAAGACAAAATAGTTTGTCTCCTTAAAATAATTTCCAAAGAAACTTTTAACTCCTCTCTTCCTAAAGAAAGAATATTTTGAGATTTGTAATGATATGAATTCTATTGCAGTGGTCTTGATTCAACAAACACCTGATGACTTAATTACAGTGGTCAAGGTTGGAGAATGAGCTAAGTCACATAAGCCTACCAAACATTGCCAAAATGAATTTATTACATTAACTCCAATAGCATGGAGAGAGACAAAATTTTTCATTGGGTTCTTCTAGCAAAACATAAAAACTACTTATGTATGCAAAGAGAAAAATTTCAAAATTCTTATAAAGTGTGATTTGAAATAGTAACAGTTGTTGAAGACTAAGAGCAACGATGAGAAAAGAAGGTGTTTTAATTCCTAAAAGTTTCAAGAAAAACATTTTCATTTATATCTTATATTGAATTAAAAATAAAAAAATTAACTCAAAGAAAATCTTTTCTACATGGATTATTAGAAAAGTTAGAAATATATAAGTACTATGATATAAATATATGATATAACATAAATTTAGAAATATATAAATATAAATAAATAATGAAATTTTAAGATTTGGCCTATGGGTGGTGTAACATTTACTGTCACTTTTATAGCTTTGGGTTTGTAAGGCCAGCACTTAAAAAGTTGTTTATTTCTCCCTTGGGTACTAGAGATTATGCTGCCATGAGGTGAGCAGTAGTGAGTTATGGTCTTGCGGTTTGGGCATATAGAACATAGGTGTGGTAAATTGAGAGAGAAATAAGCATTCCTTCTTACCCAATTTTGTATTGAAAATTTAAATATAGAACTCTCTAACAAGATTGCTAATAATAAAAATCAATCAGTACATATTTCAAAATATGAGGCACATAAGAACAAAATTTAAGTGAAATGAACTCTGAGGCCAATTTAGTGCCTATCATTTAAATCCCAAACTGGTATCAATCATTGTTTGATTGAATCGTGGCTTTTTCTTCTCTATTGTTCCTTTCTTTAAACCTGAGTGGACTATGTCTTCTAGCTCACAAATGAATCTTCACATGTTGACTCTAAAACTCTATTTGGCTTTTAGACAATTCTGAAGCTTCATGTTAATGATGTTTCTTTTCTTATGGATGTTTGCCACTTCATTTAAACTGAACAACAATAGTTTTAATTTTGAAGGCTCCAGACAGTTTTGTAACTTCTTCATAATCTAGGCCCATTTTATACAGACTAGAGCTTGGTCAGATATCAAAGATGCCAAAGTCATCCACTGAATCCTGGGCCAGTGTTAGTCATCACGACTTTGTCCTGCTTTTGATAGACTGATGACTCTGGAAGACAGAAAGAGGCTCATGACTTTGTACATCTCTGCCTTGCTTAAATCCATCACCTGTTATGCCATTGGTCCTCTTCAAAAAGAAGGACAAACAACAACAAGAAACTTACGTGACTGCAAAGGTTTATTAGTGGACTAAGTATTACTAACATGGGAAAAAAGACTATGAAAAAATCTGTTTTATGGTAAAGAGTGTTGTTCCTAGGCAGGGCACTAGAAAGCTCTTGTGCAACTTAAAGTCTTATTTTATAAAGTTCCTTTCATTTTAAAGTATTTTTTTAATTGCATGTGAAATTTTTAATGTTTGCTTTTTAAAATTTTGGCTCCAAATTCTTTACCTCCTTCTCTGTCTATCCCCTTCTTTCTTCATGAGAAGGTAAGCAATTTGACATAGGTTATACATGTGGAGTTATACAAAACATATTTCCATATTAGTCATGTTGTGAAATAAAACACAGACAAAAAACCCCAAGAAAAATAAATAAAGAACAAAAAAAACCTGTGGTTGAACTGCATTCAGGCTCCATCAGTTCTTTCTATGTAGGTGGATATTATTTTTATCATGAGTGCTTCACAAACCAGCTCCTAGCTTTATTTATTAATTGACTATTTTTCTTACTTTCAATTTTATCAGTTTCTCCTTTGATTTTTAGGATTTCCAATTTGTTTTTTAATTGGGGGTTTTTACTGTGTTCTTTTTCTAGTTTCTTTAATTGCATGACCAATTCATTGATCTGCTCTTTCTCTCTTTTATGGATGTATATGTAGAGATATAAATTTTCCCCTAAGTACTGCTTTGGCTGTATCTTATAAATGTTGGTATGTTGCTTCATTGTTATTTTTTAAGGGAAATTATTGTTTCTATGATTTGTTCTTTTAACTACTCATTGTTTAGGATTAGGTTATTTGCTTTTCAATTAATTTTTAAACTCTGTTTACATAGTTCTTTATAAATATAATTTTATTTAATTATTATCTTCAAAGGATGCATTTGATATTTCTTCTTGTCATCATTTGGTTGTGAGGTTTTTATGCCCTAATACATGGTCAATTTTTGTGTAGCTACCATGTATTGCTAAGAAAAAGGAATATTCCTTTATATTTTCATTCAAATTTCTTCACAAATCTTTCATATATAACTTTTCCAAAATTCTATTAACCTCCTTTGTTTCTTTCTTATTTATTTTTTTATTAGATTTGTCTAGTTCTGAGAAGGAAAAGTTGAAGTCCCATACTAGTATAGTTTTACTGTCTATTTCCTCCTATAACTCATTAAACTTCTTTAAAAATTTGGATGCTATACTACCATTTGGAGTATTAATGTTTAGTATTGATGTTACTTCATTGCTTATGGTATTTTTAAGCAAAATGTAGCTTTTCTGCTTATGTCTTTTAATTAGATATGTTTTTGCCTTTGCTTTGTCTGAGATGATTGCTACTTCTGCTTTTTTTTTTTTTACTTCAGCTGAAATGTAATACATTCTGCTCTAGCCCATTACTTTTACTCTGTGTATGTCTCTCTGCTTCAAATCTGTTTCTTGTAAACAACATATTGTGGGATTCTGGTTTTTAATCTACTTTGCTTTTTGCTTCTGTTTTATAGATGAGTTCATTCCATTCATATTCACAGTTGTGATACTAACAGTGTATATCCCTCCATCCTGCTTTTTCCCCATTTTTTCTCTCTCTTCTTTCACCCTGTCCCTCCACAAAAAAAAAAATAATAATAATTGCTTCTGACCTTTGCCTTCCCCAATTTGTTCTCCCTTCCAACAGCATCCCCTTTCTTTATTTCCATCCCCTCCTACTTCCTTACATGGTAAAATAGCTTTCTTTACCCAATAAAGCATAAATGTTATTTCCTCTTTGAGCTAATTACAATGAAAGTAAGGTTCAAGCATTGCCCACCATATCCCCATTTTCCCTTCCACTGTAAAAGCTCTTTTGTGCCTTTTTCATTTGGGGTAATTTACCTTATTCTATTTCTTCCTTCCCTCTTCTCCCAGTGCATTTCTCTTTCTCATCACTTATATTTTTTTGGATATCATCTCATCATTGTCAACTTGTACCTGTGCCTTCTATGTATATTCCTTCTATCTGCCCTAATAATGATTAAGTTTTTAGGACATAGAAGTATCATCTTACCATGTAGGAATATAAATAGTTTAACCTTATTGAATCCATTATAATGTCTCTTTCCTGTTTACCTTTTTATGCTTCTCTTGAGTCTCATATTTGAAAGTCAGATTTTCTATCCAGCTCTGTTCTTTTCATCAGGAATACCTGAAAGCCCTCAATTTCATTAAATATCCATTTTTACCATGAAGGATTATACTCAGTTTTGATGGGTAGGTGATTCTTGATTGTAATCCTAGCTACTTTGCCCTCTGAAATATCACATTCCAAGCTCTCCAGTCCTTTAATGTAGAAGCTGTTAAATTTTGTGTTATCCTGAGTGTGGCTTCCCAATATCTGAATTGTTTTTTTCTGGCTGCCTGCAATATTTTCTCCTGGACCTGGGAGTTCTGAAATTTGACTATAATATTCCTAAGAGTTTTCGTTTTGGGATCTCTTTCAGGAAGTGATCAGTAGATTTTATTTTTTCAGTTTCTATTTTAATCCTCTGGTTCTAGGATATCAGGATAATTTTCCTTGATACATATAATTTTTTCTTTTGGAATATGATGTCTTGGCTCTTTTTGTGTTCATGACTTTCAGGTAGTCCAATAATTATTAAATTCTCTCTCCTGGATCTATTTCTTGGGTCATTTGCTTTTCCAATGAGATGTTTCATTTTTCTACTTTTTTTATTTTGCCTTATGGTTTTTTGATATCTTGTATAGTCATTAGCTTCTGCTTGACCAGTTCTAATTTTTAGGTAATTATTTTCTTCAGTGAGATTTTGTACCTCATTTTTAATGAGTTCTACTCTCCAGTGAATTTTCTACCATCCTTTTCTGTTTGTCCAGTTCTGCTTTTTAAGTTCTTCTCTTCAATGGATTTTTATTCCTCTTTTTACCATTTGCCTATTTGTATTTTTAAGGTGTTATTTTCCTAATTTTTTTTTTGTGTGTGCCTCCTTTGCCAAGTTGTTACCTCTTTTTTCATGATTTCCTTGCATCACTCTCTTTTCTTTTACTACTTTTTTTTTCTATTATAGCTCGTATTTAATAAAAAAAAATCCTTTTTTGATCTATTCTGGGGCCTGAAACCATTTCATGCTTTTTTTTTTGAGGCTTTTTGTGTAGCTGTTTTGATATCATTGTCGTCCGAATTTATGTTTTGATCTTTCTTGTCACCAAAGTAACTTTCAATGAACAAGTTGTTTTTGTTTGGTTAGTTTTTGATAATTGCCAGCCTTTTTCTTGGGCTCCACTTCCAGAATGGATGGGACAGTATCCCAAGCTTCAGGCTTTTCGTGCTGCTGTTTTCAGAGCTAATTCTGGAGGTCTGTATGTTTTCAGTTCTCCCAAGGTGGTATGATCTAAGGAGAGATGTGGTCACTGTTCTTCTGGCCTGTGCTCTGGTCTGTGAATGACCACAAGCACTCTTTCATGCCTTGGAAGTGTGGCAAAGTTCCCTGTTCCTGCTAGTGCTCATCCTCTCCCTGGGACTGTGACCTGAAACTACATATGGACAATGCAACAGAGACCTGCTCCCAGTGCCAACAAAGTGCCCTTTGTAGTCTCCTCCTGACTAGCTGTCTGAAACCCTTATAGTTTGTTGGCTGAGAGCTCTGGAAGAAACAGCTGATACACACATCCTTAAGGCTTGCTGTTGGCTTGCTGGGGGCAGCCTGCTCTAGACAGGACTCTAGTCTCACCCCAGTGAGACATATCTTTCCTGCTGATCTTTTAAGTTTTCTTGTGCTAGAAATTCGTTTCATCTTATCTTTTGTTGGTTCTGCCACTCCAGAATTAATTTTGAGGTGTTATTTTAATGCTGTTTGGAGGGAAATTTTAGAGAGCTCAGGTGATTTCCTGCCTTACTCTCCCATCTTGACTCTGATCTCCCATACTTTCCACACACTCTGGGCTTCCAGGAAATGAGATTGTTCTCTGTACCCCCAAAATACCTTGTAGTTTCTCACCTCTGTCCTTTGTTCATGTTGTTCCCTCTGAGTAGCCCATTATCCTTTCTATTAGTAGACTCAGGGAAGCAGGAAGCAGTAGCCCTAATGAGGACATAGGCCTCTGTGCTTATAAATATTATATGAAATCAAATAGAGCCTAGGCTGCATGAATTGCATCATTTAATAGGATTGTAGAGTTTATTGTGTTATCAGGAGGAAGAGTAAGGAAGCCAAGTGAAAATCTCTTGTGCCAAAATAGTGGAGTTCTGCAGAGAATGGTTACCCAAGTCATTTTTTTTTCCCTATTTGTGTTTTTCTTTATATCCTCCCCCCATCTGGTGATGGAATCTTTACAACTCCCACTTTCACCTGTTGAATTCTTATTTTTAGTCTAATATATTTAGTCTAAATTTTAAAGTCTAACACAAATACAACTTTTAGACATGCAGATGGAATTTTGTGGATAATGTTGACAAGATATGGACATTTTATTTATTTTTGAAGTTTTGACGTAAGGAAAAATATCTTCATAGTGCTGTCTTTACAAATACCTATGAGCAATGCATGTAAGTTGGCTAAATATCCCAAGACATGATTTTTTAAAATTACTTTTGGATACCCCTTTTTCATCTCGCTATGAAGAACCTATGAGTCATATTCCATTTAGCTTCATCTTCCTCTTCTAGTTTCATATGTAGTGAGAATGTCAAGACTAATGTGAATCATATCTTCACATATTCATCCTTTCTTTTGTCATTAGAAAAGAGGTACATTAATGTTTATAGATGGTCTAAGAATCTAGGTGACTCAATACTTTGTGTTCCTCTTTCTATCATTCTACTACAAACAATATAGAAGCAAAAAGGGACTGCATATACTGGCCATTTTTTATTCTTGGCTCTCTGAGTGCCATGGCCAAATACTTCTTCACCAAAAAATCTGTCTACTTGTAAGGAGTCTCTCTATTTATCTAGATTGGTCCTCGGAAAGCTTACAGAGTCTATTGCCAGGACTAGTTTCAAAACCTTTCTAGCATGGTAGAACCCTACAGAGTTTAGCTATGTTGATATAACCTTCAAGACCTCTAGGTCATAAGTCTTTGCTTTTGTTAAAGATTGGCCTTATATTAAATCAAAATCATCCTCATTGTACTTTTTAACAATTGGTCTTTTAGGGGGTCCTTTTGGACCAAGCAGAGCAAGTATAATATGTCTTGTATATAACAAACTCTACACTTATCTGAAGATAGCTATTGATAAAAGCTTGGTCCCCTCCCCTGCTCTCTCAGTGGAGAAATGTGTCAGTGTGAATGGATTTAGATAACATGTAAATCGCAGAACTTATTTGCTTTGACTGGTGAACCTTTTCAGAGCAGCCATTAGATGCCAAATGCGCTTTTCAATCTGAATGTACATTTTCTCCCTACCACCAGACATAGTTAACTTTCAGGCCACATGTAGGTGGGAAAGAACACTGTGGATAGTACGGTGGAAAGACATGGGCTCTGGAGTCACAGAACTTGGGTTCAAATCTTGCCTCTGATATTTACTATTTATTGTAGCTTGGGTAAATCACTTGACCCTAAATTTCCTGATCTATTAGATAAGAAAATTCATAAGATCGTTTCCAATGTCTGTTCCGACTCTGGAAATATGATCCTGTGGTTTTATCTATCAGATCATATATCTAGAGTTGGAGCAGACATTGGAATCAGGCATCTGCTTCTATAGTCAAGAAGACTTGAATTCATATCAGATCTCAGGTACTTGTCAACTATGTGACCCTGGACAAGTTACTTAACCTCTGTCTGCCTCAGGGTTGTTGAAAGAATTAAATTATGTAATATTTGAAAAGTATAGTATCTGGCATATAGTGGGTACTTAATAAATGCCACTTTCTTCCTCCCTCCCTCCCTCCCTCCCTCCCTTCCTTCCTTCCTTGCTTCCTTCCTTGCTTCCTTCCTTCCTTCCTTCCTTCCTTCCTTCCTTCCTTCCTTCCTTCCTTCCTTTTGTCATCTTAAAAACTTTCCTTTTTTTCTTTACTTACCACTAAGTATAAAATAGCTCTAAAATCACAGGACCATTTAAATCTATTTTTTTACTCCAGAAGGGCTGGTCTGTTCTGAAAAATGTGCCATCCAGTTTCCTAAGCCTAGAATCAGATATCTAGGATCTGGAATGGTAGTGAGACTAGAGAGCACATGTATTCTCCAAAGACTTTATCCGGCTTGTCCATTGGTGTGCTATAAACAAATTGCAGAAGTTTAATTAAACAGGAGCCTAACTTTCATCCTTGGGAATCCAGACTTAATTCTTAATTAACATGCTCCCATCATATCTTCTTTCCTCTGTGCTCTGGTTTCCCAGTTCCATCGATTCCTCATTTTGGATAGCATAGGACATCTTTACTAGTACGTTGTTGTGGAGACATTTCAGGTTTTGATGTTGTTTAGTAAATATGGTACTCAGAACCAGACACTATATTCAAAATATATTTTAATCATATAAAGATAAGATATTACCTTGATTGACCCAAATAGTACAGTGTACAGCTTAAGGGTTTGTTAGAATTTTTCTGTTACTTTACAACAGTAACTTACATTGGGCTTACACTAAAATACCGAGGGCTTTTTCTCAAATTATTGCTGGAAATGAGACCTGTCCAAAATGCATTTCAACCTTTTTATGAGAAAACCATTCCTGAAATATCTGGCTAACAGGACATCCTTGAATTTTCTTAGTGCTGAATAAAGTCCTCTACACTTAGTGGGTACTTTATAAATGTGTTTTGAATTTTGAAATTGAATTTCAAAAATCTCATAGCTACTAAGTAGTGGAGCTGATCTTCTTACTTTCAGTGTAGTAGTACTCTATTTATTTTATAGTCTTTTAAAGCAGTGCTTTTTAAACTGTGGGTTGTGACCCTATATGGAGTCTTGAAAAATTTGGCAACAGTAGAAGGGTCCAGAATGCATAATGACCAAAAATTAATTCAAAATCAAATACATAATGAATCCAAGGCGTTTCTGGCAGTGCTTGTCCTTGTTGCATCATGCAACTTCACTGAAGCCTTGGTTCTGGACACAAAGCATGTGCACTTTGCACTGTGTATGCTCTCAGGCCATGTAACACCAATGAAGGCTGCCAAAACTGAAAAGGGGTGCTGAGTGGAAAACAGTTTAAGAAGCCCTATTTTAAAACATGAGGACCTTTTTAAAAAATATCTCATCAACTGTAGAATTATAGTTTAGGTTCCTGATGAGCCCATCAATAATTCTATTTTGTGATGGAATGGTCAAGTTAGCATGGGGCTTAGTGGCTTCAGAACTTTTATTCTAAATCATTCAGGCTGTTTTAAATGCACATAAAGTTCTTCAGATGTTCCTAATTAAAAAAAAAAAGGAAATGGGCCAGAGAGTCTGTAGCTGAGATTTCACTTCCTGAGAAAACACCATGGGATACCAGGAGATAACCCAATTGTGGAGTAGTTATGTACTTGGAAAAGGACTAAGAGAAATCTCCCAGAAATTCAAAGCATTTCGTAGGATACTTACCTTGTCCTTGGTTGCCCTGTTAAAATGGTTGATAGGCTATCAAGGATGTTTAGAAGCAATCTTTGGATTTAGCTTTTAAATAAGCCATTATTAGATCTGCTGATACATGCAATCTTTGCTGTTCTTTCTTTCTTTTTGTTTTTTGGTTAGGCAGTAGGGTTAAGTGACTTGCCCAGGGTCACACAGCTAGTGAGTGCTATGTGTCTGAGGCCAGATTGGAACTCAGGTCCTCCTGAATCCAGGGCCGGTACTCTATCCCCTGCACCACCTAGCTGCCCTGATATATGCAATCTTGTAGGGCTAATGCAGTCTTCTAGGATATCCAGGGGGAAGAAACCAAGGAGCTGGCAAACCTCTAGGAAGAGGGAGTGAGGGACATTGTAAAATAAGGAAATTTAACTAGTTGATTTTTAACTTCTTTTCCATTTCTAAGATCTTATGATCCTATGGCCCCATTTTAGAATGTCCAACTTTGGGGGCAGCTAGGTGGCACAGTGGATAGAGCACCGGTCCTGAAGTCAGGAGGACCTGAGTTCAAATCTGGCCTCAGACCAAACACTTGACACTTACTAGCTATGTGACCCTGGGCAAGTCACTTAACCCCAATTGCCTAAAAGCAAAAAAAAAAAAATAGGATGTCCAGCCTTTTCCCAGGGCTATGTGGTAGAAGGAGATGGATATTGGCTTTTATCATGGAGGGTGTCCTGTGCAGAGTCAAAATGGAATATGAATTCCATGAATTCCAAAATGGAATATGTGGTGACATCCTCCAGAGGCTTCTGTTTGTGAATAATAGTTGCTTCCACCCAGCCATAGAGTATTACATTTTCTCCTAAATGAGATATACAGGAACTCAAAAGAATTTGGCCTAATAATACAAAAAGGAAAAGCTAAGTATGTGAAGAATATCTTTTGTCTAGACCAATGGGCTGAATTTTTAATTTATTTATTTATCTTTTTATTGTGAAGTAGATCAAGGAGATGCTCTGTGGAATATTTATGGGAGGATACGAACAAAGGTTATAGGGGACAGGAAGGCTTAAATGAGTTATGATATGCATCATTGAAATGATGATCCATATCAGTGAAATTATGGATCTAATGAATTACTGAAATGTAAAAGCTTAATATAATGGCTATGTGTCATCTTACAAAAAGGCAGCTAGGTGGCACCGTGAATAGAGTTCTGGGCCTGGAGTCAGGAAGACTTAAGTTCAAATCCAACCTCAGACACTTACTAGTTATGTGATCCTTGGGTGAGTCACTTACCCTCAGTTTCCTCATTTGTAAAATGAGGATATTAATAGCACTTGCCTCACAGGCTTATTACAAGGATCAAATGAAGTAGTATTTATAAAGAACTTAGCATGATGCCTAGCACATAGTAGATGCTTAATAAATGTTTATTTCCTCCTCTCTTGCCCTTATAATATGTTACTATTAGCCTGCATGTTTCTTTAGGGATAGAAATGGTTCTTACCTAAACTCTCTATTTACCTCAAAACGAAAAACAGTCCTCTTTACAATGTAAATGTTTGATGCATTGTTTTGTATGAATCAATGGAGGGGTTTATACTGCCCGTTGGAGGTATCTTAGTTCTAATACATAACACTAATGTACCTAGCTGTGCACGTTATGTCAAGTAGCTTAACTTCTCTGGATCTCAGATTCTTCATCTGTAAAATGAGGGGGGTGGGGATGATCTTTGAGCCTCCTCATTCTAAATTGTATTACACTAGATACAATGAAAATTTGTGCTTAACACAATGCCCGGCACATAATTGGCATTTAAATGTTTATTGATTGATTGAAAATTATGTAGACTCTAATCAAAATAGAAATATCATTTAAATTAAAGCCAACCATTAGATTGCACTTGAATGGGTATCGTTATACTATAAACCATGAAGCATAACAATGATGGCCTTTTTCTACTTAGAGTAGGAATTTGGATAAGTGAATTAATTTATGACTTTCTTATTATGTCTCCCTATGCTTATATAGTTCCTTTTAAAATATTGCTTTGATTTGCAAATTGCTTTCCATAAAAGAATCCTATGAATAGTTAGTATGTTGTCCCAGTTTTATGGCTGAGAAATCTAGTCTCAGAAATTAACTGATTCATCCAGGGCCACACAGGTGGAAGCACTGGAATCTGATCTTGAACTTGATCTTCAGACTCTCATACTAGTTCTCTTTCTATTGCTACATTCTATTCTCAGTAGGAATCTTAGGAGTTTATGTAATATCAAGTTAGTGTCTCTCTCTTTTTTTTTTTGGAATGCATAGCATAATAACCCACCCCTATTCTACTCAACTCAAGCAAAATATAGGGGGACCCTAATGAAACATTGGGGTAGTGAGGTGGCACAGTGGATAGAGAACTTGACCTGGAGCCAGAAAGACCAGACTTAATCTGATCTCAGACAGACTAGCTGTGTGACCCTAGGCACTGTCTGTATAAAACTGAAGAAAGAAATAGCAAACCACTCCAGTATCTTTGTCAAGAAAACCCTGTGGATGGTATGGTACATGAGGTCATGAAGAGTCAGACATGACTGAATGACTGAACAACAAGAATGAAACATTAGTGTGGAGAAAGGAAGAAGTCTTTTTTTTGTTAATAGGTTGGACTCCTTTGAGTCAAAATAGATTGCTCCTACAACACAGGACATCTCTATTGGTCTGGGAAGGCAAAAAAAAAAATTAGATGTGTCCCCCAGTCTCCAAGGGGTAGAGGAAGGGAGGCTTTAGCACTGACCTGGCTACCAGCAGTGGATGGGGTGAAGTTTGATTTTTAAAATACTTTCTCAATCTCTCTTCTTCCTGATAGGAAGAGCTGCATAAAGCCATTTACTTTTGCTGTTCCCTTGGCCCTTTTCTTTTTCTTTTTTTTTCTTTGCAAGGAGAATAGTGCAGCAGGAAGCTGATCTTCTCTTTAGCCTCTCTGTGGGAGACTCTTCCCTAGTCTTCCAGTCTTTGGTAGTAATGATATTCTATTGTTCTATCCCCCTGACAGGGAGAGTAGAGGCTAGCATCACCCAGTGATGAGTTCCCTTTCACAGCAGGTCTTCAAGCAGAGGCTGGTGTACCCCTTGTTTGGTATGTTATAGTGGCAATTTCTTTCCATTGTGGTTTGGAGTAAATAGACATTGAGTTTCCTTCTAACTCTGAAATTCTGTTTCTGTGTACTCAAAGTCAGTTATTATTTCTACTCTGCCATGAAGTCTCTTCACCTCTCCCTATTCTTCCAGGGAGAATATCTGTTCTGGCTTCAATTTCATTCCTTTTTTTCAGTCTTGTCCCTATAGTTAACCAATTCAAGGATAGAGAAAAATATATAATTGCCTAACTATGGCTGACCCATATAGAAGGAGCCTGAGCATTATTTGGTAGAAAAACTGATGATCACTACAGTAGTGGTCATGAACAGATTTAGACACAAGAAAGGTTATTTTGGTATTTGTAGGATGCACAGATTGGAAAAAGAAGAGAGAGGAGATAGAAAGACTGATTAGGGAACAATTGTAATAGTGCAGGTGGATAGTAATTGTGGTTAGGGCATTGGTAGCATGAATAAAAAGGAGAGAAATACTTCTAGCGATGTTTCAAAATTAGCGTCAATAGGACTTAGAAACTCACAGAATCATAGAATCTCAGAGTTGAAGGGACCTCAGAGAGAATCTAGTGCAAAACATACCTAAACCAGGATCTCCTCTACAACCTACCTCGCAGATAATTATCCAGCTTTTACTTAAAGACTGATATAAGGAGGAAGCCATAACTTCCTGAGTTAGCCCATTCCATTGATGGATAGCTCTAACTGTTAGAGTGCTTTTCTTGACATCCTGCTTAAATTATGTTTTGATGACTTCCACACATTGCTCCTCCTTTTGCCATCTGGCTCAAAGAGAACAAGCCAAATCTTTCTTTTCATGAAATGATCTGAGAACTACTTCTTTATAAAAAGTGAGGAAAAGGAAAGAGTCAGACAAAGCTCTGTTTTCATACATAGGAGATTCAATAAATGGTGATTTAAAAAAATAAAATTAGCCCAATGGATTATTTAAATCTTGGATACTGCAAATATTATAGAATTCATTTTTTGTTGTTATTCACTTGTGTCATGTCCAATTCTTTGTGATTCTATGGGCCATAGCATACTAGGCCCTTATATCCTCCACTACCTATTAAAGTCTGCCTATGTTCATGTTCTGTTCATGTTCATCATCTGTTGTCCCCTTTTCCTTTTGTCTTCAATTTCTTCCAACATCAGGGTCTTTTCCAATGAGTCTCATCTTTTCATAATATAGCCACAGCATTTAAAGTTCAGTTTCAGCATTTGTCTTTCCAGTGAATATCCTGAATTAACTTTTTAAAATATTGACTGATTTGATCATCTTGCTATACAAGGGTCTTCTCTAGCACCACAATTCAATATTGCCATTTCTGTTGTGCTCAGCATTTCTTATATTCTAATTCTCACAGCCATACAATGATACTGGAAAAATCATATTTTTGATTATATGGAGCTTTGTCAGCAAGGTGATGTCTCTGCTTTTTAGTATACTATCCAGATTTGCCAGTTTTCCTTCCAAGGAGTAGGTCTCTTTAAATTTCGTGTCTGCAGTCACTGACTACAGTGATCTTTGAGACCAAGAATATAAATCTGACACTGCTACAATTTTTCCCCTTCCATTTGCCAGAAAGTTGATGGGACCAGTTGCCAAGATCTTAGGGTTTTTTTAATGTTAAGTTTCAATTCAGTTTTTACACTCATTTTTCATCCTCATCAAGAGGCTTCTTAATTTCTTTTCATTTTCTACCATCAGAGTGGTAGTTGAGATTGCTGATATTTCTCCTGGCAACCTTAATTACATCTTTGATTCATCCAGCCTGGCATTTTGCATGATCTATAAGTGTATATATCTATATCTATATATAGATATAGATATAGATATATACACATATATATAGATATAGATATATATGGTAAATAAATAAGGTCACAGTGTACAGCTCATCATACATCTTTTCCAATCTTAAACCAATCAGTTGTTCCATGTTTCATTCTAATTGTTTCTTCTTGGACTACATACAAGTTCCTTAGGAGACAAGATAATCTGGCACTCCCATCTCTTTGAGGACTTGTCACATTTTGTGGTGATCCACAGAATCAAAGGCTTTAGTGTAGTTAATGAATCAGAATCAGATGTTTTTATTTAACTCTCTTGCTTTTGCAATAATCCAGCAAATGTTGGCAATTTGGTTTCTAGTTCCTCTGCTTCTTGGAAAACCAGCATGCTCTTCTGGAAATTTTCAGTTCACATATTGCTGAAGTTTAGCTAGAAAAATCTTGAGTATAATTTTGCTGGTGTATGAAATGAGTACAATTGTTTGGTAATTTGAACATTCCTTGACATTGCTCTTCTTTAGGATTGGGATGTAAACTGATCTTTTCCAACTGAGTGGCCACTGTTATGTCTTCCAAATTTGCTGGAATATTGAGTGCAATACTTTAACTGGATGATCTTTTAGGGTTTTAAATTGCCCAGCTGGAATTTATTGTCTCCACTAGGCTTATTGTTAGCAATGCTTCCTAAGGGCCCACTTGAATTCATTCTCTAGGCTGTCTGGCTATAGGAAAGATATTGTTATCAGTGATGTTAAGATCTTTCTTGTATAACTTTTTTTGTGTATTCTTGCCACCTCTTTTTAATCTTTTCTGCTCCTCTCAAATCTCTAACATTTTTATCTTTTATCATGCCCATTTTTGCATAAATTTTTTTTTGATATCTCTAATTTTCCTGAACAAATCTCATCTTTCCTGTTCTATTGTTTTCTTCTATTTCTTTGCATTGCTCATTTAAGAAAGCTTTATCTCTCCTTGCTATTCTCTGGAATTCAGCATTCAAGTAGGTTTATCTTTTCCTTTCTCTTTTTCCTTTTCCTTTCCCTTTTTTTTCTTTCCTCGGCTATATGTAAAGCCTTGTCAGACAGCTATTTAGCTTTCTTGCTCTTCTTTTTGTTTGGAATATTTTTTGTTGCTCCCTCTTGTACAATACTGTGAACCTCTATCTATAGTTCTTCAGGCATTCTATCTACCAGATTTGATCCTTTAAATCCATTCATCACCTCCACTTCATATTCATAAGAGATGTTATTTAGATTATAACTATGAAGTCTGATGGTTTTCCTTATTTTCTTCAACTTATGTCTGAATATTGCAATAAGAAGCTTATAATTTGAACCACAGTCAGCTCCAGGTTTTGTATTAACTGACTATATAGAACTTCTCTACCTTTGGCTGCCAAGTATGTAATCAATCTGACTTCTATTTAGAATATTTGGTGAAATCTATGTGTAGAATAACCTTTTGGGTTGTTAAAAAAGTGTTTATTATGACCAGCAAGTTATCTTGACAAAACTCTTTTACTCTCTGCTATGCCTCATTTTGTACTCCAAGGCCAAACCTGCCTATTATCCCATTATCTTTTAATTTCCAACTTTGCCATTGCAATTCCCTTTGATAAATGTGATTTTGTGTGTGTGTGTGCGAGTGTGTGTATGTTACTTCTAGAAGACGTTGTGGTTCTTCATAAACTGATCAACTTTGGCCTCTTTGGCATCAGTGGTTGGACTATAGACTTTTATCACTGTGATGTTGAATGATTTGCTTTGGATTTGAACAGATATCATTTAGTCATTTTTGAGATTATACCCTAGAACTGCTTTACTCACCCTTTTTTTGACTGAGTGCTCCTTTATTTCTTCTATGGGATTTTTGGTTATAGTAGTATATGTAGAGGTCATCTTAGATCACCCATTCCTGTCCATTTAAGTTCACTGATGCTCAGCCAATGTTTAATCTTTCCATCTCCTATTGGACCACATCCAATTTACCACCTTACCTAACAATCCAGGTTGCTATAAAATATTGGCCTTTTATATAGAAGATGGTTTACCTTTCATCACCAGATGCACCACTCAAATGCAACTGAGTTTTCTTTTGGATTTGGCTGAGCCACTTCGTTAATACTAGAGCTACTTGTGTTTGTCTTCTGTTCTTCCCCCATAGTGTATTGGACTCTTTCTGACCTGAAGGGCTCATCTTCAGTTGTCATGTCTTTTATATTTTTAGTAGTGTCCATGGGATTTTCTGGGAAAGATACTGAAGTGTTTTGCCGTTTCCTTTTCCAGTGGATCACCTTTTGTCAGAATTCTCCATTATGACCTGTCTTTGGTAAACCTGGATGGCATAGCTCCTAGATTAATTGAAGTATACAAGCCCCTCTTCCATGATAAGGCAGTGATCCAGGGGGATATAGAAGTCCTTGGTTTTGCTATTTAATGTTACTAAATTCTTCATTTTTTCCCCAATAAATTGCATTGCTCCTTTTGGCACAGCCAAGTCTAATTTGAAAGAGGAGGAGGAAAGAAGAAAAGGGTCTTCCTGATCCTTGAAAATAACTGCTTGAATATGTTTTGTAGAAATCATTAATGAATCCACTCAAGCCACATGGTATAAGAATTTAATAAGCACCTATATAGAAGTCCTGGCTGTCCCATTTACTTTGGCAAAGTCACTTTACATCTGGGTGGCTCAATTTCCTTTTGTTATGATGCTGAACAGCTACCTGATTCTATTCATCGATGAGCACTGAAGCTAACATTCCCACGTTTCTCCTATTGGGGGTATGCACTCTCATTCAGCATCAGAGGGTGCTCCTATATATATTGCCAAGCTCTCTATGGTTCTCAGAGACCTGGCTACCTCTATTCCCTCTTTTTGCTCCTTTTGTTGGATGAAATGTATATATTATTAGCCTACCTGTTGCTGGTTATGGGTTTATTCAATTAGATTCTTATGACATGTGGTATACTTAAACCCTAGGAGATGCCCTCTTTTTTATCTTGCTAAATTCCAGTGCACTCCAGTGAGAAGAACATGGCATAATTAATCCATTTACACAGATGTGACTTAATTGTAATAGTTCCTTATCTCATAGCCATAGAAGCACAATAATATACTAAATAGATAAAAAAAAAAACCTACTGTGTAGTTGGCACCTGTACTCTTCCAAGACCCAGCAGGTCAGATCATTTTATGATCTATAGACAAACAGACCTAGGAGTTCAATGAGACATAGGTTAAGTGATCACATTCAAACCTCATCAGTGTCTGCGGGAGATGCCCAGGGCAGAAGTTGAAGGAATATAGGAAGCTTAGATTTAAGTGCACCCTCCTTCAGCTTCAGGGACTTAGTAATTCTGCCCTTATATCAGCTGCCTGGGTGCATTAGGTATACTGGCCCTCAATACTGCTGCTTTTCTGCTTTCTATTCTCCTCTGCATACCAGCAAGTGCAAAGAAAGAGTGTACTACTCTCTCAGTCTTATCTGGTAGCTGGGGGATGCCTCCCTACCTCCTATTGTTTCTTCTGAAATTTGCGTATTAGCCACATCATAAATAACTTCTGTTTCCAGACTAATTCCTTTTTCCACTCTTAATTCTTCTCATCTTGTAGATTCTATAGCCAAACCTAGTTTCTGGTGTTTTATGGGTAGGGATAAGTTGAAATGTGGGTACTAGCTTGTTAGCTGAAGGGATGAAAGTAAAACATAACTACCTTCCTTCACCAATTACATGGAAAACATAGCTGATTAGATGATTGATTGATTGGTAGTAGATTAGACTACCTCTAAGGTCCTATCCAGATATAATGATGATATTCATAAATCTAAACTTAAGAATCATTCCCAATTAAAAAAAATGACTATAGCCTAAATATTGTTTGGTCTAAAGGTTAGTTTTTTGTTAATTTCAGTAGGATAGATACTAGCCCTATAAAGCACATATTTGGCCTGCCTGATTAGACAATTTGTTGCCTAGGCTTTAGAGTCTGTGATAGCTTTTAGCTCTAGTCTGCTATTTGAACCCTTTGGCCATAAAGAGTCTTGTTTTCTTCACATTATTTATTTAAAATTGTACATCACTTTACAGGAAATCAAGCTGTTTCCTAAGGAAATCCTAGAAATCTCTAATTTATAGACCATTTACCTAAATTTTTAATCCCCAAAATAACCACCAGGTTTTAAAAGTGAATATCCATCATGGATCTTTTGTTTGAAATACCCAAATCAGGCATTTATGAAAACCAAGTGAAAGGCAGAGTTTGAAATCAATGCAAAGAAAGGGTCAAAGTGATTAACATAACCATATTTTTTTCCTTCATAATATTGCTTAGCAAATACATCCACTAAGTAATGAAATACACTGGACTGCCTATATGACTGATTGCATTTTAATCATGTAAATATACTATGTAAACATTACAGAGGCCATAATGACACAGAATGCCAAAACATTCCTCAGCAATAACAAATGCACTATTACTTTACATTTTATAAGATCACATTATATTGTCAATACAGCACCAATATTTATTAAGTTAAAATATAAAATAAAATTTACTGATAGAATAGTTTTCCTCTGATACAAGCAGAAATGGATTACTACATATAATATAACAATGAAGTACTAATAACAATCTCTTACTACATAATTAAAGTTTATTTTTATGGATTGACGTTTTGAAACAACCCTTGATGAGATCCTGCTCTCCGTTCCACATCTGGTCTATATTTTTTTGAAAATGGAAAAAAAATACAAACTTGGACACAGAGATTGGTAGTTTCTCTAATTAAGAAAAAGATAATAACATTCAGTACATTCAATTGGAAGTAGTATAAACCTAGATCTTATGCTTTTACTACTGTACCTCATATAATACAGTCAAATCCCAAATAGAGTGAATTACCTAAATTGCTTTGTGAGCAGACTTTTATTGTGTTAAAAATTTCTTGATCAGGATTTTAAAATACTTTGGTTAGACTGAGATTATTATTATACTAATATTTGTTATAATGGAATTTCAACTACAAAGCTTTGATCACATGGCTTTTCCCCACCTCTTTCCACTAGCAATGCTTGTCTAGATTGCCAGAGAAGCTCTTGACAGAAAAAAAAAAGCAAAGAAATTATGCTTATACATTTATACAAGAATCAGGTATTGCTTTGGTCAAGTCCATTACTCCTTGAACAACTTTTTTACCTCTCCTCCAGGAACTTTCTTATGCTGGCAACATCCTTCTGGTCACCTCTTTCAGTTGCTGAGTTCCTCCTTAGAGCTTCCATTTGAGGAAACATTCATGTCAGCCATGCTCACTTCACATTAAGCCTATGCTGTTACTCCCTGGAAGACTTCTCAACCTTGCCACAGTGCAGATTCCTCATCAGTCAACATCACTATCTGTGTTGTCTTTCCTCATTACAATATAAGCTCCTTGAGGGAAAAGGTCTGCCTTTCATTTAGCATGTATTTGTAGCCTAATGCTTAGCACAGTGCCTGATAAATAGTAATTACTTGATAAATTATCTATCTATGTATCTATCACAACAAAACTTTCATTATGTTCAGAATGGGGGAAATATGCATTATTAAACATGGATACCAATAATTCATTAATTTACTTGATTAAAACCAAAAGATAGGCAAAAATATTTTTCTATAACGTCTTTTCTTGCTGGAATACTTTCCCTTTCAAATTATCTTCAATTTACTTAGCAGTTACCATATATTTTCCAATGAAATATAAGTTCCTTCAGGGAGGGCAGTGATGGTTTTTCTCGTCTTTATATCCCCAGTCCCTAGCACAGTGCCATATACATAGTAGGTGTTTTAATAAATGTTTGCTTGAATTGAGATGAGTTTAATTGGATTGGTTGACTTTAATGCAATTCTATGCTTTACTGAAGGCTAATTTATATCTTGGACCAATGTCATAAGAAAAACACATAAATGCATCCCAACTCAAATATCTTTCAGAAATCTCAAAGTGAAGCAAGAACTTTAAAGTTCATGAGGAGTGAGAAACAGGTCTCTTATATTAGGATGAAATTCATATTTCTGTCACTTGTTTCCTCAATATTTTGGATCCTTGATTCCAAAATGTGACACCTTTTTTTTTTTGTGAGATGTTCTAGACATCACAAAGGTATGAATGGAGCATATGGACAACTTTTCAGTTATTCCTCTCTCTTCATCTAACCACCATACATTTTTTTTCCCACCATATATTTCTTTGCTAACATTTTTCACTCTGGCTATTTTTTTTTAAAGTACTTCATGTGTTATCTTTTTCAGGCTGCTCAATGCAACAGCATATTGGATATTTGCACCCTTGGTGTTCATGCATGGTGTTGAACCTGTGGGAAGGCTGGGTGATTCATACAGAATGGGGAGGTATGAATGACTTACATTCGGCATTTTTGGAGGTAACATCTGTGTCAACATAGATCTGACTATTTGAGTATTATATGAGGCAAGCACAGTGTTCTAAATTGCATTTTCACAAGGATTTTAAATAGAATGGGATTTGGTTGATTAAATTCATAATATCTCTTTCATGTAACTACATGGTAAAGACAGAAACTTTCATTCTGCACTCAATGATAAACAATAACAATGATAATAATGATGACGAGAATTTTCTATTTACTATTAAATGTTGACCATTCTCTAGTAGGACAGGCCCTCTGCTCAGTAAATAACTGCCTTACCAGATTTGAAGTGTAGCAAAACAAATTTATGGTTCAAAACTATTATTTCCATCAGGCTTCTAAATGAAATCTCTTAAATTTTAAAAATTATCTTGAATTGAGACATTGCCTGTAAGACCTTTTACAAAACATTTATGCTGATTGTTGTTAATTTAGATAAATTAAACAAGTTGATTAGCCAGGACATACAACCTGAGTGAGTTGAGATAGTTGATATGTTTGTGGAGATTTTGATTACTTCTCATTTATTATGGTTCTAACAAATTTGCTTGGGCTATCATGAATACATTGACGTTAAATTGGTAAGACTGGATGACTGTGGATTGCCACCTAATCACCCTAGCACAGAAGTAACTAATGGTAGCATTGAAGCAAAAGTACATGATAACTGCAAATACTTTCACCAGTGTGTCCCAAGAAGAATATTCTTGGACTTCAAGTTCCTAGACCTCCTAGACCTAGTGGCCTAGCCTCTTAGCCTGAAAGATCCATCTGTGGAAAGGCAAAGCATATGACCAAGTGAGAATTCCCACACCCCAGCCTTCTGGACAAAGAAGTGATGTGAATTAATTAGTCAGATTTGTATGCTTTCATTTAGAAAAATGTTTGAAATGTTTAAAAAATATTTCATTTAGAAAAAATGTTTGAGACAGCAGGACACAAGTCAAGCATCACAAATATGGGGTCTTAGCTATGTAGCCCAATATAGATAGGTCGCCACAGTCAGGGGTAAGGAGAAGGACCTACCTGAACTACTCATTTGGTGTGGGAGAGCAGAAAAGATGTTAAAAGAGGAATGAGGTTCCATTAGAAGCATATGGAATTTACCAAAAACAAACTTTTATTTATGTCAAAGTTTTGCTTCAGGACAATGTTATTCCTTATAATCAACAGTATTGATAATACTGTTTTGATTAACAATAATCAAAACTTTGGCACTTGCCCCAGTAGGTAAGAATATATAGTAATATTTGTCTTGGTCATGGCCCTTTTTGTTTTCATGGACTCAATTTTTCAAATGTAAATTTTACTCTTCTTCCACCAGTGTCTTAGCATGATGCTTCAATCTGCTGTGTATGTGATCTACTGCTCTGGAAGGCTATACTAAAAGAGTCCAATGTCTGGAAGATCCAGCTAGGTCACAAAGGCATAAAGTACCATCCCCAAAATGGGTTAAATATCTGTCAAACTCAGTACTAACTTCATTAAGTTCAGTGAGACACATTAAGTTTAGTCACTGGGAATGGTGGTCCTCCTCTGTAATCTCTGCTACCAGAGAGTATGAGTTTTGTAAATCTCTTGAGCTCAGGAATTCTGAAGTAAATAGGTTAAGTGTATTGGGTGTCTGCATTAAATCTGTTACCAATATGGTAAGTCCACAGGAGTGGTGGACAGGAATAGCACCAGGTTTCCTAAGGAAGGGTGAACTGGCCTGGTCAGAAACAGAGCAGGTTAAAGCTCCTCTTTTGGTCATAATAGAATTAGGCACATGAGTAGTCCTTAGACATACAACCTAGATGAGTTGAGATAGGTAATCCTAGTCTTTAAAAAACCAAACAAAAACACTCAAACCAAAATGCTCCAACATTTTCCACCAGCTAATGACATTTAATTTTGTTTAAAACAACTCTTGAAAATATCTACTAATATATGAAAAGAAAGTTCATGTAATTCATTCCACTGATGAAATGTCTGCTCTGAAGTACTAAAGTAACATTTCTAGAACTAAGCACAAAAGGGAAAGATTGATTCAGGCTTGGTATAAGAAACAATTCCTAAAAATTATATCTAAATCATAAGGAAATAGAATGGCCTAGGAGGGGGTGCCCCTCAACTCCCTTACTGGAAGCCTTTGAACAAAAACTGAATGACAAATCATGCATGTCGTAAAAGGGTTTTTAGTTTAGATATAGATTGTACTAGATGGGCTTCTGAGGTCTCTCCTAACCCCAATTTCCCTAACAAGAGTCTTCCCCAATCAGTCTGAAGTGCTTAAGGTAGTACCTGGTCCTTATTAAATGCCAACTTAATGCTTTTTCATTCTTACATGTATGTGAAGAAGTTTTGTGACATCTTTTGTTTTCAGTGTTATAATTAGAGAATGAAAGACATTTTGAGTGAAAAAGCATTTTATTTACCAGACAACATATAAGCTTCTTAAAATCAGTGATTGATTACTTCCTTTATCTATCCCAGTACCTAGCACCATGCCTGCCACATAGTAGACCTTTAATAAATGCTTGTTTATTAACCAATGAAATGATCATCTAACACATCTCAATACAGTGAAATGTTTAAATAAAATATACCTTTTCATTTTTTCCTCAGATAGATGGATTCATCCCTTAATTTTTCATCTCCCAACTTGTTGGGGCTAGCTAACCCCAACAAGTCTTCAATTATCTTTCTCCATTTTTGCAGATGGTAGGAGAATTAAGAGTAGGAAGGCAAAGGAGAAAGGACAGGAATCAGCTCTGATCAGGTCTTCACTTCCCATTTCCTTTCTATTTACATTACACGTCTACAACCACATCAGATACATATTCTAGACATCTTCCAAAATGAAATGATCTCTGACCTCCAAGAGCTTACTTTATACTCTCTGAGGAAATGTATGCGTATTAGTATAAATTTGGAGAGTCAGACACTAATAATTGCGGGAAATCAGGAAAGGCTCATAAAGGAGGTGTCCCTTGAGTTGACCTTTAAAAGAAACTCATGATTCTGACAAGTGGAGATGAGAAGTGGGTGCATTCCAGTCATGGCAGATATCTTGTGAAAAAGTACAGAGTGGAGAGATGTAGTAGTGTGTGAGAAACATCCAGAAGGCCAATTGGGCTGGATCAAAGTATGCCTAAAGGGAGATGAGACCAGAAAGTTAGGTGGGAGTCAGGTTGTAAAAGTTGTAAATGCCAAAGGAGTTTGTAGATTTTCCTGGAAGTAATAGGGAGCCACTGGAGTTTATTGAGCAGGGGAAGGAGATAATCAGACATTTGTTTTAGGAATGTAACTTTGGTAATTGTATGGAGGTTGGATTGGAGAGGAGGGGGCCTAACATGACCTGGCACCTAGTAAATGTTGGATGATTGATTAATTATCAAATCTACTTTCCCCTGGGTCCAGATAATTTGGAATATGGAAATATTTCATTTAAGTTTCTCATTTTCCCAAAAGGTTTAGAAAGTATGGAAGGAGGGAAATGGTTGAGAAAGATTTTCAGGAGGAATGCAGCAAGTGATGACACTACTCCAGTGTGTCCTCTGGTTGGAGGATAATATTTTCAGTTTGTCTGGTGGAAAACTTTCAGTGAATTTTCATAAAGATGGAACATTATAAGTTGGAATACAGAAGGAAAGAAAAGGAAAGTGGAAAGAAGGATGGAGGGACAAGTATTTATATAGTACCTACAACATGGCAGGTACCGTGTGAAGTACTTTTTACAAATATTATTATTATCCTCATTTTACAGTTGAGGAAATTGAGATTAAGTGACTTGGCCAGGGTCACATAGCTAGTATGTGTCTGACACTAGATTTGAGCTCAAGTGTTCTTACCTACAGGCCTAGTGCTCTATCTACTGGGCTACCTTGTTGCCAGAAAACTGTCCAAAGCTACATCTAGCTCCTGATACATGTAACAGAAGACTTCCCGTCTTCCACTGCACCCACAGAAGAGCCAATGTTGGAATGACCAAGGAATTGTTCATCTGTTTCTTCTTCTCCTGTGTGTGTGTGTGTGTGTGTGTGTGTGTGTGTGTGTGTGTGTGTGAGCATGCACTCATGTGCTCAGGCACACAACCCCCGCCCCGGCACGAAAGCTGCTTGCCTCACTCTTTCCAACCTGCATCCTTTTCTCATCCCCAACACAAAAACAGCCTACCCTACCTATATCTAGTATGGAGGAGCAGGCAGATAACCAATGACCAGTATCCCTATCCTTTGACACACAACATCTCCTCATTCAGACTATGAGCATTAAATACAATTGGTCTATCATTCACTGTTTTTGCACTTAATAGTATTTTATTTTTTCCAATGACATGTAAAGATAGTTTTTGACATTCATTTTTGTAAGATTTTGAGTTCCAAATTTTTCTCCCTCCCTTCCCTACTCCCTTCCCAAGACAACAAGCAATCTGATATGGCTTATACATGTACAAACTTGTTAAATGTACTTCTACATTAGTCATGTTGTGAAAGAACAATCAGAACAATAGGGAAAAAGCATGAGAAAGAAAACCAAAAAACACAAAAAAGGAAATTAGTGTGCTTTGATCTGCGTTCAGACTCCGTAGTTTTTTCTATGGATGTGGAAAGCATTTTCCATCATGAGTCTTTTGGAATTGTCTTGGATCACTATCATCCACTATTACCCCTATGGCTAGGTTAGCAAACTTCCACCATCTATTGCTCTTGCCTGTTTATGTACTACCTAATCGACGTTTACCCAGGAGTACACCTTCTCTTTCTCTCATCTTTTTTTTGCTCAACCCTACCCTACTAATGACCCACTCCAACTGTACCTATCCCTTTTATTGTGCTCTTTTTATTTCCTATTCCAGAATGATCAAACTCCTACTTATTCTATATTTCTGTGTCTCATATGCCTTCTATTTCCCTAATCCACTTAGATTTAACTCCTACCTCTGCCCAACCCATCTAGCCCTGACTGTACTTTTACCCACAACCCTCAATACACTGGTCCTGGAAGGGAATAGGAATTGTTTATTCTACCCACTGCCAATTCCAGTCTCTCTCCTGTTATGTCTCAGTCACCTCTCTTCAGAAATTTACCCTATTAAACTTTTTCACCCTATAGAGATTATAGTGGCTATTGTTTACTGTTTCCCTTTATTCTTAAGGAGTTCAGCACCTGATCTCTTATCTTCTTTTAATTCTCAATTCTTGACATTATGCTGGGAATTTCATCATTCATGCTGTTTTCTCAAACATCCTAACCTCCCAGTTCATCAGCCTCCTTAGTTTTCATGACCTGTATTTTAGCCACATGCAGGGATGGTCAAACGCTGGATCTCATCACTTATCCTTAACCATTCTATTTGCTTGATCAAAAACATTGACTTTCTTCTATGAGACCATATCCTCATATTTCCTCCTATTTTTCCTTCCCCTCTAAACTTACTCAGCCCTCATCATGACATACAATCTCTCTCCATTTCTTAGTGCTTCTCAGGCCATTACATCTTTTCCAACTTGACTTTTTCTCCCCAACCTCTACCTTATAGTTAATCAGTTCAATCCCATACTGGTCTCTGCTCTTAAATTCCTCACTGTCTTATCCTATCACTGGTCATGCCTTGCTAACCCCCCCCTCTCCCTCTTGGAACTAGATTACTCCCACCATACATTTCCTTCTCCCTGCTACGCTATTGAATGGAATTGGAGGAAATTACACAATTGTGCTGACTGGGTCCACTACAATTTTATTCTATGTCATATCAACTGGGCCCTTGCTAAAGCATGATCATCCTTTAATTTCTCCCTAAATTTATCCCTATATCACTTCACTTAGAAGCTTTTCTAAAACTTCTTATCTCTTCTCAAGCCTTTGTTATCACTTCCTATCACCATCCTCTCAATAGAGGGTCTAATCTCTTAGTTCACGGAGAAAATAGAAAATATTCAATGTGATCTAATCCAACAACCCCTCCCTCCAATTCTGAATCCCTGGACATCTCCACCTTCTCTCTCTTCTGTCCCTTCAGTGTCTAATAATGAAGTTGCTCTTTTCCTTGCCAAAGCCAGTCCCTTTCCATATATTCTTGATTCCATTCCCTCTTCTCCACTAAAAATTCCCCTTAATTACCTCCCTCTCTCCAATCTTTAAACTCATTCACTTTATCTACTTGTTCCTTCCCATTGTCTTCAAACATGTCCAAGGGTTCCCTACCCTAAAATATAAATAAATAAATACAACAGAACACCAAAACCCTTTGCTTGTTCCTAGCATATCCATAAGCTATCATTCTATTTCTTTCTTCTCTTTCTTAGTAAAACTACTAGAAAAAGCTATCTACCTTTGTTGATTCCATTTCCTTTCTCTTGTTCACTTAGGCCTTTTATTCTAATGTGACATAACTGAAATGGTTCTCTCCAAAATTATCAATATCTCATAATTACCAAATCTGGTAGTTTTTTTCAATTCTCTTCCTTGTTGATGTCTTTGCTGAATCTGACACTATTGAAGACCCTTATCTCCTGAATCCTTTCTGCGTTTTAGATTTTTCAGAACACTACTCACTCCTAGTTCTCTTTGTACCTGTCTGACCACTCCATCTCATTCTCCTCTGTCATATCATCATCATCATCTATATGTTAATTTCTAATAGTGAATTCTGTTCTGGGCCCTCAACCCTTCTCTCTCAAACTCTCTTGGTGAACTCATCTGCACCCATAGGTTTAATTGTGACCTTTTCATAGTTAACTCATAGATCTATGTGTCTTTCCTGATTTTTAATCCTCCTTCATCAATTGCCTATTGGCTATTTTAAACTGGAATCTCAGTCAAGTCAACAAGCATTTAAGAACCTGCTATATGCCAGGCATTGTGTTAAGTACTGAGGATACAAAGAAAGGCAAAAACAGTCCCTCTTCTCAAGGAGCTCACATTAAAATTTATCTGAAACAAACACTATTTTGTGGAAGATTTGGAGACTGCCGTTTGTGAAATGAATCATGAGAAATGGCTTGTCTCTGGTATTCCAATTTTAGTAAATGTTCATTTGCATTGCTGTGATATCACATGATCAAATCTGACTAGTTAGGAGAGATTCAAATGAAAAACTGGGGACTTAAACATGGTTGAATAAATGATGAGCCCAAACACTCTCTGGCAACCTGTATGTTAAAAAAGTACAAAAGTTCACGTCTTGTAATTTATGTGGTTGAAAAAAAATGGATTTGGAATAAACAGCCCTTCCCTTCTCTTTCCAACATTGAAGCATCTTAAAGGATGTGTGTGATGTCTGAAGTGAGGAAAGGACCTTGGCTAAAACACACATTTTCTATGGATTTTCTAGATATTTATAGGAAGTGGTTGAGTCTGACCTGAAGAATTTCATGTGGCTGTGTTCTAGTGTATAGTTTATTCCTTCCCATCATCTAGGTCATACCAATTTTAGGGGCTCTGGAGCACTGCATGAATACAGTGGGACTTCAGAGGTTTTGTATAGAGGAGAGAGGCATTCTCTTATGCTGTTCAAAGTCACAGAGGGATGTCTTCTTTTTCCATTGCTAAGGTAGAGTTAGGGAGTCTGGTTAAGTTTCAGAAAAAAAAAACACATTTCTAGGGTTTAAAAAAACACTTCATTTTTCTTTTGATTTAGGACCAATGGTTTTGAAACTACAAAAATTCCTTATATTTTAGTCAAGGAGGTCTACACAATCTTGCATCAATTTGTTCTACAAATCCCTATTCCAAGATAAGTATAATCTCTTTATGATTCTTAAAATCCTTTGGCTGTTAAAAATTGATAATGGTGATTTAAATTAAATCAATATGCAGTTTATTCAATGAAATGACTTGAATAAGTAACATGTCAATTCTCAACTAATTAACAAGAATAGTTCCTTTAAGAGGTAGTGCCTTCAGAAACAATTTTAAAACATTTCCTCTTTGAAAAGAGGGATATGCTTTGATAAACTGTATAAACACATTAACTATTATTAGACCTTAAAATCACATGCTTGACAGATAGCATATAGTTGTCTCAAGGGTTTTATTGCCGTCTCTGAAACTTATTAGCTGTGATTTCATTGCCAGTGGCAAAATTTTCAAATGTTCTTTAAATTAAAGCATTTGGCTATGGATATGATAAGTCCTACAAAATGAAATGGGGGTGGAGTGGGGAGAAGTACATGATAGACACCTAACTACCTTCATCAGGGAGAGAGAGAGCACACTCCATCATCCAATGCTTCAGGTTTGTTTATCTCAGGGATTGTATATTCTAAACAATGTGGGAGTTGTGGTAACTTTAGAACCAGTGGAGATAATTTTACAAGTCAAAACACAACAGTAAAAAAAGGAGTAAAGAAACCTAAGGCAGTGTACCTTACTTATACCAGATGCTGAGAGTGAGCCATCAACTAAATCAGACAATAAATTGTCCCTTCTAGATGTGGTCTCCATTTTGCCAAGTCCTCCAATTTTTTTTTTTTATTTATTAAGGCTACTCCTGGCTCTGACTTGAAGTTTTCCATCATTGCTCAAAACATTTTTTTAAATTCTTTTTAATCTCTCTCTTCAAGTAAATTCTCACAATCAAACTAAGAATTGCAACCTCTCCTCAACCCCATGAATTCATGTAGTATAGGTAAAAGGATTTCGAGGACTGAGCTCCAAATTGATATTCAAGACTTTCCTTCACCTTTATTAATTTCATGGTATAAAATTGCAATCTCCATGGGATAATAATTTGTTTTTATTACATAACCATCTGACTTCCTCTTAAGTATACTTTCTTTGAAATGGATTGTATAGGTATATTTATACTGATATGTATATGTTAACATTACATGTATCTATATCTAACATTACACAAAGCCAACATAAAAAAAAACCATGCAAACATCCAATGTGATAGTAACTACAAATCACTGCAAAGATGCATATAACATGGCACCATCAAATGATCAACTGGTAACTAATTAGTTAAACTTGTCATATAACCCAAGGGAATAAATTGCCAGCCTCCTCAGAAGCTGAGAACTGCTGTTACAAACGGCTGCAACATATTTCAATGGAACTTATATAAATTTGCACTTGGTAGAAACATCTGCAAAGGGTGGCATAAGCATGTAGTGTGCAGAGGGCCAGAAGCCAATTTAATTGCTGTCTGCACTGTGAAAACTATTTTGAAAACAGTTTAATCCCTCCCTTCTAACACCGTCCCCAACTCCTTTCCTTTTCATCCTCTCTTCCCCTCCCTTTTCTTCCCCTTCCTGTTCTGTCTGTGACCTTCCCACCCCTAAACATTTCTATATTTAAGATCTGAAAATAGCACAGCAGTTTCATGGCTCTCTGGCCCCTCCACCTCTGACCCCGGTGTACTCACATTCTTTTTTTGTAGCTGTTTGTTTGCAGTCTTAGAAATGCATCTTGATTTATTTTTCTGTTCAGTACAGGCTGGATACACACCCAGGCTTTCTTTTCTATGTATTTGATCATGCTGTGAATTCTGCATTAAGTACAAATGTATTATTCATGTTTCAGACTATCTGAGTAAATTTTAAACCTTTTGTTGACTTTATTAACCCCTCCCCCATGCCATTGACTTACACTGCATGCAGCATGAAGGACTCTAGTCTCCTCTTGAACTAGAGCCATGACCCTATCCCCTCCCCATCTCTATTCAGATACTGGAAAAGATTTTTTTTAAACATACACGCACACAAGCGCACCTCACCCCCTTTCCATAGGAAAGGTACAAACCAGAAAGAAAAGCCCCTTAGAAAGTTGAGGAATTTGTGTTCGGGTCAGGCATCGGGCTGCTGGATCTGACAGGTGGCTCCCAGGGAGCAGGGATAAGGGGCATACAGTGTATAGAGGAAACAGAATGAGGACATTGGAAGGTTAGCTGTTTATCTCCTGCCCTATGTGGTCTTTACTGCTAATTAGTAGGATCATAGATTCTTAAAGCAAAAAAAAAAAATAAAAGATTTAGGGATTGTACAATCTAATCTCATTATTTAACACTTGAAAAAAACTGAGCCCCATTGGTCTTTCTACAACAAAACACTGCTATCAGGCATGATCATATTCAGCCATAAGTACAAAAACGCATTCTAAAACTTTGGGTAGTTATTTAGGAGAACATCTACTTAGCTTTCCTTAGTAAAAGCAATTTTATTTTCCAGTAACACCTTATCTTAATATTAATCTACATTTCTATAAGGTGTTAGGTTTTACAAAGTACTTTCCTTTCTACAACAATCCTATAATATAGGTGGCACAGGGATTAGTCTATTTTATAAGTGATTAAGGAGAAGGAAGTGACCCAGATTCGACTATCAAGTGTCAATTGTCACAGTAATTTCAAGCTTGGGCTTGAATTTGACCCCTAGGATTAATGTTTTTAGCACTATACTATGCAAGCTCTTTTTATGGGGTTAGATTAGTAATAATGTATCCCTTCTCAAAGTTGGTTCCTCTTAGAATAAGAGAGTCATGCAAAGAAAAGGAGTCATGCAAATGGACCAAATAAGTTTTGTAATACCTACATTGAATTCAGTTCAACAAAAATGTGTTAAGGTTCATGCTGTATGATAGGTACTGTATGAGGTACTGGGGATACAAAGACAAATATGAAATTGTTCTTCTCCTCAAAAAAACTTAAATTCTACTGGAATGTGTGCTAGAGTTGGCAAGTCCTGAGAATTGATTGTTCAATTTTCAGTGCGAGCATTTATACCTCAGAAATCAGAAAACATTGCAAATTAGTGCTTAATTTGTTTTTTTAATTGTCTATAATTAAGAGATTACAGATTATTATATGCTTATTACATTATTATATATGAATATTACAGATTAAATTTAAAAGAATATCTCACAAATGTTTTTGTATCACCCAAACTGCCAGTTAAACATTTGCTAGCACACTCCTGAATGCTCAAACTTTATTTGTAAGTTTTAAAGAGGCACCATCCTATAGGACATAGACTACGGGAGGTGCCCTTTTGCCTTTAATGACCAACAAATTTTGAAGAGCAAATGTGGTGACTATGCTAGGAAGAAAGTGTGCTGCTTCAACTAGAATGAGATGAAAGGAAGACATGCAGGACTTACCTTGATTCTTTAGCTCTCCCTTTTATGAGCAGCAGGGCTCTTTCATGGTCCTCTGGAAGCAGTATGGGAAGAATAGAGCACATAATAATTCTTAACCTTTTAAAAACTTAAAATGTTTATTGCTGGTTTTTGCTTTTACATCACCTTCATTTCTGAATGTATCCCTGTCATTCACTCCTCTAATCATTCATCCATATCTTATAATAAAACATAAAAAGAGATTAAAAAAGTCAGAAAAAATAGTCAACATCAGTTGAGTCCAACAATATATACAGTTCCAAATCCCTATTTTCCTACTTTTATAAGGGCAGGGGGACAGTTTGGGGAATTTTCTCATTTCTTGTGCCATGGAAAGCTTAGTCATTATAATTATACAATATTCAGATCAGTGGCTTAATGAACAGAGTCAAGAAAATCTGTGTTTTAAAATGTCCACAAATTCTCCCCGGCTTTGTGCCCTGGGGAAATCACTTAACCTCTAACGTTTCAGTTTCCTCATCTATAATAATAACACCTATGACTATTGTGAAGATAAAATGAGATAACATTTGTAAAGTACTTTACAAACCTTAATGTGTTATGCAAATGCTAATTATTATTAAAATTATCATGAAATTCCCTCCTGTCTGGATAAATGCTTGTGCAACGATATCTTCAAGGTATAGTTAAGAAGTGTATTCTCAGTTTATAGTTTTGGATGAATTGGCAGGTGTGTTTCAAATAAGAAATCTCCTTGCGTCCCTGTTCTGGCAAATCTACAATAAATATCTTTCTCATTTTCTCAAATAATACTGCTGTTTATTCAATAGTAGTGAGTCAGACTCAATTCCTATGATTTACTTGTATAAAAAAGATCTTTAAAGTTTCTGGATAGGAAAAGAAGGTCAGGTTGAGAGTATAGATATAGAGTACTGGAAACTTATTGCCTACTGGTTCTCTCCATGGACATGAGTAATAAAACACTGCTTTTTGAATATGACTATTACCTCTTGAAGCTACAGAGTGTTGTTCATGGTACATATTATAAAGGCTAGTTTGCATGTGCCTAGGGGGTGCTATTTGCCTAAGACTTTCCTCATTGGTGGAAAATCCTATGCAAATGCTTCAAGGTTGAGCTCAAGGTTACACCGTGGGGGGGGGGCAAATCAGAAGCATCATCTTTTTTTTTGTTTGCTTTGCATATTTTATTAATTTATTTTGATTTATCAACAATCACTTCCACATGCTTTTGAGTTTAAAATTTTTCTCCCCCTTCCTCCCTGCCACCCTTCCCAAAATGGTGCACAATCTGATATAGGCTATACATTTACATTCCTATTAAACATATTTTCACATTAGTGAAGTTGTACTTAAAAATTAAAACCAATAGGAGGAACTACCAGAAAGAGGAAACAAAACTCAACAGAAGAGAAAAAAAAGATTCAACTTTCAGAGTTATGATTACTATTTGTGTCTTTTTCTTCATTCTTTCCCCCCCTGCTTATGCTTTTCTTTCTCCTCTCTCCCTTACCCCCCTCACCAGTACTTTGCTTTTAACCACCACCTCCTCCAGTCTCTCCTCCCTTCTGTTATCCCCTTCCCCCCTCTTCTCCTTCACCCCAACCACTTTGTCCCTCCCTTCCATCCCCCCTCCCTTTTCTTTCCCCTTTTTCCTCCTACTGCCCATAGCACAAGTTAGATTTCCATACCTAATTGATTATGTTATTCCTTTCTTGAGCCAAATCTGATGACAGCAAGGTTCAAACAATGCTCACCCCCCTCCCTTCTTTCCCTCTGCTGCAATAGGATTTTCTGTCTTTTCCTATAATGTAATTTACCCTTGTCTGCCTCCTCCTTTCTCAGTACATTTTCTAAGATCAGACTACCCCACTTACTTAGATCCATTTAACCTACTTGATTACATTTTTTTATCATTACATCAAAGTCAATTAATATCCACCCCCTTTATGTATACTCCTTTAACATGGTGTAACAACAATACAATTCTCAAGAGCTGCAAGTGTCATCTTCCCTTGTAGGGATGTAAACAGTCTGCCCTTATTAACAACATTTTGTATCTTTCTGTCCCATTTACCTTTTTATGTCTTTCTTGAATCTTGGACTTGAAGATTAAATTTTTTGTAGAGCTCTGATCTTTTTATAAGGAAGGTTTGGAAGTCCCCTATTTGGCTGCAATCCAAGCTCCTTTGCCTTATGGAATGCCATGTTCCATGCCTAGCAGTCTTTTAATGTAGAAGCTGCAAGGTCCTGTGAAATCCTGACTGTGGTTCCATGATATTTAAATTGTTTCTGGCTGCTTGTAGCACCTTTTCTTTCATCTGGTAATTTTGGAATTTTGCTATTATATTCCTTGGTGCTGTCAATTTGGGATCTCTTTCAGGTGGTGAGCGGTGTATTCTTTCTATGGTTATTTTATCTTCTGGTTCTAGGACTTCAGAGCAGTTTTCTTTTATGATTTCCTGAAAGGTACTGTCCAGGCTCTTTTTTTCATCATGATTTTCAGGTAGTCCAATGACTTTTAAATTGTCTTTTCCTGGATTGATTTTCCAGGTCGGTTGTTTTACCAATGAGGTATTTTAAGTTTTCAACCATTTTTTCATTTTTTTGTTTCTGTTTGACTGATTCTTGCTGTCTCATAGAGTCATTAGTTTCAATTTGTCCAATTCTAATTTTTAACAGATTGCTTTCTTCTGTTAGTTTTTGTACTTCCTTCTTCAATTGGCCAATTGTATTTTTAAGGGACTTGTTTTCTTCAGTGTCCTTTTTTTCCGATTGGCCAGTTGTATTTTTTAAGGACTCTTCTACCTCTCTCATTAGACTTTTAAAATCCTTCTTGAGCTCTTCTAAGAAGGCTTTTTGGGCTTCAGACCAGTTCATATTCTCTTTTGATGTTGCAGATGTGGTTTTTGTTGACAGTGTTGTCCTCTTTAGAATTTCTGTCTTGATCTCCATTCTTCTTATAATGTGAATCTGTGGTATGTTTCTTTTTACTCATGGTTTCTTTATTCCCTGGCCTTTAAAGAGATTGAGCTCTCCTGTTGGGGAACAGAGGACACTGACCCAGGCTTCTTGTGTTGGGAGCTTAGGTCTTAGTCACTGGCTTTGTGTGCTGGGGCCTCTGATGTTGAAAATTGGAGGCTGCAGGGTTTTGGCAGCTTACCTGATGTTGGGCTGGAATCAGCAAGGCTGGAACTTTCAGGCAATTCTAGATTGCCTGCTTTTCCTTACCTTTAGCTTTCTTCAGCTCCTTTTAGATGGGTGTTGCAGGGTGTTTATCTTCCTGGGGCCCCTTGCAATGCTGCCTCCTTAGTTTCTGCTAATGCACTGGGGGGATCCTTTGCTGTAGAGTGCCGAGGCAGCTGGTAGTTTTCTGAACTGGTTTCCACTAGTTCCCCTGCCCTCACAGAGGCACTTGGAGGTCCAGGTGTTGGTGTTTGCCTGCTTTACCACCTGTGCTTCAGGATCTCGTCCTGGTTGACAGTTGGAGTTGTTGGGTTGGAATCAGCAAGGCTGGGACTTTAGGAAGATTCTAAGTTGTTTTCTTCAGCTCCTTTCAGATGAATGCTGCAGGGTGCTTATCTGCCTGGGGTCCTTTGTAGTGCTGCTTCCCTTATTTTTGCTGAGGCACTGGGAGACCCATTTGCTGGGCTGCTGCACTGCTGGTCCCCATCTTTCTTCTAGTTCAGCTGTTCCAGGTTTTTTTTTTCCCTAGGGTGATATTTGCTGGGGTTCAGAGGTTGGTAGGGGAGGGGGAGAGTGACTACCTTTTCGCTCTGCCATCTTGGCTCCTGGAAGCCCAGAAGCATCATATAGAAAAAATAGTAGTAAAATATTCCTACATTTTCCCCCCATATAGAGTCTAAAAATCAGAAATAATAAAATCCTACTAGGTCTTCTGTGTCATAGAAATTGCAAATTTGGTATGAAAAGCTAAATTTGTATTTTTCCTCCATTCCTCCAGGTATACACACACACATACACACACACACACATTATATATACACACATGTATACCTGTATACACGTATATACATATATATTATATATGCAGCTTGATGAAGATTTTCCTTGGTTTCTTCATGTTAATCACATGTGTGTATACACATGTGTATGCAAGTGTATACCACGTTTATAGGATGAACTTATATATGTGTCTGTGTGTGTGTGTGTATATATATATATACACATATATACATACATATATACACATATATACATACATATATATATATAAATATATATATATATATATATTTATACACACACATAAGTTCCTTCTTAACAGATAATAAGTGATTGTGAGGAAAAAGCAAATTAGTATTTGTAAAAGTTGACCTTGACATGGTTTCTGCAAGGCCTCCAAAGCAATTATTCTAGAAACTGAAATGGAAAACAATGTTCTAAAGCCGACAGAGCTGCTTGAATTAGTGCAAATCACCAACCTTGCTCAGCAGCATTAGATGACAGTTTACTTTTAATGAGGGAAGACGTGAGGTAATTAAATCTTGATATACAATTATGAAAAAAAAATATCAGGTAACAAGATTGCTAGGCAATATGAAAGACGAAAAGACATTTTCTGCAAACTTGCCTGATGCTCCGTCATCTGAAACTATTCTTTATGAGTGCAGGGTGAAGGTCAAGGAGGTATCTCAACTCCATCAATCCTTTGGACAGTTACAAATGACCTTTCACTTTCCATAAGACATTCAATATTCTGAATTGGAGGGATACATTTTTCTGTGTTTAGAAAATGGCAAAATTGAAACCTTTCCTATGGCACGAGGTGCATTTGTGTTGGCTCCTCTGAACAATCCAGTCTCTTCATTCCTAAAACTTGAGGAAGCTAATATTTCATTTGCATTCACTGTCTAATCTAAAGCATACTACATATTTTTATTATCTATCAAAATGATTCTATATTTCCATTGACTAAAACTTAAGCTTTAAAAAAATGAAATTGACCTATTATTGAATAGCATTCTGATGTCCAAAATAGTGCTATTCCTTTCCTATGTTATATGTTACTGGTTGATGATTGCTTGAAGAAAAACTAATTAAAACTCAGGATGTTGGCAAGGTTTACATTTCTATTTTTTTCTTTTATCCTTTCAAGTGTATAAAAAAATTCTATTTTAGTTGCATGGATTAAACATGCATATATACACTTTCTTAAGTAACGGCACGTAGTAGAAAATGTTAGAAGTTCAGAACCAATATTTACTTGCTATGCTGAACTAACTGTTGCTTTTCATCTTTTTCTTTCTCATAAATATTATGGACTCCTAGAGTTTTGTGTATTAGGTGATTAATATGATGATGGATGAATATATGAAGAGAATTCAGGACTCCTATAAGACTTTTGAAACAACTTCACTGTAATAGGCTTTTAGGGATTAGGATGGGACTGATTTGGTTGATGTAGAGAAATTCCAGATGAGGAAACTCTTTCTGCCAAATTACAGTTTCTTTCTACCAACTTCTACCAAGTTACCAGGCTGTCAACTTCTTTGCAACTTATAATCTTGGAGAGTTGCCTGGGACAAGAAAAGTTTATGTGATTTTTCCAGCATCACACAGCCTTGTATAATGGATAGAGAGCTGGCCTCAGAGCCAGGAAGATGGTTGTTCTAATGTCCAAAACTTTAAATAAAAAAAAATAATTCTGTGCTGATCTAGTATAATTAAATTTCAACTTGGGAAAAATGTTTACATTTTGACATCTGAATAACAAAGCAACTTTTATTTTGGCTATTATTTGGTGGACAATCAATGGTGTTCTCAGTCATGGATTGTATTCTACTCACTGCTGGTTCACCAACTGAATAATTTATAGTGGTTCTGGCGCCTTTCATCAACTATTTCTCAGCAAGAAAGGTTTATTTTTTTATTATCACCTATTCTTATAAAAGCTAGCCAAGAACACACACTTGCTTCACAAGATGGAGGCATTGTGAACCATTGACAGGCACCAGTTTAGGTTGGATGAAAAAAAAAGTTCTTTTTGCATCTTTCAAGTTCTCTCATTACACAGACATACACTAAGAATATATTCTTTACCATGAATGCAACTTTTATGTCAATAAATACATACCCTAAAACCTTTCTTCTGAATGCCCTGTTCCCCTAATAAATTGTTCTAATTAGTTGAATCATTTTTGATGGGATGCATATAGTTACATATATTTAAAATATTCACATATACTCCATATATGTATTACACATATATTATTCTAAAACTGCTTCAGTAAAATGATTTGAAATTCAAAAAAAAAAAAGATATGCGCTTTGTCCCAAGAGTCAGATGAGTAGCTAACTACAGTTTCAAGGTGTAGAAGGAGTCCATGTTAATAAGAATGAGTTTAGTAGTATGAATATATAGAAGGTGAAGAGCAGTTTCCATAAAAGTAGGGGTAATGAAGAGGTGACAGATAATAAATTTGTTATTCAGGAAGAGAAATAATCTTTTATAGATCTCAGAGGTTGATTTTGTCTCTTGAGAATGAGTTGAAGCATTTACCCTCGTAAGTACAGAGTAGATGTGTAGTGGAGATGGAGGTTGGACTAATAACCATTATGTACTCATTTTATATGTGAGAAAAGACATAGAGAAGGCAGGCTAAAATCTTGCTTTAGGTTTCTTATATCTCCAAGGGAAATGAAAATCAGAGAAAAGAAGAGGAAAAAAGCCAAATAACAGGGACACACACACACACACACACACACACACACACACACACAGAACCACCAGATTCTCTATCTTCCCCAAAGACACCTGGAAAGAGACATGCATTGTAGAGATAAAAGGACTTCAAAAAGATGTTCTAAAGCATTGTTCTTGCATGTAAAGCTAGTCTATTTCTTGAATTCAGCATGCAATGAGTTTGAAATGGAAAGAAACATGACTGAATAGACTTGTGACCTAACATTTTGTTGGCCGATTTACACATTTTCAGGACAACTGCAATACTTTGTGTAATTGCAATTTAATTATGTGTAGTATTTTTTTAAAACCAAAACACATGTTTTCCTTTAAAAATATAGTGCTGGCCTTAGAGTCATAAAGACCTGAGTTCAAATACTATGCCCTATGCTTTTTTGGCTATGTGGTCCTGGATGAGCCACATAACTTCTGTAATGCTGAGTTTCCTCATCTGTAAAATGGAGGTAATAAAACTATTAGTATCTACCTATGGATTCGCAGTGAAGATGAAAGGAACTAATGAATGCCAATCACTGGGCAAAATGTAAAGCACTACAAAAAGGTTATCATCAACATCATTATTATCATCATCAGCAGCAGCACTATTTTCTCATTCCCATCTTTTTGGCAATGTTCAGATAGAAACATTTGTTGGATAAATCATGATCCTGCTGTTATTATTTTGAACTTAATATTCTGTAGACTATTGCACAGGTGGGTAAGATAATTGCTTTTTGTTATTGAATAAAAGTACTAGAATGTAAGCTCAACTTCTCTAACCTCACTAAAAATATTTATGGGACAACTATAGAGGCAGAGAGGAAAAAAGAGATGTCTATATGGGATATCCTATAAGAATACATCCTTATATACACATGTGTGTGTGTATATATGTATATATACACACACACACACATATATATGTGTATATATATGTATATATATACACATATATACATATACACACATACATAGGACATATGTGTGTAAGTATACACAACACATATAGAATGAACCATATGAAAATGAGATATAAGGGGAAGATAGAAGATAAATAAATAATTATATCCCTTTATCCCATTCACAAATAATTCCCACTATAAATTTGTGTCTGATTGTCTATTTTCCTCCCTCTCCCTTTCTCTGTTTCTTTTTATTATATTCCATTTGCACATCATTATAATTTCTCCTACGTGTGTCAGTATTTTAAATACTTTCCATTTCATGTAGCTTAGAAGTTATGAATATTTGTTATTGAAGTATTTATTAAAATGTTGTTCTTAGGTTTTTATGGATCATTGTTAAGTTGGGACAACAGTTTGATTCGTCATGGTATTCCAATTCCAGCATAACTTATTTGTTGGATTTTTGAATATATTTGGAGTTCTTTTTTGTAGTCTATATATTAATGAACATATGCAGTATTTCAGTTTATGAAAATAGAAGGCTTCTGATTCACTATCTCTTTTGCTAGGTGTTAAGTAGTTGCTGTTTTTTTTTTCAGCCTGCAGTTATTTGCTGCACAGTTTATGTAATTTGTTTGGATAATCTTGAGTAATCAATAAATTCAGATTCCTTTACAATAACACTTGAATAGTTTTGGGTGGTGATGACCTGATTCTGAGTTGCCACCATAAAGCATGTCATTTCTATAGACAAATCTGAGTGACTGAGCTATTTGTTCACCACTTCTTTGTTGACATATTATTGGTTGACTTCATGTGGATGTTGCCCATTGAATACTTTAAAAAAAATCACTCCTTGATCTTAGCTCTTTTACAGGCTCCATCTGGATGTCAGCTGCTTTTGGTTACATTCAACACATGCGATGTCCCGTACCTATGTCAGTCCTTGCTGTTATTCAGTAAAGTGATGGCAGCTTGTTCCAAAAGTGTCTCTTCAAGTTTAAACCTGTTTCTCAAGTGATTATCTACCAGTCTTCCTGCATTTTGATAAGGATGTACTTATGTTTTAATAGGTGGCTTAAGGTGATACATTTTGTTTTTTGTAAATATCTTAAATATTTTTAGGAATCTTCTCCCCAAATCTCTTATGGTTAAGTTTACGGTTCAGAAAGGAAACGTTAAAATTCATGTGTGTTTATTTAAATGGGTTCTTCCTATTGAACTTGGACTTTTGGATTCCACTATGTCTCAATATACACAGCCCTAGCTTTCTCCTTCATGGTTTATATTCAATGTATGTTGCTTAGAAGAGCCAAAGGCATTTTAAAATATTGTTTTTGTCTATTGGTACAGTCTCATCTCTTGATTTCTGGTCAGCTCCTTAAGGCTTTCTCTTTCTTTGGTATGTATTCAGAATTTTAAATTTATCAAGTGTTTTATTATTGGTATAAGATTCCATTTCATGAAGAAGCTTTTTAATGCATCTTTCATTAGAGCTGTGTCCTTTAATGTCATCCATGGCCATGAAGTGATCAATAAAATGTTTTCTTACAACTGCGTCTTTAACTTTAAAGACATTATCATTTTTGTTGCGGATGCTATTATTAGTTTATTAGGCCTTAATAGCTTAAAACTTCATTAAGAATTTAGGAAAACCCTGTACACATATTTTGTTTAAATACATACATATATGTCTACGTCTTGTCAGGAATCTTTGACTTTATTGATATAGGGAATTTGGGGTAAGGAAACTACCTCTACCAAGTCACTGTGTGTGATCTTTGAACAAAGCACTTCAACCTCTCTTGATCTCACTTTCTTCATCTTCACAAGTATTGGGACAAGGGAGAGGTAAATTAGATAATTCTTCCAGGCTAACATTTCATGTACCTACCTACAGGCTCTTGAGAAGGGGCTGTTCAGATTCAAGAAAACCTTTCATCAGTCTGTCATTAATCATAAGTACAACATATATACAATATATAAAATATATAACATTTATAAAATATGTATAACACATATACAACAAACAATAGTCCACTGAGCCAGATACTAGGCAAAGTTTTGGGGGAAGATTTCTAAGGAGCTGGAAGACACTTTCTTCTTTTACAGAGTCCACCATACATGTAGGGAGATGAAAACAGGAAAATAAAACTACAGAAGAGGAAAGTCAACAGGAAACATTGTGAAGTCTTACTTTTACTCACGTGTATTACACTGATGAAGAATCTAAGAACTTTTAAAGTAGAGTGAGAACTAAGGAGGAAGAGCATGATTTGTCCTTGACCCTGTGCCAATCAACATGTTTAATAAGTGACTTGAATGAAATGATAAATGTGTGTTCGTCAAACTTCAGATTACATAAGGCTGAGAGGGTTAGATAGCACTTCAGATGACAAGAGTCAGGATCCCAAAGATTCAGGCTACAGCAATGGAAGCTTATCCTTAAGTTTCTTCAGTGTTTTCTTATATTGCATTTAGGAATTAAATCTAAATACCAGCTGTCCACTGAATATCTAAATATTTCCTTGGTTGCTTCAAACTACCTCATCTCCCTTGATTTCTTTAGATCTCCAACATTTCCTTCTGCCTGCACTTAGCAACTTGAAAAAAGAAGGAAAGAAAGAAAGGAAGGAAGAAGGAAGGAAGAAAGAAAAGGGTAACTCTTTTATCTAATCTTCACTACCCAAAAGCATCTATTGAGCAATTTGTTTCAATTTAATAGAGATAAATATAAAGTTCTATTCTTAGGTTCAAAGCATCAAAGAAGAGATCACATTTTTGTTTACCTTTGTATTTTTATGAACTGACATGTCCAAGTTTGTTAATAGTAAGTTCACTAATGAATGAATGAATGAATTTCAAAAATGAAAATAACTAAAAAGGACAGTCAATTGTGCAACTATAAGAAAAGACTAATCAATGATTCATGTGAAAAAAGATCTGAGGGTCATAAAATACTGTTAGCTTTGTCAGGAATAAGGCCTGACAATCAGAAACTTGGACTAAATTTATAAAAGCACCATGTCTAGAAAAAGCAAGTTTTTTGCACTTCTCTGTTTTGCCATGAACCCATTAGACTAAATCTGGAATATGATATGATGTTAAGTTCAAGGCAATGTATTTTTTGAAGGATATTCACTTAATGAACCCATCTGGAGTAAAGTAACCAGGAGGATGAAGACTTTGGTGAGTGTTACATGAGGATCAGCTGAAGGAACTTGAGATACTGAGCCTGGACAACAGAAGGCAGGAAAACATGGCCTTTGAGTATCTTCCAATAATGGATGGGTTAGGACATGAAAGAAAACTCAGGCTCATCCTGATCAGGCAGAACTGAGATGAAAGGGTAGAAATTTCAAAGGCATAGAGCCTCAATGGAAACTGAGTACTAGATTTGCAATGGTGATCTTTCTCTATGCCCCTTAAAGCTAGTGCCTTCTTTTGGTTGAGTATCTCCAAGTTATCCTGTATGTGGTTTATATGTAGTTGACACATTGTCTCCCCCATTAGGTGGTGAACTCTTTGAGAGGAGGGTCTGTCTTTTGACTTTCTTTGTATACACACCTCTCAGCACAGAGTCTGACTCATGATAGGTGACGAATAAAGACTTGCTGACTAACTTTTTGAGTACAGGTTTTTCTAATTGTGCTCTTTGAGCAAGATATTTAATTTCTCTGGACCTCAGTTTACTCATGGTACTGTTTTATTTTTGCCTTTGTATTTTCAGTGCCTAGCACAATGCTTTGTACATAGGGGCCTACTGAATATTCACTGATTGATTTTTCACTAAATGGAGGGGTTAAAAACAATGACTTCTGAGGTTTCATGCAGCACTGAATCTGTGATATCATATTACTAAATGACCCCTGTGTTCTGCAATAACTTTAAATCTGTTACCCCATGACCTAAGCAAAATTTGCCTAGCAGACCTAACAGTAGAGTGGGCTGTCTTAAAATAGTGGGTTCACCATCACTGGGGGTACTTGATTAACAAAAAAACAACTGAATGATATTTAGGGGGATATTATAAAGTAGATTCTTATTCAGGTATTGGTTAATCTTGGTAGCCTCTGAAATTCTGCATTTCTACAATTATAAAAGAAAATATGTATGGTATGTAATGATATCAAGGTAGTGTATGGTACAAATTGAATAGGCAAGCGGTGTCCTATCTTCTAGAATGGGTATATAACCAAAGAAAACATCAAGGGGGGATATACTAACATACAAAGCAGGCAGTTTTATGTAGACTGAGAAAGAAGAAAGTGCTCATTTTGAGACACATTGGAACAGTTATACAACTGACTTTGGTAGGGTGACAACGAAGGAATGCTTGCTGGAGTGAGTGGAATGTTAGAAAGTGTTTGAGTGAAGGGTGACTAAGGGCTTAATAAGAGGAATGGAAGAGTCATTCAGTGTGCATTTATGTATTTCTTATATACTTATATCTATGTTTATATGATTTATTTTACAGTTCTCTAGAAGGACTTAATGCCTTTTTAAAGTGCTTAGAAGAGTGATTTCTAAGAAATTGTTCAACAGATGATTGTGGATGGTGAAGATTAGATAAAGGAGTTACCCTTTTTCTTTCTTTCTTTTTAGTTTTTGAAGTTGCTAGGTACAAGCATAGAGAAAAGTTGGAGATATGAAGAAATCAAGGGAAGTAAGGTAGTTTGAGGCAACCAAGGGAAGGGTTTTGATATTTAGACCTAATTCATAAATGCAATATAAGAAAATAGTGAAGAAACTTAAGGATACAGTTTCCATGTTTGCAACAATAGACAGGAGGTGAGGAATGGAGGGAAGAAATAAGTGTTTATATAGTGCCTACTATGTGCCAGGCACTGTACTAAGGTCTTTTCACAAATATTACTTTATTTGATCCTCAAAACAACCCTGTTAGATCAGTGCTATTATTATCCACATTTTATAGCTGAGCAAACTGAGGGAAGCAGAGGCTAAATGATTTTCCCAGGGTCTCACAGCTAGTAAGTGTCTGAGACCAGATTTGAACTCAGGTTTTCTTGGCTTTGGACCCAGTACTCTATCCACTGAGCTACTAGCTGCCTCAACAGGACAAAATATTGGCAGTTATATTAAGGACCTTTTGGTAAGAGGAATTTCTAAAAAGGTGAGAAAGGGACTGGCTTTGTGATTTCATTAGTACAGAGAACTCTTGGGTAAGGAAATTCCTTTCGCCAGAATAGGTTGGCAACTTCTCTGCAGCTCAGAATTTTTGAGAGTTGCTTAGAACACTAAGAGTGATGTGCCCAAAGTCATGATCAGTTTATGTTAGAGGCAGGACTAGAACCTAGCAATTCCTGACTTCAAGGCCAGTTATCTGTCCACTGTGCTATAAATGTCTTCTGGAAGAAAGAGACCTAAATGCATCATGAGTGCTTGGACCAAGGCTATGATAGTAGACTGGAAAAATTTAACATGAAGAAAGGCATAGAGGTCTTGGACAAAGTGCCATAGACAGTACAAAAAAAAAGTTTAAAAGTATATAAGCTCCTTATTTGGGAAGACAATAATATGTCTGTACTACTTGTTAAGATGGAAAGGTTAAGAATTAGAAAGTTTGATTGGGTAGTTGTTAGGTCATAGATTTAGGGCTGAAAGTTACTTCAGAGGCCATCTAATCCAACCCCTTAATTTTCCAGATGAGAAAACCAAGATGTAGAAGTTGAGCAATTTAGCCAAGGTTACACAGGATGTCAGAGGTTGGATACGAACTCAGGTCCTCTGACTACCATGTCAGTGCTCTTTGTACTATACTATGTTGAAGACAACAGTAGTAATAATATGTGATATTCAAATAGTGTTTTATGGTTTACAAAACAGTCTTCCTCATATTTAACTGAGTGGGCAATGGGGCCATCTAATTAAAATATTATGTAGACAAAATGCTATACTAAATGGGAAAGTATCATGCAGAAGTGAACAGACTAGTGTATGCCTCATTTATGACCAGAAAATAAATGCTAGGGAAGGTTTAGGTGGTAGGTAGAGAATGAAGTTTATGGATTAGAGTATGACAGGGATGGAAATATGTTAATCGTTGAACTATAACAAATGCCTTAGCAAAATACTCCTAGGAGTCTTTTAGGAAGACTTCATGATATTACAAATTCCTGTGAAGACATCCAACAGTTTTTATTCAACAGATTTTTGCTGTTGAATCATTTCACTCTAAAAGGTATTATACCATAGCTTACATTAGGAATTGTGAGCCAGGTAAGGGGGTTTCCCCTTGGTTTTCTACTTAAAAGTAAAAAAGCAGACTTAGAGAGCTACTATACTGAAGCTTGGATCCCATGTTCTTTAGTTACTCCATAGGGAAAAATGATTGCAGAAATTCAAGGAACAGAATGTCAGCTGACAGAGCAAATAAAATACAAATCCCAGGATATTAGAAAGAAGAGAAGAAAAGAGAAAACTAGAACTAGAGCTAGCTGTTGTCATGGAAAAATGCATCAAACATCCACAAAATTGGAAACAACTAAGATCTTAAATGCTCAAATTGTTATATTCTTGAAATCTTCTTGTTTTCAATTTGAGAGGTTATTTTTTTTCCTGCAAACACTTCTTTGTTGTAAAGAAATTTATTTAACTTCTTAATGTAAGACATTCTACACATACATTAAGTTGCACTATGAATTATAAATGATAACTCCTAAATGATGAGAATCCTAAGTAAACCCAAGTGGGGGCATTTTCACCAAATTATATTGAATAGCAGTTTCCCCAATAGCTAAGGGGACAGTAATAGAGAAATACAAGTATGATGAATATCATATGTGAAAAATCAAAAGTCTGGCACTGAGTTGAAATAGAACAACAAAGAACCATTAAAAAGTATTTCCCTAGTTTGGGAAGAAAAAAATTTCAACTTAATGGATTTTTGAAAGCATTTTTTTCCTAAATTTACCATCTGTGGAAAAGAGATGTGAGTATAGGACATTAAATTTTTTAGAATTTAGAAGGATATTTGTGATATTGTAGTCTAACTTTTCACTCAGGGCAAGATACTTCCAGATGTCATCCAAACTCAGCTTAAATCCAGCCAATAAGAAAACCCATGACCTTCTATAGCACAGTTCCTGGAATATAGAAGTCATTTAACAAATATCTGTTAATGGATAAAGCAGCTTATTTCACAATTTGAAAGGAAGTTCTTCCTTCTATTAATACAAAAGCTGATACTTTTTTCAGTTCAATCCAATTCAGTATGAGATGATTCCTACAACCACATCACCAACCTTATCCTATCTTCTCAGTCCAGACTTATATTTCTAGAGTGTTACACAGATGTTCCATGGCACTTCAAATTCATTGGGTCCCAAATTGAGTTCATTATACTTTCCTTTGACTCCACTATTTATATCAGTGGAACCATCATTCATTCACTGTTTCATGTTGGAAAGTATGGTGTTATTTCTCATTTCACTCCCTTTAGCTTTTATATATGGTATTTATTAAGTCCTATTATTTCTCACTCTTCATTAAATTTCTTATCACTTTTCCTCTTTTTCCTCTATGATCATTCTAGTACAAATTATTACAGCTTTACTATAGTCTCTTAATATATCTTTATACCTATAGGTACGTTCCCCTTCAATCCATCCTTCTTGATGAAGATATGTTAATCTAACGTATATAAATCTGCTCATTCTATTTCACTGCTCAAAATACTCTGTTATCTACTGCTCAAACTTCAAAGTCATGCTATACGCTAATGCTCCATCATGTTATTTCCATCCACAGTTATTGATCCAGTCATTCAATATGCATTTATTAAGTATCTATTATGTGTCAGGTGATATACTAGGTTCTAGAGGATAGAAAGACAAAAATGAAAAGAGTGCATGCTCTCAATTGGTTTTCTTTCTTTAAATGACAGCTACATGAACATAAGCATGCAAATACAAAATATAAATAAGATAAACACAAGGATGGACAAGTAGGGGTGGAGATCAGGATAGTCTTTATTCAAGAGGTGACAATTGAGCTAAATCTTGAAAAAGGTAAAGATTTTAAGAGCAGAGATGAAGAGGGAATGGATTTCAGGCATAGGAGCCTGTACAATGACCCAGAGATTGGAGGTAAATTGGAATTTTGTGTACAAAGGATAGCAAGTAGTCCAAGTGGACTGGAATGTAAAATAGATGAAGGGGAGAAATGGGTATTTTGTGATGTGGTCAATCTGGAGTAATAAGCATCCTCTGAAAGAACCTAATACTGGCCAGTTTCTGTGCTTTGTTTCCCTTCTTTTAGATTTAGTTTATAGTTTATATTTTCATTGTGAACCTAATAATTATCAACAAAGATTTACATTTCAGTATACAAAGTAGAGCACAAAAAATAATTGTCTTTTTACAAAAGTGTATGTTAAATTGAAAAAAGATAGTAAAAAAAATTGAAAATTTTCCCCTTCTAAACTTGTTTTTATTTTTTTCTGTGTATTCACATGTTTTATTGATGCTATTTTCTTTATTTTTGTCTCTATCACTCTCCATTAACCTCTCCTCCCTGTCAGTAGAATTTTTCATTTGAAACAAATAAGCATATTCAAGCAAAATGAATAAACATTTTGGCTATGTCTGAAAATGAATGTTTCCTTTTGCACCACTAGTCCCTCACTTGCCAAGAGGTAAGAAGCATATTTAATCATTAGTCCTTTGAATTTATGATTCATTACTGATGGGACAGCAGAGGAGGAAAGAACCACCCTGGATTTTCTGTATCCATATAAAGGACTAGTCCCTTTGGTGTAGAGCCATATCATTTCCCTGGAAATTGTGCAGGGATCTCTGAGCTTGTTTTAAGGAATGCAAATCCCACAAAAGGATTGACATATGGCAGGAAGGGCCTAGTTGATGAGAGGGAGTATATATTGATAATATTCTCAGAACAATTTCATGATTTCTTTTGGCATTATCTGACTTGGAGTTATAAGACTTGCATATGAATCCTGGTTCTGCCACAATTGCTACCTCTATGACTTTCAGCACGATACTTCTCTTCATGCTTCAGTTTGTTTATTTATACAATGAAGAGGAAGATATTGATGATCTCTCGGTTCCCTTCCAGCTTTTAATCTCTGATCTTAGGGTGGTAGATGGCAAGTTACGAATGGCTAGGGTACAGGAGGTCTGGACAATCAGGATGTCAATAATCTAGTAAGTCAATAAACATTTTTTAAGCACCTACTATGTGTCAGGTACTGTGTTAAACACTGGGAATACAAAAAGAGACAAAAGATAGTCCTTCAAGGAGCTTATAACGTAATGGAGGAGACAATAAGGGTAGATAAAAGGACATCACTAGGCCAACCATCATGTTAAGAGAAAGGAGTAACATTAGAACAGAGGTTCCCAAACTTATTTGGCCTACAGCCCCCTTTAAAAAAATTATTCAGTGTCCCCTTGGCAATCAACTTTCTTTAACCCTTTAACATTTTTTTTGGAAATTTGTATCATTTCAAAAAATGAAATTTATTTTAAAAAGGACATCTTAAATTTAATAATTTATTATAAATTGGTGGGTTTTTTCCTGCATTGAAATTTTTGGTGATGGAATATTGTGTCATGTAACCATATAATATCATATTGTAAACAAATCATCACACACACATATTTTTATAGATGCATGCTGCACTTCCCAACAATGTGTGACATGCTCTCCTACCAACACTTGCTTGTAAAGACTTGTTGGTGGACTTGACCACTGATCGATTATAACTTGCATTTTGTGTGTTTATTTTGAATATAATATAATCACTATGACTTTAACTCTGTTACACAAAAGATGAAACGTATGTGAATCGTTTTTCAAAATTTTCTCTTCTTCTCTCTTTTCCTTATGCTTTGATGCATTGCCCCCTTATTTTTATTCAATGGCCCTCAATTGTACCTGAGACTACTACTGCCCCACTGGATCATTCCAGCACCCCCTAGGGGGTGGTATCACCGACTTTGGGAACCTGTGCATTAGAAGAAGGATAATAGACTTGCCCAAGAGGGAAACATCAACATATTCTTTATATCATTCACACTTTGCCTCAAGTCTGGACTTTTGGAAGCAAAGAACAAATATGGCTCTAATAGCTCTTAAAATATTTAAAGAAAATTATCATGTCCCCATTGTATCTTCTCTTTTCTGGCTAAATATACCACTTCCTCTGATCATCATTTCTCATGAGATATGTTTATCATATTCCTCATCACTCTAATCATCCTCTTTAGGACACAAGACAGTGGGTAGTGCCAAGAAATGAATATGATACTCTGAATATGATCCAATATATTCAAAATACTGTGAATTTATTAATGCATGTTATATTTGCATTAGCTTTCCTGTCTCTTGCAGCCTATCAATAATCAGTGATATTAAAGTTGTAATCAATTAAAACCCTTTTCTCTAGCTGTGGAATGATAAAGTTCTGGTGTTAAATCAGACCTAAGTTAGAGTCTCAGCACTCTTTTCATAGTTACAAGCTAAGGTAATTTGCTCATTTGCAATGTTTATGACCCTCATTTTCTTCATTTAAAAAAAATGGGGATCATGAAACTATTGTTATCTACCTCAAATGAGATGTCCAAAGTAAAATACTATTCTTATTTCATAATTTGCTGACAAGTCTGGGTCTATCTTTCCATGTTTTATTTCTGCAATACATTTTTTTGAACTTAAATAAATGATAATGAGTTTAGTCCTTTTGGATTTCATAACCTTCCTGCCACTGCCTTTTACAAGCATCATGAGCCCATTGTTTTCCTTTTCATTTCTATGACTTTTTAGGTAGCATAGAGAAGCAAAAAGGTGGGAGTGAATTTCTCAAAGAATTTAATGTAATGACAATTTCTAAGGTCATTTTAATGTCACACTATAAAGAAACATTTTGAGAGAGTTACCCATAGGATGCACTAGTAAGGAAATGACACCAGCAAGGAGATTAATAAATCCAGTAAGATAAGAGAGATGGCACTTGACATTTAAACCTTTAGTGAACAGCCTGCTATTTCAGACCCAGGTTTTATCTGGTGATTGACCAGAAAAAGAGTATGTTGAAAATCAAAGGTATGCCCATTAATTGGTCAATGGCTAAACAAACTGTGGTATATTATTGCAATGGAATATTATTTTGGTATAAGAAATCACAAGCATGATGATTTCAGAAAAACTTGGAAAGACTTACATGAATTGATATATAATGATGTGAACAGAACCAGGAGAATGCTGTACACAGTAACAGCAATATTGTTTGATGAAGAACTGTGAACGACTTAGCTATTCTCAGCAATACAATGATCTAAAAAGTGCCAATAGGACTCATGATGAGGCATACTATCTGCCTCCAGAGAAAGAGATGATATTGTTTGAATACAGACAAACATGGTATTGTTCACCTTCTATTACTTTTTTTCTTTTGTTTGAGTCTTCTTATACAAAATGACTAATATGGAAATGTTTTATGTGATTGCATATGTATAATCTCTATCTGATTGCTTACTGTCTAAGGGAGGGGGGAGGAGAGGGAGGGAGAGGAAGGAAGGAGAGAAGGATAGAATTTGAAACTCAAAACTTTAAATAAAAATCTTAAAAATTTAAAAAAGATTCTGTACTTATAAAAGTCTGCGTTAGTCAGTGGTTCTTAACCTTTTCTTTGTCATAGACCTCCTTGACATTCTGTTGAATCCTATGGACTTCTCAGAATTATTTGTTTAAATGCATAAAATAACATATATAGGGTTGAAAAGGGAACCAATTGTATTGAAATTTAGTTGTAATATTTTTTCATTATCCAAGTTCACAGACCCACAGAATTCTATCCCAAGGGCCTTGGCTTAAGTCAGTGATTTCTATAGAACAGTTTGTAAAGGAGTCAAGATAGAGTATTTTTTCCTGCTACATAGTGAGATGAGTTGGGAGATGAGTGTACTGAGCACAGTTCCATTACCATCCTTAGACTTTTGAGTGTAAGAATACTTGATAGTACTCTCTGAGAGAATCTGTTGCTGTGGAAAAAGTAAGGGACGGAATTGAGAAGACAGGGTGGGGAATTGAGATGATAGATCATTTGATCATAGATTTAGAGATTTCAGATCTCACCAGGAACCAGCAGGTTGCCCATTTCTTAGGAGTTTAAAATCCTTTCAGGTCACAGTCAGAAAAAGGATTAGAATCTTAATAGGATGGGGACTATCATGTGTAAGAGAGATTATTCTAGCTCTACTGTGCCCCAGAGGGCAAAGTAGCAATAGATAGAATGTGTTACAAAAGATTAATCTTTACATCAGGAAAAAAAATTCTTACCAATTAGAGTTATTTAAAATAGAATGAATTGTCTCAGAAGGTAATGATTTTTCCCCACCGAAGGTCTTCATGCAGAGACTGGGTGGTCACTTGTCATCTATGTTATATTATATATTCCTTTCACCTATGGGTTGGCCTAGATAACCAATAAGGTTTTTTCCATTTCTAAAATTCTGTGATTCTGTGGGTTGGAAAAAAAAAAAGATTAGCAGGAAGTACTGGCCATGTAGTATGTACACTGTCTGCACTCACAGGAAGGGAGGATGTGAATGAAATTCAGTTCTCGTGACTTAGCTAGAAATGAAGGTTGAGACATTATGGTGGAGAAGAAAAAAATGATCAGGTCTTCAGTAAGTCCATGCAGTCATTTGTGTTCCTGATTTACTAAAGAAATGGAGATATGTTAAATAACCTAGAGGCATATTAGTCTCCTTTAACTTATTGTAACTAAAATTTCCTTGGGAAAAGAGAAGCAAATGTCAGGCAGAAGTAGCAGATCCCAGGGTGAGCGGTGCTTAATTTATCCATAAACAAGCCTTTACTAAACATCTATAACATACTAGGCACTGGGAATACATATGTGACAACTGAAATAATCCCAAATCCCAAGAGTTTATTTTCTAATCTGGTAAAGACCCAAGCTAAGGAATTTCTATATCAAGTTGAAAGGCACAGGAATTTGAGGTTGCTGGACAATAGGGAAAGTAAAGGAGAAGTTTCAGGTTAAAAATAGATTCTTTGAGAATCAGAATTGAGGAACAACAAACTTAGGCTTTATCCTTCAAAGATATTGTGGGTGGTATAGGAGTGGGAAAGGGATCAAATTTCTTAGTGAACCCAATTTTCTCCAGATGAAAGAACTTCAAATTCAGGTTTTCATTGTAAGTTTGACATAACTATATAGGTCACTGATGAAGGTGGGGCTAATAATAGGGATATGTGGTTTAGCTCCCTATCAAACCCAAGTTACTTCCCTACTTGGGAGGGAACCTACAACCCAAGATGGCTTTATAAGTCTGGAGTCCCTGTAAAAGCCCTAGGGAAAGTGGGGCTCACCACACTATAAAGTATTTTTGACTGTCTCTGGGATCAGGTAAGAGGATTTGAACACACTTTTTAGTGTGTAATAAACTTGATGAAACAACTTTTGTGCCTTGTTGGATTGATGTTTTCAGAAGAATTGAGGACACCTAAACAAAAGCTAGAAGCAAACCAAATCCTGAGATGTGTTCAGGGAAATCCTTGGCTGGAGGCAATATGAGTCAAATAGATTATTAATCATTGAGACTCCCCAAAGACTGAACTCTGTCCAATTGTCAAGAAAAGAGCAATCAACACCTAGGTGACATTTCTTGTGTTGTAAACATTTGTTGTAATTCTTTAATTTTAAATCACAATAATAATTTCATGGATAAGTTTGTGTAATAGATGCAAATAAACAAAAGCATGCATAGCTTTTGACCAAAATTAGCCAGTTTAGAAAAGTCTCGTTTTTCCAAGGGCAGAGAAAGAGGTGAAAGAGTGGCTGAGGAAATTTGGAACTTTAGGTACCATGAAGAAAATAACAGAAATGTTAGCCATTAGCCAGGATCTCATGCCCCTAGATAAGGAAGGGATTGATTTATAGAATGAGACACATATTTGGACAGGACCAAAGTGGGAATTTGTTTTGTTTGACTATACTTATTTGTAACAATGGTTTTTCTTTTCTCCTTTTCTTTTCTTTTTTCTTTCTTTCTTTCCATCAGTGGGGTGGAGGTAGGAGGCAGAAAAAATAAATGCTTGAGAGTTGGAAAAAATTTAATTTAAAAAAGAAAAAAAGGATAGAAATATTTATTTAAACTAATTAGGATTAAGAATCATGTAATTAGTTTAGAAGAAAATCTGGGTTAAAGTTCAAAGGATACACAAACTTGTATCAAACTTCTGTCAAGGAAGGGAACAGAGGTAAGAGGAACGTTCAATTTGTGTGTAATTCAGTGGGTAACTTAAATATTATTGAAGAAAGTAGAGAATAATAGGTCCTTTAGAGAGCATTTCATTATTAATATTGTATATTTATTTCTTCTGTTAAAAAGGTTCAAGTATTTCTCTTCAAGCAACTTTTATTTATGTATTATTCATTTTTATTTAATAGTTTAACTTAGAAGGTACAATTAGATTTTTGCTTAAAAACTGATAAAACCTTGTCACTGATTTTAATTTACTAAATTAATCTATTTTAGTGAAATTTAGTGAAATTATCCAAGCTACTTTGTCCCAGCTATTAATATTTTTGGAACTATACATCAACCAAGAAATAACATTCCCAGAGAGGCACAAGATAGTATTTTTAGTTATATTGTGATAGAATTTTCAGAATTGTCTACTTGTTCGTTTAAAATACGATGTTAGAATAATTAGCATAACTTGAATTTCATAATGGGAATTTCAGAGCAGTTTCCTTGCAGGTTTTCATCATCTTATCCAGAAAGGTATCACAAAACAGTCCCTTATATGTTTCTTTTTTTTTTCCCCCATAAAATCATTGTGAGGTCTATGCATCTTTCTCCTCCCCCTCCCAATCTGTGAGCATAATAACCCTATCACAAAGGAAAAGAGGTTAATTTAGTAAGACTTCATTTTAGGGAACCCATGTTGGGTCTTACTGATTACTAAATTTTCTTATAAGTATTCATAAATCATCAGTTTGATAATCTATTTAAAATTTTTCCTATATAAAGATATACACTTTCCTTGCATATAGTTCTTGTAGTTTTTTTTCTTGTAATTGTGTTTTTCTTCTTCTAAACACAGCAAAATAATATATTCTTGTCTGTAGTTATTAGACATTCCCTAAGGATTCTCAAATATTACAGATGATTGCATCTAAAAATGTATTCAGTCATGTGAGATGAAATTCATCTCTGTATGGAAACTTCCAGTTTCCCTATGACTTTTTCTATTAACTTTTTATCTATTATGAGTTGAAATTTCCACTTTATATTGTTATAGTTAACCTTTCCAAATGACCCTGCAAGAGACCAGCAAAGATGGTAGAAAATGAGAAAGCAGTATAGTCCAAATCTCCCTTCACACCTACTTCAACAGAGACAACCATGATCAAGAAACCTGAAGAAAAATCACAGGGAGTTGTTTTCCAGTCCAGATCTGCACAGTGAAATGGACAGAGGAATGTGGGCACTGGGAATTGGGTTTAACCAGAAGGGTTCCCTGAAGAACCATCTAGGGCAGGGACTAAACCCGGGTCTTTGGCTCTCTCCTGGGGCAAGAGGTAATTCCAGATCCTCCTGACATTGTTGGGGTAGCAGGAAGAGGAGTCAACAGGTAGCTTTGTTACTCTTTCTCCAGAGCTATTAAGTAACTATTTAACTTGTCTCCCTTATTAGAATGTGAGGCTCTTGAGGGCAGGGCTTGGTTTTGATTTTCTCTGCATAGTGCTTAGCCAAGTTTCTGGTACTGAGTAAGTGCTTAATAAAGAGTTGTTAATTGTTTGATTAATTAGCTTGGTGATAAACTATAAGTGTCCATAGGGCAGGGATCTATTCCATTTCTTCATTCTCCATGATGCCCAGTAAAGTGTTTTGTGTGGTGTTCAATGAGTATTTGAGAAATTTGCTTCTATAATTGAATTATAGAGATCTAAAAATTGTAAAAACAGAGAACATTCTGCTCATTTTTTCATATTTCATCTACACATAAACACAAAATGACTAAAGAATACAAGACAGTATGGAATCTTAGTATTTTCATATCTGGAAAATGGTGGCTCTGAATGGGATTCACAAAGCAGGTTCATGAAGAAAAATGGGACTATTCCCAGTCCTTTAGAAAGACTCAAGCCAATTATAAGTCAGATCTATCTCCCTAAGCCTTATTTGAAAGGCATTCTGTTCACCGAAAGGAAAGGTAAGAAAAAGAGAATACAAATTAGTGACTTGGCTGACCAAACAAACAAGGAAATGTTTTCAAAGAGGGGCTGGCCAAGTCAGGAACATAAGGAACCAATTAGAAACTTCAGGCAAACCTTAAAGAAGGCTCGGCTTTGGGAGGTGTGGGGAACTTAAGGGTAGAGGTTCTGAAATCCAGGAGGATTAGAAGGAGCCTGCACAGGGGGAGTTTTCAGAAGAAGAGAGCTTTGGCAAATAAGGTACTTTTGAAGAAAGGTTATAGTGTCCATGGTGAATAACCAGGGGCATGAAATCAAACTAAAACAAAAACAGAATCTGCTGATTGTTACACTTCAATTTACAGGCTGCTATGTAATGCTCATGTTATAGAACTAAATATTCTAACTTCTATTTTTATTTTTAAAATTCCTCTTTGTATAGGCTACTCAACCTGATGTAATAGGGAATCACAGAATGAGTGGTTGATGAGGTCCTTATGTTGAAATAGCACCCACCATAAAGTGGCTGTATGTTCTTTTGATATTCAGTTTAGTTTCTACTCAACTTTTCCAGTTTCAGTGGCAGTTTTACCCCCAAATAGTATTCTATTCAGAGAATCTCAGTTATCCTGAAATTTGTTCAACACATAAGTCAAAGGAACTGTGGAAACACAGGCATACCGACGTACTATAAGTGAAGCTGTGAAGTGGTCTCTCCAACCATTCTGGAAAGCAATTTTGAATTATACTAAAGATGAACTAAAATGCCTGTGTCCTTAGACCTTGAGAGCCTAGGACTATGCAAATACCATAACCACATACAACTGAAAAGGAAAATCCTACATACAGAAAAATAATCAGAGTAGCACCTTTTATTTCCAGGTAACAAAGAAATTGAAATAAATTAGATGTCCATCAACTATGGATTGACTAAATAAACTATGGCTTTTGAATGTGATGCAGCATTACTTTTTCCATTTAATTTTACTTTCATTCTGAACTTAACAAACACCAAACAAAATGAACATTCTCATATACATTGCAGGACAGAAGGAGAGGATTGTCCATGAAGCTACAAATCTCCATTATATAATGCTTGCTTTTCTCTTTAAGCAAATAATAAATTCAGCATGTAACTTTCAAACCAGCCTTGCTTATCTAAGATTTATTTGTCTTTGTCTTTTTTCTGTTCTCTCTCCTCTCTCTCTCTCCCTCTCTCTCTCTCTCTCTCTCTCTCTCTCTCTCTCTCAATCGATGAGGGTGGTGGTTTAGAATTTAGGGAGAGATGTTCCTAGCCACCAGTTCCTTTCTACCTCCTCAAAATAATGAAGAAATTTTTAAAACAAATATGCATAGCAAGCCAATACTAATTCCTACATTGTCCAAATTAAAAATAAATGTCTCATTCTGCATCTTGACTCCATCACCTTTCATTAAGGAGCGAAGTAACACATTTCTTCATCAGTTTTCTGGAGCTTTGCTTAGTCCTTTCATTTTTTCAGAACTTTTAAGTCTTTCAGATTTGTTTTTTTGTTTGTTTGTTTTAGTTTCTGATCATTACACAAAGTTTTGTCTGAATCTGCTCATGTCACTCTCTTTTGTTAGTTTTTTACTTCCTTCTCCAATTGGACAATTGTATTTTTTAAGGACTCTTCTACCTCTCTCATTTGACTTTTAAAATCCTTCTTGAGCTCTTCTAAGAAGGTTTTTTGGGCTTCAGACCAGTTCATATTCCCTTTTGATGTTGCAGATGTGGTTTTGTTGACAGTGTTCTCTGTTCAGAATTTCTGTATTGATCTTCACTCTTCTCATAATATGAATCTATGGTACATTTCTTTTCACCCATGGTGTTTCTTTATTCCTTGGCCTTTAAAGAGCTGAGTGCTCCTGCTGGGGAGCTTCTTGTATTGGGAGCCTAAGTCTTGGTCACTGGCTTTGTGTGCTGGGGCCTCTTATGTTGGCAATTGTAGGCTGTAGGGTTCTGGCAGCCTACCTGGTGTTGGGCTGGAATCAGCAAGGCTGGAACTTTCAGGCATTTCTAGGTTGCCTGCTTTTCCTTACCTTTAGCTTTCTTCAGCTCCATTTAGATGGGTGTTTATCTGTCTGGGGCCCCTTGCAGTGCTGCCTGCCTTAGATCTGGTGAGGCACTGGGAGGCTCCTTTGCTGTAGAATGCTGAGGTACCTGGTGGTTTTCTGATCTGGTTTCCACTGGTTCCTCCACCCTCACTGAGGCACTTGGAGGTCCAGGTGTTGGTGTTTGCCTGCTGTACCACCTGGGCTTCAGGATCTCCTCCTGATTGGCAGTTCGAGGCTGAAGGGTTCTGATAACTTACCTGATGCTGGGCTGGAATCAGCAAGGCTGGAACTTTAGGGAGACTCTAGGTTGCTTTCCTCAGCTCCTTTCAGATGAATGCTGCAGGGTGTTTATCTGCCTGGGGCCCTTTGTAGTGCTGCTTCCCTTATTTTTGCTGAGGCACTGGGAGACTGATTTGCTGTAGAATGGCAAGGCACCAGGATCTCCTCCTGGTGTGCTAAAGTGAGGCTTTCCATTAGCTGGTTGGGATGCCTCCCATTCAGTAGTGCTCCCCTTACCCCAGGTTAAGCGGGGCTTTTCCCTTCAATCCCTCAAACTACCTGGGCTACTGCTCTGCTGTTCACTGTCTTTCTTCTGGTTCAACTGTTCCAGGGTTTTTCTGGGATGGTATTTTCTGGCTTTTCAGAGGTTGATAGGGGAGGGTGAGAGCAACTACCTTTTTACTCCACCATCTTGGCTTCCAGAAGTGGAAGTCTCATTTCACTCCCATAGAAGTCTTATGAGGTTTCCCTGAACCCATCCATTTTGTCCTTTCCTATGACATAATAATATTCTACTTCATTCAAATACTCCAATTTGTTCAGCCACTTCCTTTTTAATGGCTCCCAGTCCTTGCAAATAGACAAAAAAATTGCTAAAAGTATATTTGTACATGTGGGTCCTATTGCTCTTTCTTTGCTCTCTTTAGGGCATAAGTGTAATAGTGATATTGCTGGGTAATAGGTATAGTTTAGTAACTTTGCTCAAATTCACAGAGGTGATAACTAGCAGATCAAAGATTTTAGCCCTGGTCAGAGTGTAGAAGTGAAGATAACAAGTTCAGAGGTTTGAAGTGACTTGTTCAGGGTTTCATAAATAGTCAATCAAAAACTTTTATTAAGAGTCTATTATGTACCAGACATAATTGCTAGAGATGCAAAGAAAGGCCTAAAGCAAAGTTCCTGCCCTCAAAAAGGTCACATTTTAATGGAGGAATATAACACATTGAAAGAAGCTAAAAAGTGAGGATGAGGAGAGTAATAAGGTACTTGGTGCTTTGTGGGGATATGTTGAAGTCTTGTAGTTTTGAGATGCCCAGGGTCCTCCTCCTTAAGTGGAGGATCTCAGAAGTCTCCTTTGTTGATCCACCCTCTACTTTTTCCAGTCAGAAGGACAGATGAACACTAGGGGTAAAGGGTGCTGAGAAGGTATGAGTTTCAGAGTTGATTTGATCTTGCAGGGAGATGAATTCCTGGAGACAATGTTGAATTGCAAAGGAAGTTCAGGTAGAGATGAATGATGGCTGAAATTTGAAAAATTCTCATATGCCACATTTTTTCCACATACCTTATTAAAAACTCACTTTGTATAGATGAATTCTTAAAATACTTATAAGGAATGAGAGACTCTAATATGAGAAATATATACCAGGAAAGAGAAAAAAAAATATACAATCTACACATTTATTTTTGATCAGATGAGGCAGATCACAGGCATAAATACTGCAGAAATCAGATTGACCAACATGACAGAAAAGGGGAATGACAAGTGCTGGAAGGAATGTAGAAAAATTATGCAACTAATACACTATTGGTGGGGTTGTGAACTGATCCACCATTCTGTAGAACAATTTGGAATGATACCCAAAAGTCTATAAAATTGTATGTTCTTTGACCCAGGAATACCGTTAGTAGGTCTATATCCCAAAAAGCTCTAAAAAAAAAAAGGAAAGGAAAAAAGGAAAAGGACATATAAGTACAAAAATACTTATAGCAGGTCTTTTTATGGTGGCAAAGAATTTGAAATTGAGGGGATACCCACCAAGTGGGTTATGGCTAAACAACTTGTGGTATATGATTGTGATGGAATACTATTGTGCTATAAGAAATGATAATCAGGATGATTTCAGAAAGAAAATGGGAAGACTCACATGAAATGATGCAAAGTGAAGTGAGCAAAACCAGAAGAACATGGTATACAGTAATTGCAGCATTGTAAGGATGATCAACTATGAAAGACTTAGCTACTCTGATCAAGACAATGACCCAAGACAATTCCAAAGAACACATGATGAAAAATATAATCTATCCACCTATAAAGAGAGCTAATGAACTCTGAATGCAGATTGAAGCATACATTTTTTAATTCTCTCTCTCTCTCTCTCTCTCTCTCTCTCTCTCTCTCTGTATATACATATATTGTATATTTTTATACTTTATCATCCTGTTTGTTTTCTTGTCGGTTTTCTTTTGTAACATGGCTAATATGGAAATATGTTTTATATGACTTCACATGTAGAATTGATTTCAAATCAATTTCAGATTGCTTGCCTTCTCAAGAAAGGAGGAGAAGTGGGAGGGATGGATAGAATTTAGAACTCAAAATTTAAAAAAAAGTTAAAAGAATGTTAAAAAAATTTAACATGTAATTTTTACATGTAATCAGGAAATATTTAATGAACTAAATAAATATATATATTGAAAACAACAGAAATACTACTGGAGCAGGTCCAGTGGTTAGCTTTTTGTAGCCCATAGATAAAAGGAGAATCTTTTGTGTGGTAGAAGTCAAAACAAACTGTGTGCCTTAAGCCAGGGAGTCTAGATATTGAATATATTTCAACATTTTTATCTGCAATTCTAGAATTTATACTTCAGCATCCCATGCCTCCTCTTCCCAAACACATGAACAAAACTTTAAATGTATACACTCATGTATATAAATATATATTTATGTATAAATGTGCCTTGGAAAAAAATAAATGCTTAATAAATGTTTGTAGATTGGGAGACGATAGGAGAAGGGAGAGGAAAGAAGAGAAGAGAAGGCACAAAATGCCAGAGCATTCATTAGGTTGAGTTAAGTAGGACTTTATCTCAGGGCAGAGTAGTATATAAATTCTTGACTACCTTGTGTGCTTGAGCAGGTAGAAGTTACTGATAGTTAGCAGAAATAATTGAACAGGAAGCAGCCAGATGGCACTACCTCTACAACATCATGCTGTTGCATATGTGATATGGGTGGTGGAGGGAGGGAGGGAGAACAGGGCATGGATAGAGAAGATAATCTATAAGGAAATAATTCTCTATCAATTATGTCCCTAACCCAGCTATTTTTAACTTCTTTCAAAAACTGTCAATTCTACCTAGACATTAGTAGAAACACCCAGCCTGAATAGATCTTGAGAGGTTATCCCTTCATGCATGGCTACACCTAGGCAGACCAGACCTCTAAGAGAAAGAGACTACTCGAAGATATTCATTTCCATGTTTAACAACATTCAATCAGAAAAGTCATTCTTCCATCCAATCTAAATCCTTCATGCTCATTGACTTTAGCTCTGTCCACACTGGAAATATAAGAAACACAATCTACATGTTTCTTTTAGTAATGATCCATTTTTTTTAATTGCCAGAAAATTGCTCATGGTTTACATAAATTAAACTTATTTAGGCTTTTGCCTTCCAAGGAACATTTTTAAATCTTTAATGGCCAGCGATGATAATACTTTTCCAAATGGTTATATGCCTAAAATATACTGGCTATTTTTTTCTCTGTAATAATTTTCTCTCAATTATTATGAATAGAAGTTGGCTTCATAATATTTTGAAGACTCTTTTAGAAAGAACTTTAAAATAGAGTCTCTGAATTTTTTAATGTACCTGATTGTGTTTTTTTTAATCCCAATAATCTCAATTTTTTTTGGTGGAACAATTACTTATTTTATGCATTCCGATCCACACCACTTCTGGCCATGATGGCTTCTTTTAAAATTTCACCAATATTTTCCTTTTTTCTCGATACCGTCTAGAATAAACATTTTCTTCTTGAGATTTTAAGCCTTGCACTGGAGGTCTATTTTTCTCTTTTAGATGTCTTTATCTAAACAATACCACAGACAGAAATCATTTCAGTTCACAGGATTCCTCTTTGGTTTAAGGGCCTACGAACCTCAGACATACTATACTTTTCAACTTATAAGAAAGGAAAAAGGAAAAAGACTATGAAATTAAATGTAACTGCTGCCAATCAGTCAGAAAAACTCAGTCTCTTCACTTCTAATCACCACCATCTGTAGGACAATTAAACTCAGCAGGTGTTCATAAGAATTTTTTTTTAATAAAAAAGGGGACTTCTTGATGATTCCATTTAAAAATAAATGCATAGTACCTAACACTAACAGCTCAAAACTTACTTATGAAAGGGGAAATGGGGAGTTAGGACATAAATATATCTCTGTTCTGGAAAGTATGTTGATAATTTAGCAAGAGAAAAAAAGCATCCTAATTCCTTAATACAAAACAGCATTTTGTGCACTAACAGGAACTTTCTTTTGGACCAAAAGACTTTGGTCAAAATTAAATAGCTGTATATTTTCCTTTGACCTGTGAAACCACCCAGCATGTATTCACTTTCCCCTTGTTTTTACTTTTTCAATTTGCATGAAAGGTTCATCATCAGAATGGTGGCCACCAGGTGGTGAATTGTTTTGTCCACAGTAACTCACATGAACCACCTACTGCTGCTAGGAGGGAGCTTTACTAATGTGTTATCAGGAGAGGGAGTATTTATGTTAATGGAATTAGAGATCATTGAAATACTAAAGTAAATGGCCTTACTTCCTCCTATCTTCATAATCAGAAATGTCATTCACATTCCTTTTTACCTTTCACCACCTGTAATGTTCTAGTTTGTATTACGTTTCTCTGCATCTGTGTGTGTGTGTGTGTGTGTGTGTGTGTGTGTGTGTGTGTGCGCGCGCGCATGCACATACCCATGCATATGTGTGTGTTGTGTCTTCCTTACTAGCTTGTAACTTGTGTGAGGTGAGGGATCATATCTATTTATCCCTGTGTGACAACATGGCATAGCAGACAGGAAACTACCCTCAGGAGTCAGGAAGAGCTGTGTTCAAAGTCTGCCTTAGTGAATAATTATCTGTGTTACCCAGTGCTAAATCACTTAATCCCTTGGTTACCCAGGGTACTATCTAAACTCATACCTTTTTTTTAAATGCCTGCAGGCCCATTTGGAGGAAGTTCTTCACCAGGTACTCCTTAGGTTGGTTAAATCATAGAACTAATCTTAAAACAAAAATAAAAACAAAACAACAAAAAATTTCCTTTCAGTGCTTTTACATGGATTAAGCCCCAGCTTACCTCCACTTCTGAGAATTCAAGACTCAACTTCAAATACTTCATTTCCTGGTGCATCCAGCTACTAGCTCCTTATACTCCAGGGTTAGCTTGAATCTGCTTTTTGTGTTTATACCTGCCTGTAAATGTACAAGTCACTTCTTTCATTTAAATGTAAAGTCCTTCAGAGCAGGGGTTGTTTTGTTGTCTTCATATTCCCATCTCTAAGCACAGTGCCTAGGTAGATACTTAATAATTTTTTTTTTGGTTTGTTTCTTTCATACTCATCAACAAATTTTATCTGAGCACAAAGTAACATCCAAAGACATTCCTAGTGTAGCATGTGGTCACGAGTCCTAGATGACTTCAGGGACTCTGGAGGCAATTCCTGATCTAAGAGATCTCTAAAGAGGTCCAAAACTATCCACATTATAATAAGTAGGCATTTTCCTCTTGCTCATCAACATTTCTTCCTGGTTTGCATTATTAAAAAATGTCAGTAGTAAAGTATCTTTGAAACTATAAATGAAGAGGTTGATCCTGTTATCTGGTAATGGGGAAGGCCTGCAGGGTTTTTAAGGTTTAAGTTCTCTTATCTGAAGCAAAGTTAAAATAACAAATGTCCAAAAGAAATAAAATATGCATTTCACTTTTTGTATGTATTAACATCTCTATTCGTGTATCTGCTTTCTTATTTTTCTTATTATGAAGAAATGTTTTTCAAAATTCCATCTATAGGTTTTGGTTTTTTTGTAAAGATAGAGTGTGAACCTATAGGGAAAGCATTTGATATAGAAGTCAAGGGATCAGGCAATATTTTTTGCTACTATTTAAATCTCTATCTAGGTCTCTTGAATTCCATCCCTCAAAATCTGTGACCATGTTAAAAAAAAAAAAACACAATACGGGCTCAGTAAATATTTGTTGAATGAATGGAATACATTCATATATACTAAAAGGAATTCTTGAAAGTTGTATGCAACATACTGCACAGAAATTGTGGAGATGAGAGAAATTATGGTTATAAAGGACCTTGGATTTTCTGGAGACAGATTTTGGTAAAAGCAGAATGTAAAACTTGTTCTTTCAGCAAACAAACAATACAGTGAGGAAATTATTCACTGAATTGCAATGAATTATCTCTTCCAAGGTATCAAGGTAGCATTAAGTACACCAGAAGAGGCTATTTACTAAATGGTACTTAGAGCCTTTGAAGTTAATCCAATTCACATGGCTGAGATGTTTATATACAGCAAGTATTTATATGGTATAATGTCTTCTTTTCATGTTAAATTTATGCTTCAAATATTTGCATTACTGGATTTGTGTAGCTGCCATTTTACAACAACTGGACACATGCTCAGTAAGTAATGAAAAATGTTAATAACAAGGTGTGCTTTTTCTCCTATACAACTAAAATGTCAGTATGCACTAAATCCTAAAAATTCACTATTGCTATGCTAGTGGAGATGAGGAAAGTATAGGAAAAAGAATATGATATGGAAAATATTCTGTTACTTATTCTCTATAAAATTTTTAGATGAATGTATCAATTGTTTTAATGGAAAGAAGCAATTTTACAAAGTATTCAGGTTTAAGTCTGGATAGGATCCTTCATCTCCCCCCCTCCCAAAACCACTTTGATGATGATTTTCAGCTGTTAATATCAGTCCTTTCCTACATCAACCAATTGGCCTGATATTACAAATAGAACATTATGCTATAGCTTTAGGTAAAGAATAAATTAAGAACAGATGAATTCCTAATAAGTCTTCTCTCATAAAAATGTTCATGTTAATGAAACAATATGAGTAAAGAATTGTTAGGATTGTGAAAATACATACGTGAAAACTCATTTTTAAAAATTTTGTTGAGCTATGTTTCTAAGATAAATTAATGAAAGTCCATATGGGTCTATACATGTGCTAGAGTATTAGAGATACTGAAATGCTATTTTATGGTTTTGTATTTGCAGTCACAAGCATGAAAAACCTGGCTTTTTTAGGAATCTTTATTCATCTAACAGAAGATACAGTGCCCCACCTAAAATCAGAGAACCAAGATTGGCCATTTAAAACACTAAAAAGCAAAAGGAAACAAAAAACCCCACCAAAATATAAAACAGGGATCATCAATCATCAATATATCATCAATTATTATATGTTAATTAACACATTATTAAGTATATGCAATATAATATATTCATAATGTCTTTGCCATAAATATTTCTGATAAAAATTTGACAAAATTTTTCTAAGAAATTGACAAAAATTGATAAAATTCCTAGTAGATAAGGGTAAAACTGTATGGATAAATAGTTCAAAATTGGAGAAATACATGTTATTACTCTCTGAAAAATTGTATTAACTCCTACTGAAAAATGAAAAGAAGAAAAAAAAATCTGAGGAGCCACATATTAATTATGTGACAAAGAGTTTAAAATGATAAGATTCAGTGCAGGTGGTGATGCGGAGAAACGGGCACTTTCAATGGTGAAGTGGCACAATCTTTTTGTAAAACAATATAGCTTTTTATAATAAAATCTGAAAAGTTATGTATTCACTTTGACTCAGTGAATCTAATACTGAGACTAAAGATATTGTTGGCAGAAAAAATAGACTGACTTCATGTCTGATTTATTTGTAATAATCAAAAGTAGAGAAAATGTGTGTTCATTGATGATATAGTTAAACAAATTAAGATATATTAATTTTAGGATATTATTATATAGTAAGTAATGACACATAACAATAACATAAAAATATGATGAAAGTAGCATTAAGTAAAGCAGAGTAAAGATAGTAGGATAAAAAATGTACACTGATGTGAAATGTACAAATAATAGAAACAACAAAATAATATTGGAAACAGCATTCTGAAAAATGCAAAGAAAAAATTCAAGAGACATAGGAGGACACAACACATTTGTATTGTTCTGGACAACATATAATTTTAAATATGAAATGTAAATAACCAAGTTTAGAGCTTCATATACATTTTTTTAAAATTCTAATTTTTGATTTTAAAAGTATTTAGAGATGATTAAGCTTTATTATTAATTATTATTAAAATATTTTTAGTAATGCAAATGCTATCTTCTTTGACTTACAATAGACAGAATAAACAAAACAACCCATTAGAGGGTATTTGTGAGACAGCTAGACATTGGGAACTTTTCAAGACTTCCACAATCAGAAGAATGAGTTCTCACTTAAGTGGGAGTTTATTTATTCTGTTTATCTCAAGTCAGAGCTAATGATTCTAAATGGTCCCAAGTGTTCTCTTCATTTACCCCGAGTTAATCTGGCTATTTGCAGACAAATAACAAACTAAGACCTGAAGAACCTGGCTGAGAAAATGAAGTAGTAGGTAAAAAAAGGAGGATGTTCAAATGATATAAATATTTAAAAAATATTAAATAGATTTTTTTAAAATTTTAAATAGATTTTAATTTTTAGTATAATAAAAAAAATACATGACTTGGATTTCCTGCAGTGTCCCTCCCCATAGCTCTCCAGGAGACACCTTTATTATAACAAAAATTCTTTTTTAAAAAGAAAAGAGGAAGATACAAATTTCCACAAAACATCAATACATCAAAGAAATATCTGACATTTTTCAATGTTCCACAGCTGTGTAACCTCTACCTCTGCAAAGGAGTAGCGAAAATTCTCTCCTTACGTCATTTATTTGAGAGCAAGATTGTGTTTATAACTCTGCATCATTTATTTTGGATTGTTCTGTAGTGGTTTTTATTACCTTTACATTGTATATATATATTTTCTTCCTTCTACATACTTTCCTTGTATGTGTATAGGTTGCTCTTTTTATTTACATTGTTTTAGTCCTTGTGTATATTGTTTTCTTGGCTCTGCTTACCTTGCTCAGCATCATTTCATATAGATCTTTCCAAGCTTATCTCTATTCATCCCATTTGTCATTTCTTACAGCACAGTAATATTCCATTACCCTGATGTACTGCACATTCTGTGTATCCATTCACCAACCAATGGACACCTACTTCATTTTCAATTATTTGTTCCTACTAAAACATACTGTCATAAATAATTAGGTGTAAAGGGGCCCTTTTTGTCTTTGATGTTCTTGAAGTATATACCTAGCTATGTAATCTTTAGATAAAGTGATTAGTACATTCAGCAACATTATTTGCATAATTATGAATGTTTTTCAAAAATAGTTGTACTATATCCACAATTCTATGAATGAAATATTAATGTACCCATCTTTTTACAACCCCTCCAATAATGATTCTCCCCATCTTTTGTCATCTTTGCCATTTTTGCAGAGTGTGAAGTGAAATCTCAGGTAGTTTTGTTTCATATTTCTCTTATTATTAATGATTTTGAACTTTCAGAGTTCACAATTCTTTTAACAACTGTTTGTTCACATCTTTCAAATATTTATCTATTGATAAATGGCTTTTTATCTTATACAGTTCTTTTATCTGTCTATGTTTTGGATACCAAATCCTTATGAAAGGTCTTTAATACAAAGAACTTTTTCTCGTAGTGGGCTATTCCTTTTCTTATCCTGGGCACATTAATTTTTGTTCATGTAAAGGTTTTTCAAGTTTATATAATCAAATTGTGTTTTCTTTTATAATTATCTTTAGCCTTTATTTCAGTAATACTACATCTACTATTGAGAACTGTAAAAGGTAAATGATTTATTTCTCTTCCAATTTTTTTATAGTATGATATTTAACATTAAGGTTGCCTATACAATTTTAGTTTAATGTGAAATATGGTGTAATATTTTGGTATAGGTCCAATTTTTGCTAGAATGCTTCACAATTTTCTCAATAATTCTTGTTAAATAGAGAGTTCTTTCTTGAGTAATTTATGATTTTGTGTTTATCAAACACTGTTTTTTTAAAAAAATCCATTATTTACTCTTCTTTTTCATCCAAGGCTTTATTTTAAATAGTTTGAGATGTGTAAGTGCTATTTCCCTTTCATTCCTACTTTTTTATTATTTCTCTTGATATTATAGATGTTTTCTTCCTCTAACATGAATTTTACTGTTACATTATGTAGCTCTGTAAAATATTACTGTGGTAGTTTGATTGATAGAGCATTAAATCTGTAAATTAACTTTGTTAATATCATCAGGCAGGCAGACAATAAACATCAGTTAAGCACCTACTATGTCACAGACACTGTACTAAGTGCTGGGGATTAAAAAAAATGTAAAAGAATCTATGCCTTTGAGGAACTCACAGTCTAATGGGGGAGGCAGCATGCAAGTAATTTGTGCATACAAGCCCAATTTATAAGAGAAATTGGAACTAATCAACAGGGAGAAGACACTAGAATTAAGAGATTATAACAGTCTTCCTGCAGAAGGGAGATTTTTGGACTTGAAGGAAAGGAGGAGGCAAAGATGCGGAGGGAGAACAGTCTATCCTTGGGAGAAAGACGGTGAATATTTCCAGAGCTCAAAGATAGAGTGTTTCACTTAAGAAACATCAAGGACGCCAGTGTCACTGTACTGAAGAGGGCATGCTGGTACATAAAGTATATTAAAAAAAAACCTGTTGGGGTGATTTTGAAGGGTTTAGAAAGCCAATCGGAAGGTTTTATATTTCATCCAGGTGGTGATGGTCCCTGGAGTTTAATGAGTGGGGGGGTTATATGGTCAGACCAGAGCTTTAGGAAGATCATTTTGATAGCTGAATGGAGGATGGATTGGAGTGGGGAGAGATTTATCATTGTCATTATATTGTCATGGTCCATTCACAAGTACTGAATATTCCTCCATCAATTTAAGTTGTTGTTTTTATTTCTTTAAAGGCAATGCTGTAATTGAATCTTCACAAGTATCATGCATGATGTAGTTAATTGATCACCATTTTTTTTTTTGCATTTTGTAATTATTTTGAGAAGTTTCCATTTCTGTCATTGCCTCCTAGATTTTTTTGTTATGTAAAAATGCTATTTATTTTTATGGGCTTATTTGGAATCTGCAAAATTTCCTGAAGCTATTAATCCTGTCAATTTATTTACTGATTCTCTGGACATTTCTAAGTAAAACATCATGCCATCAGAAAATAATGACTTTCTCTTGTCTTACTATTGCTAGCATTTCAAGAAACAATACAGGTAATAAAAGAGAGATTGGGCATCATTGTCTTACTCCTTTATTTACTGAGAAAGCCTCTAGTATGTATTTATTGTATATGGTTTTGGCCTTTTGTTTTAGATAAATTATATATATATGGAAAGATGTGAATTAATGTGAAGTAAACAGAACTAGAAGAATAATTTATACTAAAACATTAATATTGTAAAAATGATCAATTTTGATTATTTTTTTAAACAACAAAGAATGAAATCAAGAGAATCAGAACAACTTATGCAATACCAACCCCACTGTTAAAACAAGCAACTTTGAAACCTGAAACAACTATAATTTGAACAGTGCCTATTCATGATTCCAGAGAACTGATGATAAAACATTCTATCTATTAGAGAGAGAGGATGGATTTTGGGTATGATCTGAGAAATGTATATTGTTGCATACAGGCATTGAAAGAATGTTTCACTTGACCATACATATTTATTACAAAAAATTTATTTTTCTTTTCTTTCTTAATGAAGTAAAGGAGTTAGAGAAAACACAATTTTCTTAATTTTTTTTAAATAAAAAGAGGTAAGGGTGCTACAGATGCGAAACTTTTCACATACTTTCAGATATTGTCACTATTATTAGTTTTACTTTAGGGTTTACTTTGCATGAAGTGGAAGTAATTTGTAAATTTATGCAAGGTTAAAGACAAAATATACCAATAAAATCAAAAGTAACAACAAAAAAGAATTGATATTCATTAAAAGTGTTTGCCCATAGTTCTCTGACTGTGCTTTATGCTTCCCTGATATAGATATTATGACTATATTTTTATCATAAGTGCAGCTTGGTCAAATGTTTTCTCAAGTTTTAGGGAGAAATTGTGTGGAATTGGTATCATGCATTTAATAGTTTGATAAATTTCTACTAGGAATCTCTTCCTTTACATATTTTCCTCTTCTTCTTCTTCCTGAAATTGGATTATATAAGGTCTCTATTAGATGTTCTGATATTTTGAAAAATTGGTATTTTTGAAGGTAATGATTTATTTCTTTTGTGTTCTTAGTTGTGTCAACATGTAACTTTGTAGAGTCTACTTTTTTTCTGTTTAATTTTCTTTTCCTTTGATCTCTTTGGGATACAGACTTAGTGGTGGAATTGCTGAGACAAAGGGTATGAACAGTTTTTATTGCACTTTGGGCATAATTCCAAATTATTCTCCATAATGATTGGACCAATTTTCAACTCTACCAACAGTGCATCAATGCACTAGTTTTCCACATCCCTCCAGCATTGTTTATTTTCTTTTTGTATTGTGTTAGTCAATCTAATAAGTGTGAGAGGATATAGCTGAACTGTTTTAATTTGAAACTCTCTAGTTATTAGTGATTTAAAGCATTTTATGTGGATTATTATTTGTAATTTTACACTCAATTAGATTTCATTACTATCTCCATTTAGATCTGCATCCTTTGTGCGTGTTGTCTGAATTATTATTTTTTTATTGTGCTTTAGCTGGTATAGAATGTGTTTATCATTTCTGCCTTTTTACATTTTCTCTGAAATTTTTAAGTGCCCCAATATGTGGTAAATTTTTGTTAAAGTGTTATTCTATAATAAGAAACATTTCTATTCTTTAATGGTTTCATTCAGACAGTGCTATCAGTCTTTTACTTCATTTTTTTTAGCAATACATTCATTTTCTTTTCTTTCTGTTGGAATTTTTCCAACTCTGAGAGAGGAATATTGTAGTCAACTACTATTATTTTGCTAGTCTCTATTAAAAATAAGTATAGCTTTCACTTACTAATTTATATTCTATGCTATTTGGCATATACATATTTGATATTGATATTGCTTTGTTTCCTATAGTTCCTTTAAGTATAAAGTACTTCTCTTTTTCATCTCTGTATTGTGACTCTTTGTGTTTGTTTTTTCATATGACTACAACCATTGTTATTTTAAATTAATTGTTGCATATTAAATTTTGTTTAAGCCTCTCATTTTGATTTTTTGTGTCTTTGAAGTTTAGGTGTGTTTCTTATAGGCAGCAGATTTGGGGGGTTTATTTTCTTATCCAATCTGTATTATCTAATCTTATCCAATCTTAAATTTTTATTGGATTGTTTAATCAATTGATAATTAAATCAATGAAAGTTCTGTTCATGTTTTCTTCCTTTCATGTTTCTAATTATTTTTTTAAATTGGGAATTTTTTTTGCTCTGCTTTGAAATCAGCAAATTTTCCCAACAATTAGTTTTCCTTAATCTACTTTAATGCAATCCTATTTCTATATGCTATATTTTTCTTATTCTCAATTTCTGTTACCTTCCTATTTTTTGTTCCTTTGCCTAATATTAGAATTTTTATGTAACATTCATTTTTCTTTCTTTTACTTAGTTACTGAACCATTACTTTCTTTTCCACCTCTCTTTACCCCCCTCTCAGTTATATAGGCAATTCAAAAATCTCACTCTCCTCCCCTCTCCCTTCTTTTGTTTGCAGATCTTTTCTTCTTTTTATGAATTTTTTTAAGGAAGAATTTCTTCACTTTTTTCTTTATTAAGATTTTCTTTTAGTTCTGTCTACTCTACACTTCTATTCTTTGGCTCATGTTTCATATACTTAAATATTCCTTCCTAGTCACTTTGTGCTTCTCATGGTATTTAAGCTTTTAAAACACTAAGTTTGAGTTCTTTATTCTAAACAGCTTCTAAGTTATTACCTTGTAGAGATTGCCCTCTCATATTTTTTTCTGTTGTGCCACATTCTTAGAAGGATCAATTTCTGTGACAGAAATGAAGATGGAAGCATTGTCCCATGGTAGAAATCTTGCTACATTGAAAATTATTTGATGTAATTCTTCCCCTGCCCTTTCTATAATCATTCTCTTCCTAAATTTCCATGCAGTCTCCTCTGCATGGCCATGTCCTCCCAAGATGGTAGGTGACAGTTGTTCTTAGGAATTTGTTTCCCTTTTGCTAAGTCAAGATGGTGTCCATCATCAAATGAGAAAGTTGTAAAGTGCTTAGTACACTGCCTGGTACATAGTTGGTAATAAATGAATACTGATTTCCTTCCTTCCTTCCTTCCTTCCTATTTTCTTTCCTTCATTCCTTCCTTCCTGGCACAATACTTTCTCAGAGAAAGTAGCCATTCTTTGCATAATTCCTTGTTGATAAGACCCATTGCACTGTTCTCATTTTCCATTAAAAAATACACCTGTTCTCCCATGAGAATATTCTTTACTGAGACTTCCTACCACCATTATGCCTACACAGTTTCTATCCTTTTCTGAATAGCAGATTTTAAAATATTTAACCTTATTGTTATTTTTAGTAAGAGTTAATAGCCAATAATTACAAATCACTTTCAGATTTACAAAGTATTGCTGCACAGAGAAACACCAAGAGAATCCATTCAATTGGAAATAAGACAATAGAAATGCACAGGATTGGACTAAAAACATGGCAAAAACCAAGTCTGTCCATCAAGAAGTAAGAATTTGATGTGAGGAAATAATTCAATTTCACTTTGTTATTCATTATCCTTACTAATTGCACACGAGAAATATAATGTTTTTGAACATCCAAATGAACTATGGCTGATTAGTTTAAGGACAGAAGCACACTGTCAAGAACAAGCTAAACATTGGATTTTAATTTTAACACCACTTTGGTGGCATTTAGCAAGCTTTCAGAAGCATTAAGTATACTTAATATTGAATGCAAGCTTTGTTGAATACATATTAAATCTGGTATATAAATCAACTAAGAAGGAAATGGATGCACATTAAGTTACATATTACCCTTTAAAATCATTCAAAAATACAACATAAAAGTTTTAAAGCCCAACCTCTAAATGTCGATGTGCATCCAATAGAGTAAAAAGGTCACATGCTCAGTTTTTATTTCCTATGTTTTATGTTTTGAAAATTAGAAATGCAGTCCCCATTAGCATTTCAGTTATCTGTTTATAAATTCTTTAGATTTCTGTGTGGATTCATGCATGAATGGTTCATTTAAAAAAAAGTATGTGTGTGTATGTTTCATATTGTTGTAGGGAATCATCCTTACCCTGAGGTAAACTCAGTGCTTTGAATGAACCTAGAACTGGGAGAGAGAGTCAATCAAAACCAACCAGCACTTATTAAGTGTCCCGTAATGGACACCATATACAGTACAGTGTCCACGGTGTCCATGCAGTGTACTGGGCACTGAGGAACTAAAGGCCAAAAAAAAAAGTAACTTTGCACTCAAAAAGCTTAGATTCTGTGGAGGAGAAATGTCGTGTACATAAATAAATGTATACATGATAATTTGAGGAGGAGGACATGAAAACTTAAAACTAATGGAATCCAGAAATTAAACTGTAAAAAATTGTGGAGGCAAAATGTGGATTGGCAAATTCCTGGCAAAACAAATAGGACAGTTGGTTTGGAACTTATAGTGTACCAAAGAGAGAGTATTATCCAAAAATTCTTGATACATAGACTGGAGGTGAATTCTGAACAGCTTTAGATGCCAATCAGATGACTTGGCCTAGAGAAATAGCAGCCCCTGAAGGTTCTTTAACAGGGCAGTAACATGGTCAGATTAGCCAACTAAAAATTACTTTGAATTCACTTAGCATTTACTTATGTGTGTATGCTTTGCTTTTCCCAAGAGGATGCATGCTAATTGAAGGTTCAGACCTACTTCTTTCTATCCCTGGCACCTAGCACAATACCTATTGTGTAGTAAATGTTTAATAAATTCTGAGTAATTAAATGATTCATTTCCAATTTTGTCAAGACTGCCCGGGAAGGTGGAGAGACTGGAAACTAAGAGTCTAATTCAGAGGTGATTATAATAGTTCAGCAGAGAGATTAATTAAGATGGCAATTTTATCAGTAGAAAAAAGGGGAAAGATATAAGAACTTTGAGGAGATAAAAGTGACAAGTTTTAGCAATTGATTGGGTATGTGGGGATGGGCAAAAATAAAAAAAAAATCAAAGATGACTTTGAGGTTGCAAACCTTAATGACTAGAAAGGTAGTTGTACCCACTACAAAAAAAATAGTAAATTTGGAATAAGGGTAAGTTTTTATTGATTATTGTCATTCAGTCATCTTTTCAGTCATATTTGACTCTTCATGACCCCATTTGGGGATTTCTTGGCAAAGATAATGGTTTGGCATTTACTTCAGCTCATTCTACAAATGAGGAAACTGAGGCAAACAGGGTTAAGTGACTTGCCCAGGATCACACAGCTAGTAAGTGTCTGAGGCCATATTTGAATTCACAAAGATGAGTCTTCCTGACTCCAGGAAGACTTTATCCACTGTTACACTCTAACTGCACTAAGGTGGGTTTAGGTAGAAGGAAAGTAGGTCAAGATGATGGACTAGCAGAAAGTCCAGCTAGTTCTGTCTCTTCTCCTTCTCTCTTCCTCCACCGTTAAAAAAAAAAAAAAAAACTTCAAATAGATACAGAAATTGCTTCTGAACAAATCCTGATAGGGAAACCCAAGGGGAAAAAATTCCATAGAGTCATTTTCCAACACACTTCCACATAGGGATACTAAAAGAGAAGGTTGTGGACATTGGGTGAAGGGTATGGATAGCAATACCACCAAGAACATTTTAGTTCAGGGAGATGCTGTGCACTGAAACCAGGGGAAGATTCAGAATCATATCAAGCGTCATGACATTGTGCAGAACATAGTAACAGTTACCAACTGGTGGCTTGGTCCCTCCCTGTCCAATTTCAGGACACAGACCCGGGTAGACTGAAAAAAAAAATAATGTAGAGGGGGTTTGTTATGGTAAAGAGAAAGTTCACTTCTTTGTGTGAGACAGGAGTGAAGGAAGACATAGTGGCAGAAAACACCTTGGTGATGTGAGATGAGGAGAGGAGAAGAAGGAGCTCACATTGAATAGCCTCATTTTTTTTCTTCAGTAAAATATGTGGCAAGTTGCTTAGCTGAGAGAGTAAGGGGTAAGAGAACTATGGGAAGTTTGACCAGGGATGAAATGGATTGGAAGAGTTGTGAATTTTACTATGAGTCAATTAGGGAGATATAAAAGGATTGTTTTGCAGCATTTATGTAACATAAATTTAGAGTAGACCCACTCAGCATAGTTTTATTTATGATTTTCTCAAGCTTCATTCAGAAACATGTGTGTAGGAGTAAAGGCAGTAAAAGGTAAGGATGATCTAATGCTGAGGCATGGTAGGGCAAGATCAGTGGTATGATATGGGGGTAAGGAACGATTTGGAGTTAATCTGGCTGACCAAGGGGTTCAGTTGGGTAAAGGAGCAGAATGTAACTCTTGCAGGGGTGATGGCTGGGGAAAGAACTGAAGGGATCTAGCGTTGGAGGTCATGGTGTGGGCCTTTTAGAGTATTTGTGAGGAGATAGGCCCACTGTTGCATTGTGGTGGAGCTCTGAATCCGTATAACCATTCTGGAAAGTAATGCACAATTACGTGAATAAAGTGACTTAAATGTTGGTATCCTTTGACCCAGAGCTTCCATGACTTGGCTTACATTTTAGGATAAGAAAAAAGCTCAACATACACCAAAACATTTATAACAGCACTCTTTGTGACAGCAAATTATGGGAAAGAAAATATGTCTATTGACTAAAGAACAGAGAAACAAATTGTGGTACATGAATGCAATGGAATATTAATTATTGTGCTATAAAAATGGTAAGTGTGTGTGTGTGTGTGTGTCTGTGTGTGTGATGAATATAGAGAAGCATAGAAGGAACTACATGAACTGATAAAAATTGAGGTAATCTGAGAAAAGAAAAAAAAAGTACACAAGTAGTTCGGCTGTTTAGTCATGTGGGACACTTGATGACCTGATGGAATATACTGTCCATGTGCTTTTCTTGGCAAAGATACTGGAGTGATGTGCCATATCCTTCTTCAGTGAATTAAAGGAAATAGAAGTTAAGTAGCTTGCCCAGGGTCACACAGCTAGTGAGTATCTGACACAGAAATTAAACTCAGGTCTTCCTGATTCCTCACTCAACACTTTATCCGCTGAGCCACCTAGTTTCCTCCTACACAATGAGTACAGCAATATAAATGAAAGAACAACCACAAACATATACACAAATCCAAAACAAATAGTGCAAAATGATAAAGAATAAGCAGGATTTCAAAGAAGAGATGTGAGAAGACACTACCACCTTCCTTTTTTTCAGAGGTGGAAGATCTACTAGTGATTACATTGCATATATTTTTTGATGTGTTGCTCAATTATGCTTATTTTTTCTCTTCTTTTTTTCCTTTTTTTTTTGTCTTTGAAAATATTATTTGTTATATGAGTTGGCTGTCTGGGAGAGAAATAATAAAGGAGAGGAATACTGAAGGATACTAAAGTGATGTCCCAAAACAAAAATCAATAAAAATATAGTTTAAAAAGTGAAATTTTACTATATTGGCATTGTCTCTCGAGACAACTTTACAAATTTAGACAAAAAGAATGATATCTGCATCCAAAGCCTTAAAGAAAAATATAGCTTGGGCATAAGTTCTACTAGAATTCCTAGAAAAATGAAATAAGGGTTAACAATGGTTTAAAGTGTTTTTTTTCTAAATGAAATGAGAATCCTAGAATAAAATTTCCAAAAAAAAAAAACATTGAAGAAAGAATTGGAGAGAGAACTAATTGTACAACACAAGAAGTACAAAACCTTGATCAAGCAACAGCCTCCACAAAAGTTAGAATGGACCAAATAGACTCCAATGACTCCATGAGACAACAAGCAATATTAAAACAAAGTCAAAAGACTTAAAGAAAGAAGAAAATATCACCATCACATAGCAAAAACAACCGACTTGCAAAACAGATTGGGGGGGGGAATCACTATAGTATCTCAAAAAAGAACATAGACATGATATTTCAAGATATCTTAAAAGAAAACTTCCAGGATCTTGTAGAACCAGAAGTTAAAGTAGAAATAAGAACAATCCAATGGCCACTTCTAAAAGGAAGACCCCAAATGAAAATTTCCAGGTACATTTAAGCCAAAAATCCACAGCTTCTAGGCCAAAGGAAAAGTATTGTAAGCATACAGAAAAAGAAATCAGGTACTGATGGTTGACAATTGAGGTCAGACACAATTTACTAGTCACAACTATAAAGGAGCAGAGAGTTTAGACTAGGATATTCCAGAATACAAAAAATATTGGCTTACAGCCAAGAATTACTTATCCAGCAAAATTGTACAGGGGAAAAAATAGACTTTTTAATGAAATAGAGGACGTCTAAGCATTCCTCATAAAAAGATCAGGTCTGCACAGAAACCCAAGTTCAAATACAAGAGCTAACAGAAACCTAAAAAAGTAAAATGTCCAGAGTCAGGAGATGAATTGCCTTGTATGAAAAACAGCAGTTTTTCTACTAAAGACTGCTTTGGCTGCATCTCCCAAATTTTGGTATGTCTTGTTGTCATTAAATTTAATGCAATGGTTGTTCCTATGATTTGTTATTTGTCCTCAAAATTCCTTAGGATTGTTATTTGGTATCCAATGAATTTTTATCCTTTCCTCAGTGTTCCTTTATTCAATATAACTTTTATTTATTTATTTATTTTGACCAGTAAAATATTACTTAATACTTTTTTTCCTGATTTTATCTGCAAGTTTATTATGCCATAATAACAATCTACTTTGTAGAGGTACTATGAGTAAATGTGAAATATGTGTACTGCTTTTTATTCACATTAAATAATCACCAGATGTCTATCATAGCTAACTTTTCCAAACTTCATTTCATCTTCTTACCTTTTTCAAAGCTAGTTTTCCTTTGCAGTTCCTTCTTGGAAAATGTTAATGTGTTGTTCATTTATAACAGCCCTTCCCTTCAGATAGCCCCACAATTGGTGTCAGCTGACTTCTCATTGCAGAAGCTGGATAATAGGTTCACTTACCCGGATCTATGATTCAGTAATCTAGGCAAGAAGCCATCAACTATTTTAACTCACTACAAAACAGACAAGAAATCACCAATCTCCATTAATTCCAGCTAATATTAGATCCCATGTTTCACATCCCAGGCTATGCTAAGACCCTGAATTCAGAGTTTCTATGTCTTTATCTTTGTTAGTAAACCCTGTTGGATCCACAGTCTGAATTTACATCTATATTCCATTGCCAGCTTGAAGAAAATGTAGCCACGGAGAACTAGACCAATTAAAACTATGCATTTCTTAAGGACAAAATAGCTTACACACTGGAAGTAATAGTCTTGCAGTTACCCACTAGATGTTTTATTTTGCATTTTCCTGAAATTTTGTATTTTATATTTGCTTATCTATTTTATGGTGGGAGTAAAAAAAATTGTGGTATCTATGCATGCTTCTGTGGTGATTTAACTCTATTCGGCCAAAGTCATGTTACTAGGGCTTCCTGAAATGTATGCAATAAAGTCAGAGAGAAGGTAGAGTTCTCCTACAGGAAGAAGCTTGAGAGCTGATTTCTGATTTGGTAAATCTTCAAATTAATACACAGATTTCTACACTCTTTGAAAATGAATCATAATTGTCCCACAGAGAGGGGTGGATGAGATGGATAGGTCACTAAATTTCTAAGATCCCTACTGAGCTTGTCATGTACTCAACACTCTTGCCCAGTGATTTATGCCCAAACCATTAGGGGAGGGATATAATTGCCTAGAATTTAAGAACTATTACCCTAAAAAGGATCAAATGAATATTTGCCAATAGCACATACTTGTCAAATGAGGAAATAGAACTTGAAATTGCAGATTAAAAGAGGAATATTAAAATTCTTGGTTCAGGAAAGGAGAAATAGCAACGGAAAAAAATTAGAGTTTTATCAGAGTATCTAAGAATATTACTACTACTACTACTACTACTACTACTTTAAAATAAGGTGGTTAAAATAATAGAAAAAAAACTAATGCTAAGAAGGGAAGAATGAAGGAATGAAATTATGAAGGAGGCCACATAGTATAATAGAAAGGATCTGGAGTCAGAGGATCTGGGTTTATGTCCCAGAGCTGCTTGTGGGACCATTGGCAAGTCACTTCCCATCTCTTGGTCTTAGTTTCCTCATCTACAAAAAGAAGAGTTTGGATTTGATGACATTTAAGATTTCTTCCAATTCTGAATTTATGATCCTATAATCATAAATATTAGCTATTGATGTTAATATGATACAGCAAATGTGCATAGAATTAAATGATGTATTGTTAATTACATATATCTGCTTGGATGGGATTTTATATGAAACATCATATTTTTGAAGGAACCAAGCTAGAGAGATTTTGAAAAAAAATGACCATTGGATTATGTTCCTAAAGACTATTTACTGATACCCCTTAAAAATATAAACAGATGCTCAGAGTTTCTTAATACAATACTTTTTATTTGTGTATATTGAAATATTTGTTTGATAATAATTGATAAGTGCAAAATATTTTTTAAACAAAGACTGCTAGTCACGACAGTAAACAAGCAGGTAGAAATTTCCACTGTTTTTTCCTCCTTTGTGTGTTGATCTTTGTGCTTGGATCTGCTGCAGGACTAACTCTTCCAGGGGCTGTGATTCTCACTTGCTTCCCTCATTTCTGTGGGTGTAGCTTTCTTTCAAATCTGTCCATTGCCAAGAGGATTATGGCAGCACCTGCAGGGGTGTGCTGCTAAATGTTTAGCAGAAAGCTCTCTGTAAAAAGAAAATGTATACACATTTTTTAGTTTAATCTGCATTATTAATATTTTTCCATCACTTTTTAAAAGTGTAGAAATCAGCAAAACAATAAATCAGACTGTAACCTATAGTTAACGATTTCAGAGGTATAAATGCTCAAACTGAAAATTTAACAATCAGCTCTTGAGAAGGTATAGCTGGCTCCAGCACACATCTGCCTTGCATCTAGCTCATCCTAGGCAGCAACAACTGTGATTATAGACTCACTCTATTCCTGGGGGACGTGACCATTTAATGTATTCTTTCTTTTCGGGCATTCAGTAATTTTTTTTTTTTGTCAACATAAACCTGAAGCGCATGGATAATGGTGAATGAGTAGTTTTTTTTTTAAAATCTAAACGCCTATAAGTAAATTTGTGACGTCTATTACAGTTGTTCAGAAACCTTTCTTAATTATTTCATGGTTCTCAGTTCTGCTGACATAGATGGAGTTGCTAGCTATCTGAGTTCCAGGTGGATTTGATCTTATTAGATGTTAGCATAGATGAGAAACCTCAGTGAATTTTAAGGTGATTGACTTGAAAGGGCAGGAAAAAAAGTAAAATACACTTTTTACATTAAGCCAAAATTCCAGGTTTTAGTTTATTGGAATAGTTTATTAATAACTATAGAAAGAATCATGCTTCCTGAATCAGTTTTTTCTTTTCATAAAAGATCCTTTCAAAGTCTGATAGCACTAACTAGAAATTTAAATAGCTCAATTGTACTTCAAGATTATGTTATGAACCATCTAGAAAAAGAGGCTAAAATCTATGCATTTTTTCTGACCATGTTTTAGCTTTAGATAGATTATTGTAATGGAATACGCATGTACTATATAGAGAACCATCCTTGGAGTTAGTAATACCTGAACTCAAATTCTGACTTTGATATATACTTTTTCTTATCTTAGACAAATCACTTAAATTCTTACTTTCTTAGCCAACTCTCTAAGCTAAAAGTTGTAGAGAAAGGGAGAAATATATACACACATATGTATGTATAAATATATGCACATGCATATATGTCTATATACACATACAAATACGTGTTTATATACACATGTACAAAATACATCCATATATTCATAAGTGGATGTATACATGTACATAGTTATATATTGTCATTTTAAAAACTGTGCATTCTTTTAATTTGTCTCTAGTCCTGAATATCTGTTATTATAAGATCCTTCTAAAATCTTAAAAAACAGAAAAAAAGAACATAAGTAATATCTTAACTTTATCATTTAGAAGCTTTCAAAATTGAAGTTATAGCATTTGGCTTTAAAAACAAGGTTTAAAATGTCTACTAGATGTGTGGATCCATTGATTGTATTCATTACTTTGTGAATTCACTGAGAAATACTTATGCACTTAGTCTAGCTGTTCCAGTGGCTTTCTGGTTATCCCACTTCTTCCTGCCGAGTAAAGTTCTCAATAATTGATTGAAATGTAAATAAACTGGAAGGAGCATTTTAAACTTAAGAAAGAAATATTTGTTAAACGTTTACATAAAAAGGCTCATTGGGATGACAGTAAGAGCAACACAAGATACAACAGCAGCAGGAATGTGAGAAAGAGAAGATTTATTACTTGATCATGGGCAACTCTTCCCCTACCCTGAGCCAGAACCCTTAGTGAACTTCTGACTGTTTTCTCTTATTGATGTATGAGTAAATTCTTAACCATTGACTGATTAGTCAAACCAGATATTATATTCATGCTGCTGTTGTTCTTTTCATGCACCAATGGAGAAATACTCATCTTTCTTTGATATTAAAAATGACTACTAAACATGTTTAAATAAGCTCTGATTTTTTTTTTTTAGTTTAAGGAAACATGAGGAAAGGCACACAAACTAAATTTAATTAATACTTCTAACGACTTAGCTCAAAGAAAAGTTGTAAGGTAACTCACTTATTCTCATAGTGTCTTACTCTCTTTTTTGTACCCTTTTCTTTCTCTGTGTGTTCCTGGTGTCCTATATTTTTATAACTTTCTACTAAAATTAATCATTATTCATTTATGATATTGTATAAAGTGAGAGTTGTCTTTCACAGAGTATTTATGGTTGAAGCCTTATATCTAGTTTTGGGATGTAAGCTATGTGCCCTGTTAATTTAAACTTGGGCTTCAGTTAGAGAGGAAGTCATTTTTGTAGCCAGTGGTAAGGAATTCTTCTTAGCATTCCTGAGATCACACACATTGGCAGTAGCCCACTTTGTATTTTTGTCAAGGCTCACTCGGGTTCTTACCTCTTCTTTTCCCCTCAAACAGTACATAAAATCTTCAAGGGACAGACATTACTGTCTTTATTTAGGTTTACCATTTGTAGGCATATCCCTCCCTACGTATGTAACATTAGAGGCAAGTATGGCCAAAAAGAGTAAAGGCTGTGTGATGATGGAGAATGTTTGGATGCGGGACTTTATTTTTTAATAGTATTTTATTTTTTCCCAGTTATATGTCAAGACAATTTTTAGCATTCCTTTTAAAAGATTTTGAGTTCCAGGTTTTTCTCCCTCCATCCATCCCCTTCTCTCTTCCTAAAATGGTAGGTAAAGTGATAAAGGTTCTACATGTGCTATTATATAAAACTTTTTTTATAATAGTCAAAATTATGAAAAAAGAAACAGATCAAAGGGAAGAAACACAAAAAAGAATAAAGTGTAAAAAGACACTTCTTAAAGTTAGATAAAAAAGTATGCTTTGATATGCATTCAGGGACAATCAGTTCTTTATCTGTATGTGGTTAGCATTTTCCATGATGAGGCCTTTGTAATCATTGTGTTGGTCAGAAGAGCTGAGTCATTCATTGTGGATCATCACACAATGTTGCAGATACAAAGCACAATGTTTTCCTCATTCTATTCTTTCCATTTAGCATCAGTTCATATAAGATTTTCCAGGTTTTTTCTGAAATCTACCTGTTCATCATTCTTTATTGCCCAATAGTATTCCATCTCATTCATATACCGCAGTTTGTTTGGCCATTCCCCAATTTACGGGCATCCCCTCAATTTCCAGTATTTTGACAGCACAAAAAATGTTTTTGCACATTAGATCCTTTTCCCTTCATTGTGATCTCTTTGAGATACAAACCTAGTATTGATATTGTTGGATTAAAGGGTATGCACAGTTTGGTTGCTCTTTGGGCATAGTTCCAAATTTTTCTCCAGAATGTTTGGATCAGTTCTCAACTCTACCAACAATGCATTAGTGTCCCAATTTTCCCACATTCTGTTCAGCATTTATAATATAACTTTTTTGTCATATTAGCCAATCTGATAGGCATGAGGTAGTACCTCAGAGTTGTTTTATTTGCATTTCTCTAATCAAAAGTGATTTAGAGCAGCACTTCTTCACATGACTATGGATAGCTTTGGTTTCCTTATATGAAAACTGCCTGTTCATATCCTTTGACCATTTATAAATTGGGAAATGGCTTGTAGTCTTATAAATTTGACTCAGTTGCCTATATAATTGAGAAATGAGAATTCTGGTTTTTGTTCCACTCTATCTGCTTCTGTTTTATGTGACAGTTTATCCCATTCACATTCACACTTATGACCACTGCATATTTCCCTCCATCCTATTTTTTCTTCCTGTTTGTCCCCTCTCCTTTCACCCTTTCCCTCCTCAACATTGTTTTGCTTCAGTCTACCATCTCCCTCAGGCTGCCCTCTTTTCTGTCAGCCCCCACCCTGACCCCCACTTTACTTAATTTCCTCCCCTCCTTTCCTGTCAGCTGATTTCAAATGATTGTGTATATTATTCCCTCTTTGAGCCAATATTGATGAGGAAGGTTCAAATTATGCCCATTGCCTACCCTCCAATCTTTCTCCATTATAATAGGTCTTTTGTGCCTCCTCATGTGAAATAATTTAACCCCATTCTACCTCTCCCTTCCTTCTGCACCCAGTGTACTTCTCTTTCTCATCTCTTAACTATTTTTCATGTCATTTCCTCAAATTTACTTTATACCTCTATCTATTTTTTCTAGCTGTAAAATTTTTGTAGTGGTACAATTTTTAAGAATTACAAGTATTATCTTCCCATGTAGGGATGTAAACAGTCTGCTCAGTTGAATCCCTTATGTTTTCTTTTCCCATTTCAGGCTTTTTTTTGGGGGGGAAGTCTTGACATTGGAGATCAAATTTTTTTTTTGTTCAGTTCTGGTCTTCTCCTTATGAAAGGTTGAACTCTTTCTATTTCATTGAATGACCATTTTTTTCCCCTGGATGCATTATGCTTAATTTCACTGAGTAAGTGATTCTTGGTTGTACTCCTAGCTCCTTTGACTTTCAGAATATCATGTTCCATTATCTCTGATTCTTTAATGTAGCAGCTGCTAAGGCCTGTGCAATCCTGATTGTGGCTCCCCAAAATTTGAATTTTTTCTTTCTGGCCACCTGCAGTATTTTTTCCTTGACCTGATACTTCTGAAATTTGGCTATAAAGTTTATAGGAGTTGTTATTTTGGGATCTCTTTTCTGAGGTGATCAGTGGATTCTATCAATGCTTATTTTGTCCCCTGGTTCCAGGATATGAGGGCAGTTTGCCTTGATAATTTCTTGAAAAATGATGTGCAGGTCCTGCTTTTGATTATGACTTTCAGGTATGCCAGTGGTTGTGATACTGTCTCTACCTGGATCTATTTTCCAGGTCAGTTGTTTTTTCCAATGAGGTATTTTACATCTTTTATTTTATTTTTTCATTCTTTTGAATTTGTTTGATTGATTCTTGATGTCTCAGTCCTTAACTTCCACTTGCCTGTTGTAACTTTTAAGGGGTTGTTTTCTTCAGTTAGCTTTTGTACTTTCTTTTCCATTTTGTCAATTACCATTTTTTTCTTTTTTAAATAATATATTTATTTTTAGTTTTCAACATTCACTTCCACAAGATTTTGAATTCCAAATTTTCTCCCCATCTTGTCCCTCCCCAACCCAAGATGGCGTGTATTCTGAATACCCCTTCCCCTAATCTGCCTTCCCTTCTACCTCCCCCCACCCTTTTTCTTATCCCCTTCCCCTTCAATTTTCCTGTAGGGCAGGATAGATTTCTATACCCCATTGTCTGTATATCCTATTTCCCAGTTGCATGTAAAAACAATTTTTAACATTTGTTTTTAAAACTTTGGGTTCCAAATTTTCTCCTTTCCTTCCTTCCCCACCCACCCTCACCAAGAAAGCAAGCAACTAGATATTGTGCAGTATTGAGATACATGTGTAGTCATGCAAAACATTTCCATAGTGGTCATAGTGAGAAACTAACTATATTTCCCTTCATCCTATCCTGCCCCTCTTTTATTATATTCTCTCTTTTTACCCTGTCCCTCCTTAGAAGTGTTTGCTTCTGATTACTCCCTCCCCCAGTCTGCTCTCCTCTTTATCATCCCCCGGCTCTCTTGTCCCCTTCTCTCTATTTTCCTGTAGGGTAAGATATATTTCCATACCCAATTGAGTGTCTATGGTATTCCCTCCTTAAGCCAAATCTGATGAGAATAAGATTCACTCATTCCCTCTGACCTTCCCCCATTTCCCCTCCATTGTAGAAGTCTTTTCTTGTCTGTTTTATGTGAGATAATTTATCCCATTCTACCTCTCCCTTTCTCTTTCTCTCAGTATAATTCTCTCACCCCTTAATTTTATTCTCCAGATATCATCCCTTAATCTTCAACTCACCCTGTGCCATCTATCTATCTATCTATCTATCTATCTATCTATCTATCTATCTATCTTTCTATCTATCTATCTACCTGTCTATCTATCCATATAATTTTTTTCCCCTCCAACTACCCTAATACTGAGAAACATCTTATGAGTTACAAATATCATCTTTCCATGTAGGAATATAAATAGTTTAACCTTAACGACTCCCTTATGATTTCTCTTTCCTGTTTATTTCTTCATGCTTCTCTTGAGTCTTGTATTTGAAAGTCTAATTTTATATTCAGCTCTTGAAAGTCCTAACTTGAAAGTCCTTTATTTCACTGAATATCCATTTTTCCCCCTGAAGGATTATAATCAGTTTTGCTGGGTAGGTGATTCTTGGCTGTAATCCTATCTCTTTTGCCCTCTAGTATATCCTATTCCAAGCCCTCTGGTCCCTTAAGGTAGAAGCTACTAAATCTTGTCTTATCCTGATTGTGCTTCCACAATACTTGAATTGTTTTTTTCTGGCTGCTTTCAATATTTTCTCCTTCACCTGGGAACTCTGGAATTTGGCTACAATATTCCTACAATATTCTTTTGGGAATCTCTTTCAGGAGATGATTGGTGAATTCTTTCTATTTCTATTTTGCCCTCTGCTTCTAAAATATCAGGGCACTTTTCATTGGTAATTTCTTGAAAGATGATGTCTAAGCTCTTTTTTTGATCTTGGCTTTCAGATAGTTCAATAATTTTAAAATTCTCTCTGCTGGATCTATTTTCCAGGTCAGTTGTTTTTCCAAAGAGATATTTCACATTGTTTTCTATTTTTTCATTCTTTTAGTTTTGTTTTATAGTGTCTTGATTTCTCATAAAGTCACTAGCTTCCAATTGCTACATTCTAATTTTTAAGGAAGTATTTTCTTTAGTGAGCTTTTGGATTTCCTTTTCCATTTGGCCAATTTTGCTTTTTAAAGGCATTCTTTTCCTCATTGGCTTTTTGGACCTCTTTTGCCATTTTGGTTAGGCTATTTTTTATTTTTTTTTAGGCAATTGGGGTAAAGTGACTTGCCCAGGGTCATACAGCGAGTAAGTGTCAAGTGTCTGAGGCTGGATTTGAACTCAGCTTCTCCTGACTGCAAGATGGTGCTCTATGCACTGTGCCACCTAGCTGCCCCTTGGCTATTTTTTAAGGTGTTATTTTTTTCAGTTTTTTTTGTGTTTCCTTTAGCATGCTTTTGACTTGTTTTTTTTAATGATTTTTTTGCATCACTCTCATTTCTCTTCCCAGTTTTTCCTCTGCTCCTCTTACTTGCTTCTCAAAATCCTCTTTGAGCTCTTCCATGGCTTGGGACCAATTCATTTTTTTCTTGAAGGCTTTGGATGTAGGAACTTAGACTTTGTTGTCTTCTTCTGGTTGTATGTTTCGATCTTCTTTGTTACCAAAGAAAGATTCTATGGTCTGACTTTTTTGGTGTAGTTTGCTCATGATCCCAGCCAATCAGTTGAGTTATAAACTCTTTGTTAAAGTAGGGGTCTGCTTCCAGTGTGGAGAATGTACTCTCCTGAGCTTTGGGGGTTTTGTGCAATTGTTTTCAGAGGTACTTCTAGGGACCTGTAAATTTTCTATTCTTCCAAGGTGGCAAGATCAAGGGCAAGTCATTTACTCCTTTCCTGGCCTGTGCTTTCTTCTATGGGTAACCACAAGCACTCTTTTCTGCCTTGGAATTGTGAGGAGGATTCTCTCTACACTGCCACTGCAAGCTCCACTACTCCAATGCTCCTTCTTGTTCCAGGATTACCAACCAGAACTGTGACCCAGATCCAAGCATTGGTAAAGCAAGAGAATCCTGCCTCAGAACCAGCAAAGAGATCCCTGCAATCGCCCTCTGAGCAGCCACTTCATTCCCTCTCAGTCTGTGGGCCAGAAGCTCAGGAAGCAGCTGCCACCCTGGGATTGCACTGGGGACTGAAGCTGTGAGTGAGCTTGTCTCTGTCTCACTGTGGTCACAGCTGCCCATGATTCTGTCCCATGAGGCCTACTTCAGGTTTGGTGAGACCTCTTTTGCCTAGGCACCCAAGCTGAACTGTGTTCCTCTCCTTGCCCAGTATGATAGACCTTTCCAATCAACCATACAGGTTGTCTTGGGCTGGAAATTTGTTTCACTCTGTCTTTTTTTGAGTTCTGTTGTTTTAGAATTTGTTTAGAGCCATTTTTTACAAGCATTTGGAGGGGTTTGTGGGACAGCTCAGTCAAGTCACTGCTTTTCCTCCACCATCTTGGCTTTGTCCCACCCTTCATTATATTTTCTAAGGAATTGTTTTCTTCAGTGGATTTTTGTATCTCCTTTTTCATTTGGCCAATTGCACTTTTAAAGCAATGTTTTCTTTTGCTAAGCTGTTGACTCTTTTTTCATGATCCTCTCAAATCGCTCTCATTTCTTTTCCCAATATTTCTTCTACACCTCTTATATGATTTTTAGCCACCCTTGAGCTGTTCTATGAGTTCTTTTGAGCTTAAGGCCTTGACATTGTCCTCTTCTGAGTTTGTGTCTTGATCTTCCCTGTCACCATAATAACTTTCTATAGTCAGATTCTTTCTTTTTCTTTTTTTTACATCCTTTTGGGCTTTTTTTCTATCTTTTAAATGTGAGCTCTGTTCCAAGGGTGACAGGGATACTGGCTTAGGCTTCTTTTGACACAGTCTATAGGCCCTCGTGGTTTAACTGGTGCTACACTGATGTTACCCTGAGGTCCATGGGGGACCCTCACTGCACTGAGGGAGTGTGGCAGGAGTGGCTGGCACTGCTAGAGGCCATAGGAATCTGGCAGCTTACCTGGTGCTCGACGAGGGTCCTCGTGCTGGTGCCTGGAGTGTGCTGAGGCCAGTGGGATTTTACTGCATTTCCCAGGGCTACACTGAAACAAGTGGTCATCTGGCCATTGGGAGCTGTCTGTTTGCCCAGGGCTATGCTGAAATGGAAGTCTGGCTGCTAGAGCATGCCTGCTTGCCCAAAGGTGACAGTTCTCAGATCTGGGGCCTGCCCCCTTGTCATGCTGAGGCTGACAGGTGGTCCTGGTGTTGGTGTTTGTCTGCTCACCCATACTGGGTCTCCAGATCTTGTGATGGTTTGCTGAGATGAGGTTTGCTGATAGCTTGCTGATATGCTTCCTGTCCTGGACTGTGCTTCCCTTTTACCTGAGTGACACAGAACTTTCTTGCTGATCTTCTAAATTTTTTGGGCTAAAAGATTGTTTCAGTTGATCTTTATGCTGGTTATGCTATTCTAGGACTGTTTTTGGGTGCTATTTTATGGTTGTTTGGAGGTGAATATGGGAGTTACAGTAATTTACTGCTTACTCTACCATCATCTGGGTGGGGAACTTAAAAAGAAAGGTTCATGTAAATTCGAAGAAGATCCAGGTAAGCCTTCATATGTGACTCTGAGATGGTGCTATGACCAATGTTTCATCTTCTTTGGTAGTAAAGACAACAGGGTCCAAGTATTTGGGAGATGGAAGTGACCTAAATAGCTCTAATCAAACCCATATTTGACAAAATATCCCCAGTACGACCCAAAACATGTGGTCATCCAGATTTCCCACTTACCAGTTCTCCAGGAGAACTATTTTCTTTTGTTTTTGTTTAAGCTTGCAAAATAATTTTTTTAAATTTCAATTTATTATATATTTCTAATGCATTTTTCTTTTTAAATTTTTAGTTTTAAATCCTTTCCTCTCCCACCCCTCCCCACCCATGGAGAAGGCAAGCAATATGATATCAATTATATATGTGAAATCATGCAAAACACATTTCCATATTAGCCATATTTTTTTAGAAAGCAAGAAAAATAAATTGAGAAAACTGTACTTCAATTTGTGTTCAGAGCTCATTGTTTCTCTCTCTGGAATGGCATTTTTTGTCATGATCCCTTTGGAATTGCCTTGAATCATTGTATTGATCAGAATGGCCAAGTTTTTCATAATTTATCATCATTACAACATCACTGTTACTGTTTACATAATTTTTCAGTTATCACTTCACTTTGCATCAGTTTGTATAGATTTTTTTTGATGTTTTTCTGAAACTAGCCCCTTGTCGTTTCTTATGGAACAATAACATTCCACCATGATGATATGTACAACTTATTCAGCCATTCCCCAATTGATGAGCATCGTCTTAATTTCCAATTCTTTGTCAACACAAAAAAAGCTGCTCTAAATATTTTTGTACATATAGGTCCTTTTCCTTTTTCCGTGATCTCTTGGGAATACAGATCTAGTAGTGGTATTGCTGAGTCAAAGGGTATGCACAGTTTTATAGCCCTTTGAGTATAGTTTCAAATTGTTCTCCAGAATGTTTAGATCAGTTTGGTACTCCACCAATAATTCATTAATGCATCTGTTTCTCCCTCATCCTCTCCAGCATTTGTCATTTCTGATAGTTGTGATATGCTATCTAAAAGAGTTGTTTTAATTTGCATGTCTCTAATCAACATTAATTTTAGAGGAGTTTCACATGACTATAGATAGGTTTGGTTTCTTCTTCTGAGAACTATTTATATCCTTTAACCACTTATCAATTGGGGAATGACCCTTATTTTTATAAATTTTAGTCAGATCTATACTCATTATATAGTTGAGATATGAGGTCTTTATCAGAGAAATGTGCTATAAACATTTTTGATATTTCATTAATTGTCTATGATACTCCCCAGCAAAATGTTGTTTCCCTGATTTTCTTTTAATTAGTTCTATTTTTGCTTTTGCTTTTTCTGAGATCATGATTGCTACTGCTGCCTTCTTAAATGTAAGTTGTAGCATGATAGAATCTGTTCTAGCCTTTTCTTTTAACTCTGTGCTTCTTTCTGTTTCAAGTGTGTATCTTATTAATAACAAATTGTTGGATTCTGTTTTCTAATCTATTCTGTTATCTGCTTCTGTTTTAGGAGTGAGCTAATTGCATTCATATTCAGTTATGATTACTATGTATTTCCTCGTATCTCATTTTTTTCTTCCTCTCTTTTTATCCTGTCTCTCTTTAAAAGACTACTTTGTTTCCAACCACTATTTCCCTTAATCTGCCTTCCCACCTCCCCTTTCTCTTATCCCATTCCCCTCTTATTTTCCTTTTGGGTAATTTACATTTCTATACACAACTGAATATATGTGTATATAGATATACTCTTCCCTTTTTGAACCAATTTCAATGAAAATGTGATTCAAACATTGCCTACCATCCCTTCTTCTCCCCCCTCCATTGTAAAAGCTTTTCTTTGTATGGCTGTTTAATGAGATAATATTCCCCATTCTGCCTCTCCCTTGTCCCTTCTACCAGTGCATCCCTCCTCACTCCTTCATTTTTTGGAGATCATTCAGACATAATCAACTCATATCCATGCCCACAGTCTATGTAAATTCCTTTTTAATGCCCCAATAATGATATAATTCTTAGGAGTTACATGTATCATCTTCCCACATGGGGGTATTAATACCTTAACTTGAGTCCCTTACAATCATTCTTTCACGGTGACTTTTTATGCTTCTCTTGAGTTTTGTATTTGAATATCACAGTTTCTTTCCAGCCTAGGTCTTTTCATCAGGAATGCTTAAAAATCCTCTATTTCATTAAATGTCCATTCTCCCCCCCCCACACAAAGGATTATACTCAATTTTGCTGGGTAGGTGATTATTGGTCATAATTCTATCTCCTTTGTGCTCTGGAATATCACATTATAAGCCCTTCACTCCTTTAATGTAGAACCTGCTAAATCTTGTGTTATCCTGACTGTTGTTTTGTGATATTTGAATTGTTTCTTTCTGGCTGCTTGTTTACATACACACACACACACACACACACACACACACACATATGTATATGTGTTTGTATATGATTATGTATGTAAATATGTGTATATGTATGTAAATATAGGTATATAGATATAGACCCAGAAGCTCTGGCATTTGGCTATAGCATTTCTGAGAGGTTTTGTTGTTTGTTTTTTGTTTTGTTTTGGTTCTTATTTTATAGCTCTCCTCATTGAAAGTTATCCACATAACAATATTTTTCAATTAGCATATTTAGCCAAAGAGATTGACCTTAAAGACAGATGTGAAAAAGTAAATTGAAGATCAAAGGTTTTCCCAAGTATAATACATAAAAAAGATTAATACTGTAAAATAGAAAATAATGTCAGAAATGTATCCAATCTTTTTGAGTATAGAAAGCAAAGCAATAATCAAGAAAATATACAGATAAAATAAAGAAAAAATAAAGCAAATGAAAGAAACAAATAAAAAAAAGAAACAAAACCTATGCTTTGAAATTTCAAGACACCTAGTGTTTAAATTTAACAAACTCAAATTCAAACAAGTTTTCTAAATGGTCGTAAGACAGACCTTCAAAGGTGAAGAAAAGAAAAGTGAGTAAAACAAAATTGTTTTTCAGCTATGAGAAATCACAGAAACAATTGGAATAGCATATACCCAGAAGGAAAGGATCTCAAGATAAAATATAAAATGATATAGTCTGTAAAACTGAAGTCCATCATCAATAAAAAGCAGGATTTCAATAAAAGAAAAGCATTTAAGATCATTTCAAAAAAGGTAAAAGCAGATTATTTGACTTAGAAACACTCAAAATGTCAGAAATGAAAGAATGATAAATAAGTATAACTATTGGGAAAGATAAATCAATAATATTAGTCATTTCATGTTTAAAAGGTATTGTTTAAGAATAAAGTTAACTGTGGAAAAATAGAAGGGATAAAAAAAGTTTATCAAATGATTAAAGAAAAATAGAATACAAGGGTAGATGGATTCAAACGGAACTTAAGGAATCAGGAGCAAATGTGGAAGAAATTATTTGAAGCAGCATGTCTAAACATCCTGACCCTACACTTGAATCAATATCTTTTGTGGGATGGAGTTACAGAGTAGGAGCTTGCAAAAATGGAGAGATGTATGAGATGGAGGATAGATAGCGAATCATATACCCCAGATATGATTTGAGAAGTGATGTTCATTCCTATGCATTAATTGTTGTCCTCCATGGTCTAAGAGGATCAAAATGACACCATAATATCAGGGTCAATGTACAATGTGTCCAACTGTGACTGATCAGACCAATATGAGCTTAGAATTCTCTACCATAGGTCAGGCACAAATAGCCCATATGAACATTTGGTATGGAGATGTCTCTTAACTTTGCACATCTCATAGGTTTTTTTTCCTTTTTTTTTTTGATACTGCAATTTTTCTTTGCTCACAGCATACAGGGCCTTTTTTGATGTGGGCTTGCCATACTGGACAGCCCTATGCCAGTGTCTTCCATGTCTCACAATTGATATTAACATTATTCAGAGAGACCTTGAGAATGTCCTTGGATCACTTCTTATGTCCATGTGAGCACTTGCTTTGTGTGAGCTCTTTGTGAAATAGTCTTTTAGACAAACTTATGCTTGACATTCAAGCAATGTGGTCATCAGAGTTGCAGTCTTTGCAGTTGAATTTGAATTCTATGAGTTCAGCTCAAGAAAGGACTTCAGTGTCTGGTACCTTATCTTGTCAGGTGATCTTCAGAATCTTCCTAAGACAGTTCAAATGAAAGCTATTCAGTTTCCTGGCAGGGCATGTGCAATGAGGTTAGCACAACAGCTCTGTATGTATTCAGTTTGGTAGGTAGACTAATACCCCTTCTTTTCCATACTTTATTTTGGAGCCTCCCAATGTGGAGCTAGCCCTGGCAATGCATGAATCAAACTAATCATCTTTGTGTACATCCCTGGAAGTATATTCAAGGCAAGTGAACTTAATCCACAGAATTCAAAATTTGGTGCTGGCTGGTGAGAACCTCTGTTTTCTTGGTGTTAATTGTCAGGCCAAAATGACTGTAAACATGAGAGAATTGATACATACACTGTTGCAATTCAGTCTACATTGAGTACACAATCATCTGGGAACAAAAAGTTGCACACCAACTCTCCTTCCACTTTAATTTTGGCTTTTCAAGTTAAATAATTTAGTGTCAGTATGATAGCTGGCTTTGATGCTGTTTTTGTCCTCATTGGAGGCATCTGATGGTATCATGGAAAGCATTATGCTAAAAAGCATGGGAGCAAGCACAAAGCCCTGCTTCACTCCATTGCTGACTGGGAAAACATGAGAGTATCATCTATTATCCAGAACCCATGCAAGCATGCCATCATGAAACTGGTGTACAATACTGATAAACTCCAGACAACCAAATTCTACCATGATCTTCCACCAGCCCTTATGACTGACAGTATGAAAGGCCTTGGTTAGATTGATGGGCATTGCGTACAGACCTCTGTTTTGCTTCTAGAATTTCTCCTGTAGTAGGTTGCAGGAAGCAATATGTCAACTGTTTTTGGTCCTTCCTGAAGCCATACTAGCTCTTGGGTAGACCATCTTCCACGTGAAGGATCAATCAATTAAGGATGATCTGGAAAGAATCTTGATAGCACTGACCAAGAGAGAGACTCTCCTGTAATTGTCACAGAACAATCCATTTCCTTTTCCTTTCTAGAGATAGGCAATGGAGGCATCCTTGAGCTCTTGGGGAAAATCTCATTTTGCCATAGAACTCAGAATATTTCTGGTAGCTTTTATGTAATCTGTGGGCCCTCTGCCTTGTAGCTGTCTGCTGAAATGAAATCAGCATCAAGTGGTTTGCCAGTTGAGAGGATCATATTGCCATTCAAAACCTCTTCAGTTTGAAGTTTAGCTAGAGAGAGATTGACTTCAATCTGAGGTATACAACCAATGTCTTCAGCATTGGTTGATGATGGTCTGCTAAGAACTACGGAAGTGTTCAGCTCATTTCTCCAGGATAGCGTCCTTATCACTGATCAGTGTGCTTCCTTCCATGCTGAGTAATTGAGATGTACCAAAGGTCTCTGGTTTATAAATAGCCATCAGGGTATTATAGAAGTATTTTGGATTGTTACTATCAACATAAAACTGAATCTCATCTGCCTTCTTATTAAACCAAGAATCCTGCATCTCTTTAAGCTTCATTTTGCTTTTGATATAGTTAAATGCTGCCTTCTTAGAAACAAATGAACTATCCTGTTGGTAAAGCCTGTGCAGTCATTATTTTTCGTTTAGTAGCTTATGAATTTCCTCAATATTTTAATCAAACCTGTCCTGATGTTTGCAAGTATTCTGGCCCAGATGAGTAAATGTAGTGCAGTATACCAAATCTCTGAAAGCTGCCCACTCCTTTTCTTTTGCCAAGTACCTCTTGGTTCAGCTTTTCCTCCAAGTTAGCAACAAATTGTTCAGACTCTGATCTGTTCATATTGAGTCTTCTGATAGTCATCTTTCCTTGAGGCAACCCTTTTTGTTGAATACAAATGTTTAGCTTGGAAAGAATAAGTCTATGACTGGCCCAGCACCCTGCACCCCACATTGCCTTAGTCACTCTCACATCCTGTCTCTTCTCTTTATAATAACATAATCTATTAAATGCCAATGTTTGCTGTGAGGGTGCATCCATGAAGTTTTGTTGCATTTAGGTAGACAGAGGACAGCGTTGGTGAAGAGAAGTTCATGAGACTCACAAGTCTTCATTAGTGAGTGACCATTGCTATTACTCCTTCCAACTCCATTCTTCCCAAGGACTCCCTGCCATGTCTGATAGTGTGTGCCTTCTCTGGCATTAAAGTCACCCAGAATTATAAGCTTGTCCTTTTTCAGCACATTGGTGATGAGAGTCTCCAGGTCTTCATACAATTTTTCTTTGATGTCATCAGGATTTGTCATGTGGGGGGCATATGCACTGAAGCTGGTGGTATGGCACTTTCCTAGAAGGAACAATCATGTTGTCATGAGCTTATTGTTCACTCCTTTTGGGAGGCATACAAGCTTATTGACTAGATTGGATTTGATTGTGAAACCTACACCAGCTTCATAGCCTTCCTCATCATGGTGGCCACTTCAGAAAAAATGGGTATCCAGCTCTGACTTAATAAGTAAGTTGACCTTCATACACTAGCTATGTTTTACTCAGGGCTGGTATTTGCATGTGATATCTACTGAGATATTCTACAACAAAAGCTGTTTGTCTCTCAAGTCTACTGGATTTCACGTTGTCCATGAGAATGCACACATTTCATGTACCAATGATGAGATGAATCATCTTTGCAAAGTTTTTGTACATTTTTGTGTGTTTTGACCACAAGGTGGGATCCTTGCCTGCTGCAGTAAACAGTCCAGGGTCAGGGAAAGCTGACAATTTTTAGGGCACCTTTTCTAGTCCTTCCTCATACCAGGAGATGAACAGTGTGGTCCTTTAAAAGGTTACTCAGACACCCAGGGGGCTGCCAAACCAGAAATCCTTCTGATGCTTCAGTCCAGTGAGAAGACAACCTTATGATGCAGGCCACCTGTGTGCAGGGTTGTGACTATAGCTCTCAATGTATCTGCACCTGCTGGCCCGTTACTAGCCTAGTACAACCGGATTTTGAGGTTGGTGAAATGGTAAGATAATAATAAAAACATAAAATATAAAAATAATAATATAATAAAGAATAAAATAGTAAAATGGTATCAGTGATGTCTTTTGACTCACACATAAATTGGATTTAAGTGAGGAAGAATTGGGTGAAATCATCAGTCTCACTCTTTCTTCTGGAGTTATTGGAATCCTGTGGCAAAGCCAAAGTCAAAAGGACTGATTACTTGGGATGCAGTGGATGATCTTGGCATCTTCAATGTCTAACCAAGCTCTGAATGCTCCACAGTGACCACTTCTGCCACCTTCATGGAATGTTGGAACAAATTGTCTGACTATTCCACTAGAGAGAGAATTGAAAATCTAGGGCATGCCTATCAGTTGGGGAATGGCTGAACTGCGGTACATGATTGTCATGGAATGTTGTTCAGGCATTGCAGTCACGTAAAACTCTTTGTGACCCCATTTGGGTTTTTCTTGGCAATGATACTACAGTGTTAACCATTTCCTTCTTCTGCTTATTTTACAGCTGAGGAAACTGAGGCAATACTGTTGAGTGACTTGCCCAGGATCACATAGCTTAGTGAGTATAGAAGGCTGGATTTGAATGAAGGTTCTCCTAATTCCAGGGCTGGAACTCTGTCTCTGCCACTTAGCTGCTATGAGGGAATATTATCTATTATAAAAAATGATGAACAAGATGGCTTCAGAAAAACCTGAGAAGACTTATATGAACTGTTATAAAATGAAGTGAGCACAACCAGAAGAACATTATATGCAGTAACAGCAATATTGTAAAAATGATCAGCTGTGAAAGACTCTGCTGCTCTGATCAAAACAATGATCCAAGATTATTTCAAAGGACCCACCATGACACATTGATATCCACCTCCAAAGATAGAACTGTTGAACTCTGAATTCAGATTGAAGTATACATTTTCAATTTGCTTTTCTTGTGTTTTCTTTTGTTGTTGTTGTAATATATTTTCCTTTGCAATGTGGCTAATATGAAATATATTTTGTATGACTTCACATGTGTAATAATTCTCATTTTTTTTCTCCTTTTCCTGGAATTCTCTTTCTTCCTTATCATCTCTGTCTTTTGACTTCTTTGGCTTTCTTCATGTGTCAGCTAAAATCCTACCTTTTGCAGGAAGTTTTCCTAGTCTTTTGTCTTTTTATCCTCAGTGCTCAGTATGGTACGTGGTACATCATGCTGAATAAATGGTTGACTTGAGTTGGCAAAAGAACCTACCTAACAGACTATTTGTTTTTCTCTGGTTCTTTTAAAACTTGACTAATATGGACATGTTTTGCATGACTACACATATATAACCTTGCTTGCCTTCTCAGTGGTGAGAAGTGGGGAGGGAGGAAGGGAGAGTTTGGAACTCAAAGTTTTAAAAATGAATGTTAAAAATTGGTTTTAGGTATTTATGTAATTGGGGGAAAAAAAACTAAATAATTTTTTTTTAAAAGGCCAAGGCCTCCCATTGTATCTGGAGCCATCTTCAGTCATCCTGATCTATATCTTGCCACTGGACACAGATGGCTCCAGAGGAGAGAATGAGGCTGGTGACTTTGCACAGCCCTTCCTCACTTAAATCCAATTCACTTGCAAGTCATGACATCTATTTCCTGATATCATGTTCCTCTTCAAGAATGAAGGACAAACTACAAAACTACAAAACAATGAGAACCCTTTTAAATGACATTAGTTTGAAATTCAGATAGTTCCTAGCTTACATATGCTGACTCCGTTTCTAGGCCTACATGTATCTGATCATTTTTTTTTCTCCTAAAACTTGTTCTCCCTATTTCACTTATGTTAGAAGTGTATTGGCCCCTCAAGGACAAATCTCAGGTCTGATCAGCAGAGAAGCTTTGTTTCTCAATTTTCTTACCTAAGCTGGTTTGTCCCTGGTTTCTCACTCCACCCTACTCCTCATTTTTGGGGCCCACTATATTCATTATATATGGAGAAGAAACACCCAAACAACAGAGCACACTGCAGCTCAGAACTCCTTAGCTCAAGTGATCCTGGAACCCCAATCTTCCCTAATAATCTCAAGGACTGCAGTCAGTCACCATACTACCCAGCTGATATACCTTTTATATGACTTCTTGCTCACAAGTTATAGTTGTTGGTATGTTGCCACCTACTTATTACTACCACATGCCTTACTCTCAACATTTAGGCCACTTGCAATTGCAATTTTTCTGATTGTGGTGTGATAGGTGGCAAAAGTAATGCCTGGTGGACGTATGGTATTGTCACTTGCATGACGCTCACCAACACTTCAGAAAGTCGTGGATTGCCATATAATTGCCACACTCACTTAAATGTTTCATCAGGTAATACTCCATCCTACTAAATAGTAAAGGGAATCATGCATGAACTTTCTCAAATATTTCCACAAAACATCCATTCCCACCCCAACAGCCTCCATGCTGGACAGATTTAGTTGCCCTCCTTTTACTACTCCTCCCCAGGGTGTTCTGCAATTTGCATCCATCGTGGAAAAAGTAATGGTGTTAAAAATATCTAGCTATTTTTTTTAAAGAGTATCATTGAAAACCAGACAGAATTTTCTAGAAGCAATTCAGTACAATCAGTGTGTGGTACTTTGTACAGCCGTATTCAGTTTTGAGAAAATTCATAGATATTTCAGCATCTAACCAAAACATAGGTGCCCATCACCAACAAGAATTAAATAAGTGCCTTCTTTGTGCCAATCACTGGAGTACAATCACCACAAATATCATGCAGTTCCTGCCTTCAGGGAGTTTATATTTTGATTGGGGCCATAGGGACAAGGCATCAAATAGACATGGCTATACACACATATATACATACACACATATTATCTTGTTAATTGATATGTACCTTGATATATATCAAGTTGTATATGTGTGTACATATTTGTACATATATATATATATATATATATACACACACACACACACACACATGCACACACATATATGCATACATACATACATACCCAAAAATTTCCTTGTGCCTGGATTGCACCCCTTGTTCACCTCTGCCTCTTGGAATCCCTGTTTCCCTTCAAGAATCAACTCAAGCACCACCTTAGGCAGCCAAGTTACCTTGTACATTATCTGTTCTCTCTATGTGTGATGAGGCTTAAATTGATTCTTGAAAGGAATCAGGGATTCCAAGAGACAGAGGTGAACAGGAAGAACACTCTAGGCACGGGGAGCAGGCAATGCAAAGTCATCATATACCATAATCTGGACAATATCAATTCTTTATCAATTTTATCCTTTGTAGATGACTAAGTACATTTCTTTTAAGTAACAACAGATTCATTTAGGAGGCTATGTTGGGGTCTAGGATTTATAGAAAGCAAACACAAAATCATCCATAAATAGAAGCAGCTGGTCCAAAATGACAAGACAGGGAATAAATTCTCTGAAGTCTGATCATCAAGGAAGAGGAAAGGACCAGGTGAGATATATTTGGCAGTGGGATTTCTACTTGAGACCTTTCACACTCACCAGCTGAGAGCAGCTTCTACTGTGATTAAGACTTTGACAGGAATCTCTAATTATAGATTAAAGACAGCTGAGTAAACTATAATCCTATTGCAAGAAAAGGCAGAAAAAGCCCAGGCAAAGATGGGAATTATGCTATAAATAAAATTTTCCCCAGGATCCCCAGCACAGTGAACAAGTATGGCAAAAAATTGGCTTGCCAAGGCAGTTAACCACATGAGTTAGCTACAGGAGTGACTGATAAGAGCTACAGAGAACTAAGGCTCTTGCTTCTAGCAAGCATGAGGGAGACTATAATTTTGTGGCAACTTGCCAAGAATGTTCTATGCTTATGTTTCTACAAATGCCAAGTAATAACAATGGATGCAAAAATTCTAGGTTCCTCCCTCTGCTAGAGTAGATGGTAAAAGGGAATTGTCATTGTTCAGTTATGTCCAACTATTGTGACCCCATCTGGGGTGTTCTTAGAAAAGATTCTGGAGTGGTTTACCATTTCCTTCTCCAGCTCATTTTACAGATGAGGAAACTGAAGAAAACAGGGTTAAGTGACTTGCCCAGAGTTACACAGCAAAGCAGTTTCGGAAACCAGATTTGAACTCAGGAAGAGAAGTCTTCCTGATTTCAGACCCGGCACTCTATATCAATCTGCCCCTCCACCCACCCAAGAGACAGAGCTTTCTATTCACCAGTTTGTAAACCACAATGCTCTCTCTGAGGGAAAAAGAGTGAGAGCAGTATGTGAAAAGCAATATATAAAAATGGTGTCTGAAAACAAGATGAGAGGAATGCTACACTATATTATATGTTATATGATATCTTTCCAGAGTCATATTCCCATAATAGGTCTCATCTCACTAAGTCTTCGTCATATCTCTGAGGTCAAATTTGCTGCCTTGAATTAGAATTCTGATTTTGCTTGATGCCCATTCTTTGAGAGCTTGTTTCAAAGAATTCAGAAGAAGGAGAATTAGGATTCTAAGGTCTAAAATTCTAGTATTATAAAATTTTATTCCTCTGGGGAGAATTGTATAAGGTGGGTCACAAATTTTGATGATAGAAATTATTCTGATTAGGAAAAAAAGGGAGGTTGCCTAAAGAGACCAATATAAATATACAGGGAATGCATCAGCACACTTTTATTAAAAATACATTATCGAATATGGAAGCTAGGACAGACTACTGAGAATAAATATAAAAGAGTGTCACTATTCTGTAAGAACATTGTCAAGAGTGCAAAATCACAGAATTAGCTGAGAACAATGAAAATTGCTTTTTACTCTATGGTGCAAGAAGAAGATGAAGCAAAAGATATGGTTCCTGCTTGGAGTGGAAGAGGAAAAAAATAATGTAAGAAAAAGGAAAAGTACTCAACTCTTATTTTGCTTCCATTTCCCCTTACAATGTGCAAAAAAAAAAATAATCATACAGTGAGGGTGGAAATAAAAATGGTTAACAAAGAAGTAGAAATCTAAGCTAAGTGAGGCTAGGTTAAGAAAGCACCTAGTTCCCCTAAATGAGTTTTTCACAAGGTTCAGATGAATGATACCTTTCAGGGTATTGAATGAAATTGGACATGTGGGTTTAATTGGTGAGTGGCTTTTGGTGATTTTTGAAAAAAATATGGAGAATGGTAAAGATAGCATATGAGTAGTGAAGGTACAGAACTTCCCATGTTTCGGGGGGAAAGAAGGTAGAGAATAGATTCTGCAAACTATAGTAAATTTAACTTTGGTTCATAACAAAATTAGAAATCTTTTACAGTAAAGAAATGGTGTATGTGCATATGCAAATGTGTGTGTGTGTGTGTGTGTGTGTGTGTGTGTGTGTGTTTAGAAAGAGAAGTGGAGGGCCACCATGAGTCCTCTAACACTAGACTAAACATTGCCACTTCTGACAACTAAGAAACATTCCATAAAGTTAGCAAATCTGGATTTCAGTAAGGCATTTGAAAACCTTTCATGCTCCCTTTGCAGACAAGAATGAGATACATAGGATAAAAGATTATATGTTTAGGAGGATTCAGAATCTGTTGAAAGAATACCCCCCCAAAAAAAGTAGTTAATAATTAATTTATATCTTGGATTGTGGCTTCTACTGGAGTGATCTGGGCATCCATCCTTGATTCTATACTGTACAACAAAAGATCAGAGATTTAGAGTTGGAAGGGACCACATCTTTGGCAATGGCATAAATTAATGTATATATGACACGCTTATCAAATTTATAAAGGATGTAAGATGGCTAAGAGTCAGAGCTCCAATAATTTTGACAAGCTAGGATAAAGGGCCAAATATAGTGAGATGGAATTTAACAGCAATTTTGATTGCATTACTCCCCTTTCAAAAACCTTCAGGAACTTCTTTTGCTGACAGATGTAATCACAAGTTCCTTAGTTAGGCAGTCACTCGGTCAACAAGCATTTATTAAGCACTACCTATGAGCCAAGCACTTGGCATTTATAGCTCTGCCCAATCTGACTCAAATTTGACTTTCCAGTATAATTTTACACTATTCTCCCTTCCCACATTCTCTGTTCCTTGTAAAGTAGCATATTTAATATTCCCTGAACAGACCTCCTACCTTCTTATCTCATGGGGTCATGAGAACTGGAAAGGTCATTGTGAATCATTGAGTCTGCCCTTTCATTGTGACCCTCAGGAAACTGAGGTACAGAGTGAAAAGTGACTTGCTTACGGTCAAACAGCTAGTAAGTGCCTGAGGTGGGATCTCCAGATACAGTTATCCCTTCTACATCATGACTTTCCCTATCACAGTTCCTATATATCACAGGTAGGCATAAGAAATCAAATGGGAATTTTTTGGGGGAATTTTGTGGAAGCTGCAGATGACAAATGATGGCCAGCAGATGACACAGAGCCTATGACTAAATACTTAACCAAAATTTTATAATAAAGTGCTGTAAACTCCCCATAAAACAAAAAAAAGAAAAAGAATCAGATTTCTTTGCTATGACAGGAGGGCCAAAAATTTTACACAGATTTTCCAGATTGCAGGGGTGTCATGTACCTAACCTCCACCGTGTGGAAGGGATAACCATATTTCTCATACTATTCCTTCTGCTTGATATGTCCTCCAACCCCCAGGTCCAGTGTGGTTACCTTAATGCAGCCTTCCTTGATCCTCATCTATTTATCCAGGCTAGAAGTCATCTCTTTGTTCTATGAACTCACATGGTATTTTATTTATGCCTCTCTTATAGACTTTATTCATTCTGTTTCATATTTCCCACTTATTTTGTTAAATATTATATTTTTTTCTACCACATTGTAAGCTGAGATCAGGGCCTATGCCCTGTTCTTCTTTGTAAACTTTGTAGCATGTAGCACAGTACCTTGTTGATAGCTGCCAAAGAAATATTTATTTGGTTTAAGGAAAGTAAAACTTACTTTCCTTTTTTAAAAAATTATAATTTTTTTAAAAAAATCTGGAAATTATCTTTCATACCTACAATAGTGGCTGGAGGGTATGGATTTGGAGATGACTCTGTTAAGCTCAATAAGGTATAGAATACAGCTGCTGTCATTACCTTTGCCTAGTGCCATTCCTAATGCCAATGCTGTCTTCATATGGGCCATGATCATTGTAAGAAAACCAAGTTAACTGAGCTGTGGGGGCAACAAATAGCAGTTTCAGGCAGTATCCATGAGGATATCACTAGCCCCTCTCAGGCAAAGCAGGATAAATTAAGAGGGAGGAATATGGTTTCTCAATTGGTGCTTATTGCTCATGTTCAATCATTTCAGTTGTGTCCAACCTGAAAACCACATTTGGGATTTTCTTGGCAAAGATACTAGAGTGATTTGCCATTTCCTTCTTTAGCTCATTTTACAGCTGATGAAACTGAGGCAAATGCTGTTAAATGACTGGCCCAGTGTCACACAGCTAGTGTCTGAGTCTTGCTGACTCCAGGCCTGGCACTCCATCCACTGTGCCACCTATTTTGTTGCTTTGTGGAAGTATTTGCCTCAAAGCACAGAGAAGTAGGTGAGGACTCTTCATGGTAGTCATATGTGGACTGGTGAGGGTGATGGCAGTGTTTGTTCCACAGGGGCTTTCCCTGTGTATTTTTGTTTTGTCCTGTGTTGTACAGTACCCTCACAGAGGCTAGGTGATGTGGTTGATGGACCTGGATTCAAGAAGACCTGAGTTCAAATCCATGCTTAGTCATTCATTAGGTGTGTGACTCTGGACAAATCATGTAACCTTGGCCGAACTCAATTTCCTCAACTGTAAAAATGAATAATAACAGCATTCACCTCTTAAGGTTATTGTAAGGATCAAATGAGATGATGTTCATAAAGCACTTAACATTATGTCTAACACACAGTAGGCATTTAATAAATATTTGTTTTGTTCTTTTCATACTATTCAGAGTCTGCCTTTTGCAGAGATTGTGAATCCTGGCAGTGAGAAGATCACTCACCATCTGTTACTACCCTATGTATGCCCCATGAAGTCCTTCTTATTGTAGCTTTCACCCACTGCCAACAACCACAGCTTCCTGCTGCTCCCACTGAGTTATGATCATTATCCTAAGTAGGCTGACCACTTTTCTCTCTATTATGTCAGTATTTTTATATAATGAATCACAAACTCCAGTGAAGATGATTCATCTTTATCATGTAAAAATAATCTCATAAAAATACAAGACGGGAAGTAGTTTGAGGTCACCTTCCAGGAAACACTTAATTTAAGCTGCTCCAGAAAGTTCCAATGCATCTCCAATAAGTTTTACTTGGGAAGAACTTCATAATTCATATTGAAGTGTTTTAGAATTAAATATGAAGCAGAGATGAAAGAAAATGGATATGGAGATACATTTTAATTGAAGATAAAATGATATTGTCATTGTTCAAATCATCAATTACAAGAATTAAATAGGAAATATAAAATGGTATTGTCACTGTTCAAATTATTGATTACAGGAATTAAATAGTACAGGTTCCCCCCCGCCCCCGGCAAGTAATCACCTATTACTGTGCAGAATAAAAAATATTAGTATGTTTCTTAGATGAAAAACTATTAAGTTTAAAGGAAAAATAAAAGGAAAAACTAACTTGCATGCCATCTTTGTAACCTACTTGTTGCGTCCTATGGTTAGGCCAAATACAGCAAAAAATACGATGATTTTAGCAAAATATGTCGAGTGAAACCAAGTCCAAGCATCTTTCAGCTTCGTGTATGACAACAGCAAGATCAGGATCAGCACAGATTTAATTCATAGAGGTAGTGTTTGTGTTTATTATTTGGAAAAATGGGAAGCCTAATCTGTCTTTTGAGTTATAAGGATTTAATCTATGGCTTTAATTCTCTTTAGCCACTGCCAGAATAATTGCTTACTTTCAAAAATGAAGGGGCCCCTTTGATCTGTCAACAGGCTTTAAAAAATCTTAAGAAAGTTTCACTTGATTTACAATGAACAGAAGCAGGTGAACTATTGTTATAATGACTTATTAAATGTAAAGGAAAGCAACTTTGAAGGACATTAAAATTCTGATCAATGAAATGAAGAATTATGATTATATACCACAGATGATGAAGCATGCCTCCAGCCTATTTTCAGAGAGGTAATGGATTAGAGGTGTGGAATGAGACATTCATTTTTATATGCATAACCAATATTTAGATATGTTTTGTTAGCGATACATATGTGTTATAAGAAAGGGCTTATATTTTCTTGGAGGGGAGGCAGTATTAAGGGAGAGAAGTGGTAGTAAAAAAAAAGAGATTTAAAAAATATGAAAGATCAAATAGAAGTTCAGAAGAGCACAGATTCAAGAAAGGCAGTGATGGTATGTCATGTTAAATTTAATATATACTTAAGATATTCAATAGAGATTCACTAATTCATATATTATCTTATTTTTCTATTCTTTGTATATAAAATGTCCATGTTCTGGATATTTGTCAAGTTAATAATTCAAAGGACAAAAAGGAAAAGTAAATGAATAAATTAACAAATAAATGAAGTTAGTTTCAATAATCCATTTTACCCTGAACATTTATAAGACCTGTGAGCTCACTCAATAGCCTTCTCCCACCTGCCTTTTAATGCCCGAAGCAAAAGTGCAAGCTTAATTTGTAGACTTATGACTAGGGACCATCTCCAGATCCTTAGCCTGCTCCTGATACAGAGATTCTGCTGAAATGCCACCTCCTCTCTTTAAGGACTCTACACAGCCCTGTGTAACTGAAGTGTGGAAAGAAGATAGAGAACTTAAAGTGTGTTGCTTTTTTCAACTGGTGCCTGGCCCTAAGCTAGCGACTTGAATGGATGAATCTGCCAGGAATACTAATCCCTTTCCTCCCCATTTTCTCTCCACAATCCTATCCCAAAATCAGCTTAGCTAAGAAGGAAAAGAGAAGAATAAAGTAAGGAATTGCAGCTGGATGTAATTGTGTAGTGTAGATAGTTGCCAGATTTGAAGGAAAAGGGACTGAGGTTTAGTTCAGGCCAAGAAGTCTATAGTAGAAGAATTTATTTAGACTAGAGGACTAAGCAATGAACTTAATGGTGCAGTCTAGTTTCAAGAGTGTATCTAACAGCAAAGTGGTATACTTTAGAAACTGTATGACAGTGGAATAAAAAAACAAAGGGGGCTAAAATAACAATGGATTCCATAATTTAAAGCCTACCCCTACAAGCAGTTAAATTAACAGAGACATCATAAAACAAGAAACAAAGATGAGTAAATCTTCAAAGCAAATGTAATACAATAAACAATATTAAGATTCATTAAGCAAATACTATATCACAAAGGAAAGTGAACTAATGATCCAAGAAATTAAGAATTTTCTTGTCTCCAGGAAAGCATGTAACAATAAAAAGAAACTCCAGAGCGGAGAAAAAAGACAAAAGCCATAATAGAAAAAAAATAGGAATAAATAAAATATAAAGCGCTCAATGTAGACAGACCTTTAAGAATCTATCTAAAGGAGAGAGTCACACATCTGAAACACAAAAACACTAAAGTAGAGGAATATATAGTATAAGAGAAACCAAAAGTAACAAACATATATATATGTGTGTGTGTGTGTGTGTGTGTGTGTGTATCTGTGTGTGTATGTGTGTATATGTATGTGTATATATAAATTATATATACTTTGAAAGGGATGTGCATGACAACTAAAAGACCATAAGTTTACCAGAAAATGTGACAAATCAAAAACCCTACACAGGAATTAGTAAAAGAACAGAGGTCAAAACTTATAAATACAGAAAATAAAAACATATTCACAGATTGCTTCTGGGATAGCAATCATGCTTCAACATATATTCATCATAACAATTTCATTTTTTTCTTAGGAAGGCAATTGAGGTTAAGTGACTTGCTCAGGGTCACATAGCAAGTAAGTACAAAATGTCTGGTCTGAGACTAGAGTTGAACTCAGGTCCTTTTGATTCCAGGGCCAGTGCTCTATCCACTGTGCCCCCTAGCTTCCCTCATCATAAAAATTTCAATAATGAACAAGAAAAATAAAAGCAGCCAAGTGAAAGAACCAAATACAATGAAAAGGAAATTTGAATAATACATGATAATTCTCTATCTATGAGAAATTGGAAAAGGAAAAGGAATAGTATTGGCGAGAAAAAAGGAAGTCAAGTGACAACTTAAAATGACATGCTTTGCAAACCTAACCCTAATCTTCAACAAAAATAATGAAAATGTTTTAACATTTATTTTTATTTTACTTTTCAATTAAAAGTAAACAAAAATTTTAACATTCATTAAAACAAGTGAGTTCCAAATTACCTTTCTTCCTCTTTCTCCAACCTCCTCCTTGAGAAAGAAAACAATGTGATATAAATTATGCTTATGAAGTTTTACAAAACATTTTTCCATATTAGTCATGTTGCAAAAAATATGCAGATCTAAACCCTTCAAGAATGAAAAAGTAAAAAACAAAGCATATATCAATCTGCATTCAAAATCTATTATTTCTTTCTCTGGAAGTAAATAACATTTTTCATAATAAGTCCTTCAGAAATGTCTTATATCATTGTATTGCTGAAAATAGCTAAGTCATTCACATTTGATCATCATACAATATTGCTGTTACTATACAATGTTGTCCTGGTTCTGCTCATTTTACTTTCCATCAGTTCATGTAAGTCTTCCCAAGGTGTTTTTTTTTTTCTGAAAGCATCCTGTTCATCATTTCTTATAGCACAATATTATTCCATCACAATGATGTACCATAACTTGTTCAGCCATTCCCCAATTGACAGGTATCCCTTCAATTTCCAATTCTTTGCTACTATAAAAAGAACTGCTATAAATATATTTTGTATATATAGGTCCTTTTCCTTTTTGTTTGATCTCAATGGATTACAGACTAGTATTGGTCTTTCTGTGTCGAAGGGTATGCACAGTATTATAGCCCTTTGTACATAGTTTCAAATTGTTATCCAGAATGGTTGGTCATTTCACAACTTCACCAACTGTGTATTAATGTCTGAATTTTTCCACATCCCTTCTATCATTTGTAATTTTCCTTTTCTGTTATGTTAGTCTATCTGGTATACATAAACTGATACCTCAGAGTTGTTTTATTGAGTTTCTCTAATCAATAGTGAGTTAAAACATTTTTTTTCATATGGCTATAGATATCTTTGATTTCTTCTTCTGAAAACTTCTTATTCAAATCCTTTGACCATTTATCAATTGGGGTATGACTTATATCCTTACAAATTTGAATAAGTTCTCTACATATCTGAGGAAAAAAATGAACATTTTAAAAAAGAGAGGTATTGAATACTATCGTGCTATAAGAAATGATGAACAGTCCGACTTCAGAAAAATCTGGAAAGACTTATATGGTCTGATGCTGAGTGAAGTGAGCAGAACCAAGAGGGATTTTGTGCATAATAAGTCACGTTATGCAATGACTAAGATTGTTAAACTGAACCCTTCTTAGCATTACGAGGATCTAAGATATCTCCAGAGGCCTCGGGATGGAAAATGCTGTCCACATCCAAAGAAAGAAATATGGAAGTTGAATCTCTATCACTTATTTTTACTTTCTGTTTAGTTTTGTTTCCTCTTTCTGCTCGCTCCTCCTATTGGTTTTAATTTTTACTTGCAACTTCACTAATGTGAAAATATGTTTAATGGGCATGTAAATGTAAAGCCTGTATCAGGTTATGCAATGTCTTTGGGAGGGTGGGGGGCGAAGAAGGGGGAGAAAAAATTTTCAACTCAAAAGCATATGGAAATGATTGTTGATAATTCAAAACAAATTAATAAAATTTAAAAAAATTTAAAAAGGAGAGGTATTACTGAAAACAAAAACACATAAACATGAGCAGAATTTTTAATCTTTTAAACATTCAAAAAAAAGAAACAAATGATAATAACTAAGTACAGTCACCAAATAAATAATAAATAAAAGAATAAGTTACCCTGTGTTAAGTAGTGCTTTAACACAGAGAAAGATAGAAAGAGACTTAACATAATAAAGATGAAGATAGTGGAGCTAAGATGGAGGAGTACAGGCTAGGACACAGCTGAACTCTCTCTCAACATTCCTTTCCAAACAACTTTAAAATAACACCTCAAATCAAATTTTAGAGTGGCAGAGACAACACAAATTCAGAGGGAGACATTTTTATAGCCTGCAACAACTTTTGCAGTAGAGATCTGTAATACCATGGTAGGCACAGTCCCAGCATGTGGCAGAAGCACCAGGGGTGGGCTTTGGAGATTGGCAGGGATTGAAATAGCAGCAGCAGCAATAGCTTCAGGAGCTCTCAGCCTAGAGACTATAAGGTGGTAGGACAACTTGTCAGAAAGTTTGCTGGCACTGGGTGCAGCTGGCTATTATTTTCAACTCTATTTACTATAAGCAGTTCTGGGTCATAGACCTAGGACAGAGTGGAACACTTGTGATTGGTCAGAAAGGAACAGGGGTCCTGGTCACAATTCCGGGGCCAAAAGAAACACTAGTATTTGCAGCTATATGGGCATAGAGACCCTTCCTGGATAAGAACCAGTGCACTGACCAGGAGAACAAGAATAATGTCTCTCCAAGGAAAACAGAATCTTGGAAGTACCAAAAACTTGTACAGAATCTTGGAAGCACCAAAAACTTGTAGACCTCCAGAGATAGCTTTGAAAACAGCAGCACAAAAATGCCTGAAGTGTGGCACAGTGCCTCACTATCCCAAAGTTGAGTGAAGCCCAACTTGAAATGAAGAAATAGGTTGGGAAATGAACAAACAACAGAAAAGGATCTTAACCATTAAAAAGTTACTATAGTGGCAGGGAAGACCAAGAAATAAACTTAGAGGAATACAATAATGTGGAAAAAAATGGGAAAGGAAATTAGAGCTATGAATGCAATACAAATGTGAAAATAGAATTAACAGTTTTGCAAAAGAGGCACAAAAAATCACTGAAGAAAAGACCTCTTTATAAAATGGAATAGAAAAGGCAGTATGAAATTCACTGAAGAAATTCTTTAAAAAATAGAATTGAGGAAATGCAAGCTAATAATTCAATGAGATATCAACAAACAATGAAACAAGGTCGAAATCATTACAAAAATAGAAAATGTAAAATATTTCATCAGAAAAAATACCTGACCTGGAAAATAGATTGACAAAAGATAATTTAAAAAGAGAAAAGGAGAGGGGAAGAGGGAGATAGAGGGGAAGTGAGAGAAAAAGAAAGACGGAATTACAAAAGCTAGTGTGTTTCTCCCTTATGGTTACTTGGAAGGGAAAGGGAAATAAACATGGGCTGGTAGGATCTATGGAAGAGCTTAAGTAAAACTGCATAGCATGAGAAGATACAAATTGGTTGTGTTCTGGGGTGATGGGAAGAATAAACACATTGTTGAGATCATAAATCTATTGAAGAAGCTTAACATTATATAATAATCCTCATTGTACACCTCCTTTTTCTGTTGCTCCCTAGAGTCTGTGTTTCTGATTTTGAGTATCATCTCTGAAGGTGCTATAGATATCATGTAGTCCAACTCTATCATTTCACATATATGGAAAGTGAGGTCTAAAAGCAGTCATTTTCCAAGGTCAAAAAGTGGTAACAGGTAGAATAAGAAACCACGCTTCCTCCCCCCCAACCCCAGATCTTTAAAAATAAGATAGAATCAGATATTTAATCAGTGTTTCTTGGGAACCAGCCTCTGGAAAGATGGCAATATGTTGAAAGCCTATCCAACTCAATTACCTGATGATTCTTTATCACCTAAAGTTAATCAGGATTTAATGCATCACATGTGAGGAAGGTGATTTGGACAGAGAATGGAATACAATTTTAGTGAAACTTTGCTTTAAATCATGTTTAGCATCTAATTAGGAATGATTTGTTCTTTTTTCTGTATGTGTTGTCTTCTTATCTTCTGTTTCATGAACTTGACAAATATTTTTCTGGGTCATTGCCTGAGCGAGAAGATATCTACCTATTCATGTTAAAATAATTTCTTACCAGTCTTCTCTATCTACTTTTTATTGAGATTTCTTTGTGTCTGTAGATAAAATAACAGACTTTTTTTCTGATTTGTAGCTCCAGATATCATAAACAACTAGTCAATGCAGTCCAAAAGACATTAAGATATTTGGTAGTGTGCAATCAAATAACCAGTTATTTAAACTGTTTTAATCTAGTTTTGGTGTGTCATAAAAGTATAAATTTACTTGGATGATTTTAATCCTTTATTTTAAATAAATGTGAGTAGAGCATGTGTCAATTTAGCAGATTTGTTTGTTAACATACATATATGAAATAATAAGATTATATATTTATGGCTGGAAAATACACCAGAGACACTTTAACTTGAACCATTCAAGTTACATATAAAGATATTGAGGCTGGGGAAGTCCATATGAGATTATGTCAGAGGTAGAATTTGAACTCAGTTCCTCTGACTCCCAAGGCAATATTCTTGCCAATTGAAATCTGTCTTGCAGGATATACCTATATACATGTGTCTATGTTTGTCTGTGTATACATATTCAATAGTGCATATGTGTACAGATATGCATGTGTTAGGAATGCATATACCTGTAACATATTTTTAGGAATCCATTTACTTTCTATCCTCTGGTAAGTCTGAGGAAGAGGGGTGGACTCTATTTTTCTTCTCTTGACATGAGTCATTACATTTTGTAATTATCTTCTATTTTAATGTAAATGTGCAAAAAATATCCAATCATATTCTCATTCTTTTCTAGTCTAGCTCATGTATAAGATTAGCAAAAAGATAAAAAGAGTCAGATCTGTCTTGGACCAAGAAGACAATAACAGATCAACAAAGTACAAAGTCTTTTAGGAAGAAGGGGAAACAATTAAAGAAACTTCAACTCTGGACATAATTTCCACCAAAAAGGGAAGAGCTGGCTCATTAACTATAAGCAGCAGAAACCTCAGAAAAAAAATAAACCTGTCCTGTAGAATTCATGCTAGGAAAATAGAGGAATGATTGACATAGAGCATGATTCTAAAATTTAGAAATATAATTTATGTAGCAACTCATTTAAATTTATGAAAATTTTATTTAAGATCATCAAAGTCAGATTCAGCATTCAAATAAACCATAGGCATAGTCTTAGGGTTGGAAAAGGACTTAATGTTTATCCAGTCCAGCTCCCACTCCAATCATGAATTTTGTCAACATTATCAAACAATCTAATATCTAATTGAAGACTTCTATTGATGGGGCAATTCTTCTTGCCAAAAATGGCCCATTTCACTCTTTTGGAAAGTTTTAATTTTTAGAAATTCATTCTTTATGCCAAGCTGAAATGTGCCTCCTTTGAAGTGCTGCCTTTTACTCCTACTTCTGCCCTGAGGAGTTAAACAGGCAAATCAACTCCAATTCCACAAGACCATTCTTCAATTATTTGAGTATCACTATGTTGCCCTACCTAAACCTTCTCTTATTTAAATTAAACAAACCCACATCATTCTCCAATCAGTTCTTTTATGATGTATATAATCCACGTGCCTGGTGCCTCTAAAATTGGTCTTACATGGATCAGATCTAGTATTGGGGTGGTGTGACCCAAGAGAGTAATTTTTTTTCTTTGGCTTATTGTTCCCAACTAAAGTTTACTCTGGGAAAATCTTTAAATATAATCCATACCTATGTTTCCACCAATATAGGTAATAGGCATCCTGGATCCTATTCAAGGTGACAATCATACAGGAAGATGATAGCCCTTATTTAACTGACAGAAAACAAATATAGAAAACACATAAAGTAATCACAAATATTTCCGATGGATGTATTGGAAGGATTCCAGTTGGAAGGATCCCAATTAATGATGCCGGTGGGCAATACTCTGACTTTCCAGTGTCTCATTAGTTTTCTCACTAGGTCTTACACAGTCCCCCATGACTCTAGATCCTCATAAGACAGCCTCTGTTTAAATAACACATGAAGGGAAGAGAGACAATTCTTGACATCTTGTTCCTCCAATCCATGTATTTGCTCATTGCCCTGCTAGTTCATCAGATTTATCAGACAGTTTATCATCATTAATCAGGTCTTCTTCCATGTTAAATCCCTTCTCTCATGGCTTCTAGTGTCCACATTATCCTTATCCCATTTTTGAATGTGTACTGGTTTCTAAATGTTCCTTCTAAAATGCAGCAGTCATAATTGAGGACCATACTTCAGATATGGTACAACAGGTCTCCCTTCCTTCCTTTTAATACTACACACACAAACACACACACATGCTCACAAACACACACATATGTATGTGTATATATAGTGTATATATATGTGTGTGTATATAGTGCATATGTGTGTATATATGTGTATATATAAGTATATGTGTAGATATATGTGTGTATATGTTTGTGTGTGTGCCTATATATATGTATATATATATACACACACACATATATATATATATACATATACAGAGAGAGAGAGAGAGAGAGAGAGAGAGAGAGAGAGAGAGAGAGAGAGAGAGAGAGAGTGCTTAAATTTCCCCGGATCTCTTGGGTTGGGACTTTAAAGGAAAACAGGCCTCAAGAAGAATACTTTGAAAACCTGAATTTTGATGATAAAATCATAATAAAACAGAAAAGGAAGAAGCATTTTAAGAGACTAATGTTGCACTCACAATTCTTTTAGGAGCTCACAATTAAAACATGCATAAAAATTAGGAGGAACTCTTAAGGCCTCTGTCTAATAATATAAGGAAGACTAGAGCTTGAGCAAAATGTAAAGAATCATAAAAACAGCATGGTTATTAACAACAAAAGCTTTTAAAGCTATATGAAGAGCAGGAAGAAAGGGATGAAACAAGCATTTATTAAGCACCTACTATATGCTAGGCTCTGTACTAAATACTTTATAAATATAATCTTATTTGATTCTCCCAACAATTCTAGGAAGTAGGTGCTATTATTATCCCCATTTCATGGCTATTGAAACTCAGTTAAAGAAAGGTTAAGTGACTTGTTCTGGGTCATACAGCTTGTAAGTTGTTGTTGTTGCTCCTCAATCATGTCTAGCTCTCAATGACCCCACTTTCAGTTTGTTTGTTTGTTTGCTTGTTTGTTGTTGTTGTTGTTGTTGCTTGGCAAAGACACTGGAGTGGTCGCCATTTCCTTCTCCATCTCATTTTACACTTGAGGAACTAAGACTTGCCCAGGGTCACACAACTAGTGAGTGTCTGAGACTGGAGCTGAAGTCATGAAGATGTCTTCCTGATTCCAAGCCCAGTGCTCTATCCACTGGGCCACTTAGCTAGTAAGTCACTGAGCCTAGATTTGGACTCCTTTTCCTCGCTATAGATCCAGTGCTCTATCCACTATGCTATTTAGCTTCCATGAAGATGAATAAAAGTGGGTAGGTACTTTACAGGGAACAGAGGATAAAAGACAATAGAAAAAAAAAGTGGAACTGCTATTATTTTGCTCCAATTCTCCTTATCAAAGAAAATTGTTTTCAAGCTTGAAAGTGTAGAGCAATGATATTTAAGTAAAAGTTAGAGCTCAAGGTATATGAATAAATGGGGGGGGGAAGCACATATCTATTTTAATGGAATTTAAATGCCCAGAAATCTAAATGCAATTCAGATATATTTTATGACATTGAAGAAACTTACAAATGAAATTATTTCACTCACTTAAAAATATTCAAGAAATTGTGTTGAAACGGAAAATCAGAAAAGTTATGCAAGACTGGAGTTTGGAAAACATAATTTTCAAAAGTGGGACAAAGGTGGATCCCAAAAATAAAGGTGGTAAGAAATATTATAAATACATGTGTACATTTACATATGTGTATGTATGCATGCACATATGTTTGTTAATTTATCAGCATTTTGAAAGGGTATGTAATAACTGTCAGGTTGCCTTTTTTTTTTTCAAATGGAGAAATGTGGGTGGATGTTAATATACTTAGGTAGACTTGTATTTGGCTGTACAGGTGTAACCAAGCATTGGTTACACGATAAATCAGCTTGGAGAAATTTCTTAAGCATCATGTCCAAAGGGTACTTGGATGAAGACAGATGGCATTTTAATCAAATTTAAGAAGTTAGGAATGATAGTTAACATATTGCATGACAAAATCAGAATACAAAAAGCACTCAGACTGAAACAGTTGGTAGAATCTATCAAGATGAAGCAATGTGGGCAAAAGTAAAATCATACACATAGGTTAAGCACACACACATAAGCAAGCACACATGTTATCTAAGTCAGATAATGAAGCAAACTTTATTAAAGCTCAACATGAATTAGTTTTGTGATATGACCACTAAAAAGTCTAGTAAACTATTAGGTCCCATTGAAAAGTATGTAGATCCTAGAATTGAGTGTAATAAAGACACACTACTCTTGAGATATTCAAAATACATCTATAGCATTATGTTCTATATGGGCACTGATTTACAAAAAGAAATACTATCAAACTATGGACAATTCAAATAAAAATTGCCAACATGGTGAGATGGCTTGAAACCAGTCACAACAGGATAGATCTGAAGCAATTAAGAACCGTTCATCTGAAAAGGAAAAACCTCCAGATGGTAGGGGGTGGGTGGTGTGAGACCTCTTTTCAAATAATTGAGGGAGTTCACACAGATGACTTTTTTTTTTTATTATAGCAAATGGCTACAAAGTTCCTGTAGAGGGGTATAACAGGTAATCTACTCAATATAAGGGAAAATTTTCTGAGAATGAAAGCTATTAAAACTGAATGGGATAAATTATGACATCCTGAGTTTCCAGTCACTATAGACAGAATTGGAAGGTACCTTAGAGGCCATCTAATCTAACTTTTCAATTTATAGATAAGGAAACTGAGTCTCAGAGAAGTTAAGTGATTTGCCCAAGGTCACAAGGTAGAGAAAAGCAGAGCCAGCATTTGAACTCGAGTCCTCTAACTCTCAATCCTGTCTTCTTTAAAACCTTATGATATGTTTAAGAAGAAACTGGATGACTACTGGTTTGGATTGTTCTAGAGCATATTTTTGTATTGAGCTTCACATTTAACTAGATGATCACTATTCTCTCTCTCAACTCAGGAGCACTTTAAAATTTCTTTTCCCCATGATTTCCAGGACTTTCCTCTCAAAGGTTAAGCAAACAGTTTCCTATAAATCGTATGATGTCAGGAAGACCCCCACATAAGTCTCCCAATGTAATTGTGAATGATGAAGTCTCTATATTCTGAAATGAAGACTTTTTCTATAATAGGAGATGGAAAATTAAAAAAAAACAAATACTGTTTTCTAGTTCAGTGTGCAGTAGAGCATTAAACTTGGAGTGAAGAAGACCTGGATTTAAATCTTATAACCGATATTTAGTTTCTTTGGGACCAGAGTTAAGTCATGTAATCTTTCTGAGCCCCAGGTTCCTCATCTGTAAAAACTGGAAGACAGTAGCTATAGTATATACTTGCCACTTGGCAGGGCTGTTGTGAGAGAGTGTATCTAAAGTGTGCCACATATACATATGTATACACACATGCTTATATGAATATGTGTACACCAACTATGGTTATTATTATTTCCTGAGCATAACTTTCATAGAAATGAGTAGAGACAGGAAATTTGGGCATATGACAAAAGAAAGTGGGATAATAAAGATAAATAACAAGAAAGAGGAAATAATAAGGTGAAGACTGTGGACAAGAAAACCAATTTTGTCTCCTTTTCAGACCTGCTGAAGAGACCTGTGCCTCTGTCTTCAGAACACAGTGTTTGTTCAGTCTTGTACAAAGGTTTTAAAGTCTTGAACAAGATGCAGCTTAAATAAGGTTCTAACAAAATAAAGAGAAAATAAAACAATAATCATCCAAGTTAGAGTCACAATCTAAATTAAATTACAAATCAACATTTCCTTTTTCCTAACTTTTTCTTTTCTCTCTCTCTGTCTCTCTCGCTCTCACTTTCTCTCTTTCTGTCTCTGTCTCTCTTCTCTCTCTCTCATTTTTCTTATTTCAAAATTATATTTTCTACTAAGTCATTATAGATTCTGCTGCCTTCTATGCTTTTACATTTTGTTCAGAGAAAATTTCCTTCCAAATGCCTAATTTTGACTTAAACCCTTAAAATGAGATCTTAACTTTAATTGTGAATATTTTACCTCTTATTCCTAACTGTGCACATTCACTGAATTTCTTGATACATTCTCCCCACATTGCTAGTAATTAGTGAAAATGTCTCATGTGAAGTGCATGAAATTAATTGGGCCACTAATTCTAGTTGTATTTCAAAGCATGTCTTAACGATACTGGTCAATTATTTTTCAAGATGCATATGGTTGATGTCATGAGGCCATCTTCAAATAACAAATTTTCCTCAATAAGGCATTTGACATTGGTTAATTACCATATTATTTAAACTGAATTTTTCTCTTCTTCTAAGCTTATTGAGTCTATCAGTATCCAGTGCAATGCAGAAAAACAAAGTATTCAGCCCTACTGTATTCAACATTTTTGTTAGCAATGAGGATGAAGGCACAGGGGTGGCGTACAGCTTATGAAATGTCCATAAGAATCTAAGAGAACTGGTTAGTAGATTAGGCAGTATCATTGAGACTGAGTGGGATGAAACTCCTGAAAGAAATATGGCTCTATGAAGGTACTGTGCACCTTATTCTAAAAGAGCAAGATAGCTAGAAGAAGGAGGGGCATTATATATTGAGAAAACATATACATATGAAGAAATGCAGAAACCTCAGGAGGGAAATTTAGTGAAGAGCTTTTGGGTGAAGATCAATAAACACAGAAACAAAAGTGATATTGCGTTTGTAATTTTCTACAGACCATCTGGATAGAAGAGGAAATAGTCAAATAGTTTGGTAAATAAATCACAACCTTGACATAATAGAATGATATGAAGTATTTGGGAGGGACTTTAATTGTCTTTACATATGCTAGAGATCAATCTCTCTGAAAGCAGGATACCTGATAATCTTTGACTTTCCTTATATGATAATATCATTCTTCAAAAAGGAGAGGAGCAAATGAATGGAGCTTCTATTCTGTATTTCAGCCTTAACAATAAGAGGACCATTTTCTTTCCTGAGGTAGAAATGATGGAAAGATGGAATAAAAATTACTCTCTTGTCATATAATGTATAAGCTGAGAGGAATGAGAAACCAGAAATGATGATGCTGTTGATGATGATGATAAACCACCCATGTAATATTAATGTAAAGCAAGACTCATCACCCTAAAGAAGCCACAAAAAGGTTTGTTGGGAGCAATATCCTAATGTCTTCCCCCAAGAAATATAGGTTAATTTTACCTGAAAAAGGGAAATCATTCTTAAAACTTGATTGGCTCTGGGGACTAAAGCCTCAGGCTCTTGACATTATTTCCTGGTCTGCTGAGTACAAAATAGCCACAAGCAGCTCCAGGTCTTCCATTATGCTTGAAGACAATGGCAACTTTGTCAAAGGAGCTTCAGTCAGATGATCAACTAGAGTTATAGTCGATGCATATATTTATTGAATATTTTTCTCCTGCTATGGCTACCTAAGTCTCCTTTTGTTAATTGTTTAAATACTTATAAGTGATCTATTTGATTTTGTTCCAATATAAAACATAAAAACCATAAACTAACAGGATACTAGCCTGAATCAGATATAGGTCAGAAAAAAATGGCTAACATATTGTTGCTAAAAAGGAAGAAAAGAATAGACATTCTCAGATCACATGATAAATAGGTCAGGGACCTACTGAAATCCCTTTGAAATAAACAATCATCACTTCACCAAGGAATAGTTCAGAGTAATAACAAATACATTTCTTTAGATTTTTCAGATGCAAACTGAAGTGGTTGATTTCCAGAGTGACCCTAAGAAGTTATTAACATCCAAGGGTGGAATCAAAAGGACTATTTTCAGCAAGATCAGTATAAAATCAGTCAACAATATGATGATGAAATAGTAATGCCGAGCCACACAAATTAGAGTATGGAAACTAAGGATATATAATGGCGTTTCAGGATAAGGTCATTACCATCAGAGATGAAAGAAGGGTTATCATTAAGGTGCCTAGATGTAGTGATCAAAGGAAACAGTAAAACTGTACAACACTTTATCTAACATGATATTAAAAATAAAAGAATAACAAATTGAAAAATTTTAGTATCTACCAAATACCTATTATGACATACTTTTGTGGCAAGAATCATACATCAGAACCTTGATGACTTTCATTGACTGATAGGTGACAAATCTTCATACTAAAAATTCCATCCTCAAAATATCCTAGAGAATGCAAACAATAAATTATCTAGAAGAACATTGTCATAGACCAAATCCTTGTTCACAATTGCTATGACATAACTTTAGCTTATTAAAAATTTTAAAAAAAGAAAATATTTTAAATAGATGCCATGCCAAATACAATGTTTAAAATATGAAATGAAAAACTTTGAAAATACAGATGCATATCAGAAGAAAGCTAAATTATGTATCAACAGGATAAAGTATTTCTTGTCCCTATCATCCTGTTTGTTAGAATTATACTGAGCATACTTCCAGGAAGTCTACAGAAGTGTACTAAAATATACTTTTGTTTTAATAGCTTTTCAACTAAAATGCATTTATCTAATTCATCTGTGCAATAATCCATATGACATTAAATAAATGTGTGTCAGTCAGTAAATATTTATTAAGTACCTGCTATGTGCCAGGCATTGTACTAAGTGCTGCAGATGCAAAGACTAGCAAAAGAAGTCCCTACCCACATGGATCTCACAATATCATGGGGAAAGGTGATACACAAACGTAAGCTTAAAATTGAGGGTGGGGAGGGTTTGAGAAAACATGGTGAAGTCTAGTGGAATATGCCCATCTTGGAAATGAAGAGATGGTTGGGCTGGGCACCCTCCTTAAATGTAGGATTTGGCAGGACTTTTTTGCTCTCTACCCTTCACTCTATATACTCTCCAATTTGTGGGAGGAAGGAAAGGACCCTAGGGGCAGAGCATATTGATGAGGTGGGAGTTCCTGGGTTGGTATGATCTTATATGAAAATAAGGTCCCTGGGGAGAGGAAGATAAGATGAAGTCCAGAGGCAACAGTGGCTTAGCATGGGGTTTTGCCATCTGATATTGGTGATAAGAATAATAATGATATTATATATGTATGTATGTATCAATACACATATATACACATAAGTGGGCAGTGAGGTGGCATAGTAGATGGAATGCTGGGCCTGGAGTCAGGAAGTTTCATCTAATTCTGAGAGATAAAGTTTAAAGTCCTCCACCATTATAATACTATTACCTATTTCCACCTGTAATTTATTTAACTTTTCCTTTAAAAAATTAAATGCTATATCATTTGTATATAGTATTGATATTGCTTCATTTCCTATGGTACCATTTATCATAATGTAATTTCCCTTTTTATCTCTTTTAATTAAATCTATTTTAGCTTTAACTTCATCAGATATTATGATTGCTACCTCTGTTTTTTTTTACATCAGCTGAAGCATTATAAATTCTACTGCAGTCCTTTATTTTCACTCTGTGTTTATATATCATTTTAAAATATGTTTCTTATAAATAACATAATGTTGGATTATGGCTTTAATCCATTCTGTTATCTGTTTAGATTTTTTGGGTGAGTTCATCACATTCACATTCAAAGTTATAAGTAGTTGTCCATTTGCCTCCATTCTATTTTTCCTCACTCTTTATTCTTCACTTTTTATAAATCCTGCACAAAATGTCAAATTTACTTCTAACTACTGACTCCTCAATCTGCATCCCTTCTAAGAGTCCCTTCTTTATTCTCTTCTCTACCCTCATATATCTTGATCTGCACACACTTCTAAGAGTCTCTCCCTTAACCTATCCCCTTGCCCTCCTATTTCTTTGTAAATAAGAACACTTTTATACCCTTCTAGATGTATGTTATCTCCTCTTTAACCCAGTTCTGATGATACTAAGATTCTAGTATTACAAGGCCTCTACTCCCTCTTGTTTCCACTATAACAGTTCTTTAATTCACACACCTTTTCTGAGATAATTGTTCCATTTTACTTCTCTCTACCCAATTTAGTTTTTTAGGATCATCCAATCATACTCCACTCAATCCCAAATCTTCTATCTATGTATGCTCTTTCACACTACCTAAGTAATGATAATATTTTTCTTCTTTCTTCTTTCTTTTTCTTAATTTATTTCTTTTTTATTTTCAACATTCACTTCCACAAGATTTTGAGTTCCAAATTTTCTCCCCTTCTCATTCCTACCCCCACCCCAAGATGGCATGCATTCTGAATACCTCTTTTCTCCCCACTTCTCTTATCCTCTTCCCCTTCAATTTATCCTTTTCCCCTTCAGTTTTCCTGTAGGGCAGAACAGATTTCTATACCCCATTTCCTGTATATCTTATTTCCCAGTTGCATATGAAAACTTTTTTTTTTAGTTTTTGTTTTTAAAATTTTGGATTCCAAATTTTCTCCCTTTCTCCCTCCCCACCCATCCTCATTGAGAAGGCAAGCAACTTGATACAGGTTATTTATCTGTAGTCATGCAAAACACTTCTATAGTAGTCATGTTGTGAAAAACTAAGTATATTTCCCTTAATCCTATCCTGCCCCCCCATTTATTCTCTTCTCTCTTTTGACCCTGTCCTTCCTTAGAAGTGTTTGCTTCTGATTACTCCCTCCCCCAGTCTGCCCTCCCCTCTATCATCCTCCCACTCTCTTATCCCTTCTACCCCCATTTTCCTGTAGGGTAAGATAGATTTCCATACCCAATGTTAGTCTCTCCTTAAGCCAAATCTGATGACAATAAGATTCACTCATTCCCTCTCACCTTCCCCTATACCCCCTCCACTGTAAAAAAACCTTTTCTTGTCTGTTTTATGTGAGATAATTTACCCCATTCTACCTCTCTTTTTCTCCTCTCCATATAATCCTCTCTCACCCCTTAATTTTATTCTCCACATATCACCCCTTCATCTTTAATTCACCCTGTGCCATCTATCTATCTATCTATCTATCTATCTATCTATCTATCTATCTATCTATCTATCTGTCTGTCTGTCTGTCTGTCTGTCTGTCTGTCTGTCTATCTACCTATCAATCAATCAATCTATCTATCTACCTATCTATCTATCTATCTATCTATCTATCTATCTATCTATCTACATGCATATATTTTTTCCCTCCAACTACTCTAATACTGACAAAGGACTCATAAGTTACAAATATCATCTTTTCATGCAGAATGTAAACAGTTCAACCTTAATAAGTTTCTTATGATTTCTCTTTCCTGTTTACCTCTTCATGTTTCTCTTGAGTCTTGTATCTAAAAGTCAAATTTTCTATTCAGCTCTGGTCTTTTCATCAAGAATGCTTGAAAGTCCTCTATTTCACTGAATATGCATTTTTTTCCCCTGAAGGATTATGCTCAGTTTTGCTGGGCAAGTGATTCTTGGTTGTAATTCTATCTCATTTGCCCTCTGTAATATTTTCCAAGCTCTGCTGTCTTGTGTTATCCTGATTGTTTTTCTACAATACTTTGTGAAAAGACCAGAGCTGAATGGAAAATTTGACTTTCAGAAAGAAGATTCAAGAGAAACATGAAGAGGTAAACAGGAAAGAGAAATCATAAGAGACTTATTAAGTTTGAACTGTTTACATTCTCCATTGAAAGATGATATTTGTAACTCAAAAGTCCTTTGTGAGTATTAGAGTAGTTGGAGGAAAAAAAATTATATCTGTGTATATATACACATACACATATACATATATATATGTGTATATATATATGTATACACACAGACACACACACATATATATATATGTATACACACACACACACACACACACACACACACACATATATATACACACACACACATGCATACATTCACACAGATAGATAGATAGATAGATAGATAGATAGATAGATAGATAGATAGGTAGGTAGGTAGATAGGTAGATAGAGGGCACAAGGTGAGTTGAGGATGACAGGGTGATATCTGGAGAACAAAATTAAGGGGTGAGAGAGATTATATGTAGAGAAGGAGAGGTAGAATGGGGTAAATTGTCTCACATAAAATGACAAAAAAAGGCTTTTACAGTGCAGGGGAAATAGGGGAAAGTGAAAGGGAATGAGTGAATTTTATTCTCATCAGATTTGGCTTAAGGAGAGAACACCATACACACTCAAATGGGTATGGAAATCTATCTTAGCCTACAGAAAAATGGGCTGGAGGGGACAAGAGAGCAGGAGGCTGATAGAGGGAAGGGCAGACTGGGAAAGAGAGTAATTAGAAGCAAACACTTCTAAGGAGGAATACGGTCAAAAGAAAGAGGGAGGGGCAGGATAGGATTAAGGGAAATTTACTTAGTTTTTCACAACATGACTACTATAGAAGTATTTTGCATGACTACACATGTATAACCTGTATTGAGTTGCTTGCCTTCTCAATGAGAGTGGGTGGGGAGGTAGGGAGGGAGAAAATTTGGAACCCAAAGTTTTAAAAACAAAAGTTAAAAAAAAGTTTTCACATGCAACTGGGAAGTAAGATATACAGGAAATGGGGTATAGAAATCTATCGTGCCCTACAGGAAAATTGAAGGGGAAGAGGATTAGAGAAGGGGGACAGAGATAGAAGGGAGGGCAGATTAGAAGGAGTGTTCAGAATGCATGCCATCTTGGGGTGGAGGGAGTGATGAGATGGGGAGAAAATTGGAGCTCAAAATCTTCCGGAAGTGAATGTTGAAAACTAAAAATGAATAAATTAATTTTAAAAAAAGAAAATTACTTGTTAAAATTAGAATTTGTGAAGTGGAAGCTTATAACTTCATGAAACATCAAGAAACAAAGTCAAACGACTGAACAAAATAGAAGAAAATATGAAATATTTTGTAAGAAGATCAACTGACCTGGAAAATCGATTGATGAGAGATAATTTAAGAATTATTGAATAATTACCAAAAGCCAGGAACAAAAAATAGAGCTAGACATCATATTTTAAGAAATTAGAAAGGAAAAATTCCTAGTTAACTTAGAATAAGAAGGTATATTATAAATTGAAATAATCCACTGGTCACCCCCAAAATAAACATTTAAATTAAAATGCCCAGGAGCAATAAAGCCCAAATACTTTGCTTTTAGGATGAGGAGAAAATACTATGAGCAGATAGAAATTTGAAAAATAATAATAATATACCATAGAAATGCAGTAAGGATCACACAAGATTTGGCAGATACCATGATAAAGAAGCATGAGGCTTGGAATATGATATGCCAGGAGGCAAAAGAACTTTACTACAACCAAAAATATCCCATTCAGCAAGACTGAGTATAATCCTAATGGGAAAATTGAATATTTAATGAAATAGATTATTTTTAAGCATTTCTGATGAAAGTACCAGAAATGAATAGAAATTTGACATTCAAATACAAGATTTAACAGAAGCATAAAATGTTAAACATGAGTAAGAACTCTTAAAGGCCTTACCAAGTTTGAACAGTTTACATTCCTGTAGCAGAAGAATCAAGTGTAGGAGACTCTACCTAACTCTAAAAACATTTCAGCAGCCTTCAAAATATTAATCATTAACAATGAAACACATTAATAGCAGGCATAAGGGTAGAAGACATGAAGAAGTGAAATAACAGGCATGATAGAACAAAGCAGTTTCTCTGGAAAATATTTAGCTAAATTAGCTGTATCTATCCTAAGTAAATATAAAGTCGCTAGGACTTCTATGGTCCTTTTTTAATTTCCTACAGGGTGATGTCTCTTGTGTTTTATAGCTAAAACCTTAATATCATTATCTGGATATTACTTAGATAGTAAGGTTTAGCTACTTTCTATTTTTGTTAAAAGGGCTAGTTTTGTAAAGCTTTAATGCTAATTTTACACAAAAAATGTTTTATAAATTGTCATAAAATTCAGCATGAGATGAATTAACTAGGAACTGTTTTTGCCCACTCTCAAGAACAATACAGAACTTCAGTGAAAATGTCTACAATGGGAGCATAGTTAGGAAGGAGAAGTAAGATGTCTCAGGGAAAGAAGTGATCTCAGAAATATTGGCCTTCCTCCAGGATTCTTCATAATTATCTCCTCCATAGCATTCAGGTGTCATCCTTTCCCCCCTCCCCTTTTTTTTAAGTATTCCTACTTTTATCATCTGTGGTATGCCCTTTCTTCCAAGTTCACACAAATGGGCTCATACAAATCAGATCCATGGAGGGGAGGCTACAATTTCAATCTTTATTTATTTCATTATGCCCCTGACTTAGAGTTAACTCTGAGAAATCTGAGAATATAGCTTGTACATGGCTCAATTCTATGTTCACACAAAACACAGGCATTTGATATATCATTTGAGAATATTAAATATAGGCCACCTTTTATTTCACCTCCAGAAAAAGTAGAAGATGTAAATGACTTACAGGTAATAAGCAATTTCAGAGAACGTAAAAGGGCATTTACAATACCCTAAAACAATCTGTACAGTTTTCCCCTCTGGTTGGTCTCACATTCTTACAGGGATCTACGTTGTCCCTACTCCCCCAAAATGCACAATATTGCCCTTTGTTTTGAATTCTCTATGGACATTTTTTGAGCTGATAGCTAACTCCCTTACTTATTGACCTATGCTGTCCAAATAACTCATAGCAATAGCACTGAGCTAGGCCTAGGTTATTAGGCTCTTTACATTGTGGCTAAAATCCCTTTTTAATATTTCAACTACAGAGGTTATATGGAGAATCTTCTTCCCACCAAAATCATTGTAATCAAGAAGCTTCCTATTTCTGAATAGAGGAAAAGATCCCAAAACTTAGAACTTAGAATCAATCATGAAGCAGATTCCAAGACTGGAGTTGCCCAAGATATTTCCTTTTTCTTGCTAGAAGCCTAGATTCTGGAATCATATAGCCTAAGAGAGCACTGAGCTAAATTTCACAAAGCTAAATTTCAGGACTTTTGACTTTGGGATTTGTTAAAAAGCAACTCCTTTTCTACTGATATTCCAGTATTGACAAATTTGGGGTTGCATAAGAAACAATTCCTAAGTCAGATAAATACAGAATTCCCCACTCAGAGCATGTGTGCAAGCACACTTTGCCTTCTGCCAAAAAAGGCAATAATTAGTGTTTTTCTATTAACTTTGTAATGTATAGCACTCTTAGTAGGTATCCTGTAGAAAGTTAAAAGAGAAAGGTGAATTCTTGATCAAGATTCCTTTTACAAGCCAGGGAAAAAGAGTGGCTCCTCTGATGATTATACTCTCCCAAGACACTGGGCCAACCAATTTGTCTTCAATGTAAGGAGACAAAAGGGAGGGAACAACTATTCATTAAACACCTACTATGTGCCAGGTAGTGTATTAAGCATTTTGAAATAACATCTCATTTGATCTTCACAACAACCTGGGGAATTAAGTGATATTATTATTCCTATTTTACAGTTGAGGAAACTGTGACAAACAGGGTAAATGACTTGCTTATGTTCACAATAGTAAGATTGGATTTCAACTCATGCTTTCTTGATGCCAGTTCAAGTATTCTATCCACTGCCCCCTAACTGCTTCAAGTCACTAAGACCTAGCCAGGAGATGCTGTTAGTCTCAAAATAAAATTCCAATAAGAATTTACATCCTCTCATACAATCAAAAGTTTTTTGTAAGCTCATTAGATTAATGTGGACACAGCCCCATTCAACCACTCAAACTTTGAAAGTCATTATCTAAGAAATCAGACTCTTCAGGCCTATGATCAATGGGTTGGGGGAGGGGAGGATTTTTTTTTACCCTCTTCATAAGTGTAATTATTTACCCAATTGCAAATTGAATTATCTTATTGAAATTCATATTTCAAGTATAGAAAGAGATCCCTTCTCTGCTCTGCCTCTTAGAATTTCCAGTCCTATTCAAGGCTCAATTCAGGTGCTACCTCCCACAAAATTCCTTTCCAGAGATCAGTAGTTGTTGGGTTTCCCTGCACCTAAATCACACTAAATGTTGGATTTGTTTTGTATTATTACTATTATCATTATTATTGATCATATCATTATCAGTATTGTAGAATTTTCATTTCTACTGTCTTCAAAATATAAAAAAGGTCTTTTTTAAATGCTGCAGAGTTTATTACCATTATTAACTTATTAAATTATCTAGGTACAGGCCACTTCCCTTCCATAGATATAAGCTTCTTAAGGTCAGAGAATGTTTTCATTTTTCTTTTTGTATTTCTAATGCCTAGCACAGTATCTGATGCATAGTAAGCCCTTAATACTCATTAAATTGTCATAATTATTAATAAAGGATAAAAAATGTGCAGCACTGATTAACCAACTCTTCAACTTTTTTGTTATTCTGTTTTGAATCTAAACCACGTTCTTCCCCATACTCTTAAATTGTCAAATCCATTTCTGGATAAAGTACTTTAGTAAGTGAAATAATTTTGAAGAGAAAGAAAAAAATTAATATTCTATGTTGTACTATAAGCTGTAGTTTCTATGTTTCATTTTATACTCCTTGCCTTACCTCTTAAATACAAAATTTTCAGTAAACCAGATGATTTCTTACTATTTGTGTGGTTACGGATAGTTCATTTGTTTTTTAACCTTTATTAGTTCTTATTGAATATATTATTCCTGCTGAAAATGATCTCCCCAATACTCTCTTCTGATTGCTTTGAAACAGTCTTTGTTGGTTTATCTGATACTTTCTGAATGGATTCCAATTATAATAAGATCTGGAATCTGTATAAAGTAGGGGCTGTGGGGACAGTAGCACCATGACCTTATCCATAACTGATGGGAGTTGAATCCCATGGCAAAAGAGGACTTCGCCCTTTTAATAACAGAATGCTCAGTGATCTGTTTGACATGCACATGTTGTTTGGGAAAAGGCATGAGCTCACATATTTGCTGTCTGCCTTGCAAATGTGACCTCCATGCTACCAGGCTTCATTGTGTGTCTTATCACTGTGCCTTCTGAGCCAATCTGGTCTCCTCATCTATTCTGAAGCTGCTCTATGGGTATATATTTTCTCCCTCTATTTTCATGTGAACTTTTTGAGAGTTGCATATGTCTTTCTTTTTATTTTCTATTTTTAATTTTAGCACCATGATTTGCACACAGTAAGCATTTAATAAATGATTTCTCTTTCATTCAGTTCTTCTTCTAATATGAAATTAACTTGAAATGAATTAGAGGCAACAATATACAGAGGTGAATGAGGTCAGCATAACAATGATATACAATATACAGTATAGGGCATAAGAGTTACTTATTGGCAGTACTTCTGGGGGAGTTTGTAGAAAATGTTTCTGAATTCCCTTTCACAGCTAGTCATTCCAACACCCTTGAATATATTTTGGCAATCAGCTATTGGACACTAAGAATGGACTAAAATCCAACAACTCACACACAAGAAAATGTAACTTCTCATAAATATTGAATAAATTATAGAACTGAAATGGCTGTGGATCATATTGGGGAAATTTCTAACTTAATCCACATATGTAAATCTTATTGACAATAGTGTCTACAGATTGAGAGTATACTCTTTACAACTACCCTTAAATATCTGGATATGTATTTGAGCCAAGAAGTTGGAATTACTTTATAAATCATCATTGCTCTTAGGCTCCATTGAACTGAATTGCATCACCAAGGCTACAAGACCTTACAGCTCTAAGACCCCAAAGACAATGACAAAAACAAAATGATAGGATAGGAAAAAATGACAGAGTGTGAGAGACACAGGAGAAACATGTGAGCAACTCCAGGAAAGCAAACCAGAAGTGTTTCTTAATACATGGTATCCTATATCAGTGCTCTAAAAGCCTTGCAACTTAAACACTTCTTGGTAATTGCTTTGTCATGCAGTTTTTTTCCCCTGTGATTGGCCAAATGATAGTTATTGTTTTTACTTTTTACTATGCTTAAAAAGCTTAAGCCCTAAAGAACTAATCCCTTTCCCTATTAAAATGTGTCATTTCATCATCACAATAAATGACACGGTCTAAGGCCTTGGCATCATGCTTTCATATATTAGTAAGCCCTGTTGTAATAATGTAGACAGCATCTCTGAATTGGTCTGCATCACTTAATTTTTCCTTTGTCCTTTCAACAATAGTAAAAAATTTTATTTTTACCTCACAAGGAACATGGAGCATTGCTTAAAATATCTTAGAGTCTTTTATAAGCTGTTTTATAATGGTGTTATCTGAGACAAAAAATATTCTTTTGTACTTTTGTAAAGTATTATCTGATGGCATTATATTAAAAAGTCCTACTTTGTGTATCACATTTGTAGGTCTTATAGAGTAGATAAGAAATATTCATTATGTTTTTGAATGGTAAAATAAATGGCAATGTGCTATTTCTCTTTAGGACATCCTTTTGGAGGGTTGGGATTTTACAGAACTTTGCTATATTAATGGATAATAGTATCTCAAGAATATTCTATGCTTGGGGGTTGGGGAATGAACACGATTTAGTAATGTGTCACATGTCCATTAATAGACTGGTTCTAGCCAGGATATCTCCAAAAGTATTTCTTTTGACATAGTTCTGAAAGATGGCTATACAAGTTCATAAAATTACTTTCTCCAGATAAACCCCTCATTTTTTAAACATATATTAAATTATATTGGTATGTATAATTCTACCGGTTCATTTTATAGAATCACTAGCATTTATATAGTGTTTTAAGATTAGCAATATCAATAACAAATATTTGTTTTATCCTCACAGTGACCTAGGCAGATAGATGTTATTATTGTCTTATTTTTATAGGCAGAGAAACTCAAGTAGATGGAGATTGAATGACTTGCTCAGGGTCACACAGCTAACAAGTATCTAAAGTCAAATTTGAATTCTGGTCTTCTTGATTTAAGGTCCAGCCTCCTGTTCACTGTGCTGCCACATTGCCTAATTCTATAGAGAGATGCTGAAATGAAACTCAATAATCTTAAGAGGAAAATGATGACTCTCAGAAGCTTCAGTCTTTCTGTAGCTTGACTAAAAACAGGCAAGAAATTCCTTCACTTTGAAACAACATTTTTTTTCATATTTCTTTTGTGGCACATCTATAAAGCTACTCCCTAAACTTTTACTCCCACTGCAAAGTTATGTTCCCAGAGGGAGGGTGTTGTATCTCCCTCCCCAACAGGTTCTGGGGAGCCCATGAGAAGTAGGAGGTCTTTTTTATTTAATAGGTCATGAGCTCCTATCAGTGTGTTCCCCCCATCATTACCAACTGATGTCAATTAGTTAGCAAGAAGTAATTAGCTTTTAAAAAGGGTAATGGGAGAAAAGTTGGTGAAAGCCATAACTAAAACTCTGGGATAAATTCTTACTCATAGATATATAGATGGTACAAGGGAAAGTGAACTCAAACATAGAGCCCAGAGAACAAAGGGAGTAATTTGCTGCTCTGAAAAGCAGTAAGTTGCTGGAGTCCTTAAGATAGTCCCCTTAGCTATGGTAAAGCTTTTAGCTGTGTTCCTTATAGAGTCCAAAGCTGTCTTTGGTCTCATTAGTGCATCTCATTTTTCATCAGCTTCCAAAACAGAAAATGTCACTAGTCACACTGCTCAATCAGTTGTTGTGACAATCAAAGGAGGTAATATTTATAAAACACTTAGCACAATTCCTGGAACACAGTAGAATCCTAATGCATTTCTGTTTCCTTTCTTCCCTATAGAATCTAATGGAAGCTGAGTAACATATAAAACATTGTGTAAGATGAATTTCCAGCTTTAAGCAACGAAGGGAGTATAAGATAAAAAAAAGGAATAAGGAAAATTCCATAATTTTCCAATGAAAATCAGCCTTATTACTTTATAGTCACATCTCATGAACACGTGAAAAGATAATTCAACACAGTAAATTAAAAAGAATGGGTTTGATCTTGTCTAAAACTTTGAAGGATTGGTACAATTTCAGTAAAAAGTGAAGTGGAAGTAAGAGGAAGAAAGAAAATTCATTCAGAAATGGCAAAAGCATGAAAGCACAAGGTACATTTAGAGAATAATGAGTTTTGCTGAAGCACAAAGGTTTGTAGAGGACAAGTAGAAATTAACATTGTAAAAGTAGCCAATGATGTGATTGTGGAGGGCCTTGAATGCCAAACTTAGGATTTCATATACTCTACATCCTCCTGTGGTAAAATGATTTTTTTTAATAAACAGAAGATCAATCATATCATTCAACACATCTAAACTGTACATATCTTGATTAGACTCATCACCTTTCCACCAATCCAGCCTTTCTTTTGTCAGTGACATCATTATTCTCTCAGTCTGCCAAACTAGAGCTTTTGTCATAATTTTTGACTCATCTCTTTCCTTAATAGCCACATATACTATTCAATCTCTATGTTCTGCTGATTATTTATTCCAATTGCAGTATGTTTATCCCTTCCTCTTCCTTTCTTTTGCTATTCTGCTGGTTAAAACCCCTATTACATAATGATTTTAAAATGACAACTATTAAGATGTTTTGCTAACTATGATTTATCCACTCTAATCAATTTTGAACATTGCTACTTTTAATACCACTTTAATCATATTATTCCCATTCTCAAAAAACTTTGGGTGTTCCTCTGTGTTTTGTAGCATCTGGTCTACACCATTCTGCTAGCGTTTTTCAAAGCCTTTTATTAATAATCAATAAACGTTAAGAACCTTCTCTGTTCCAGTCATTATGCTAAACACTGAAGACACAAAGAAAGGCAAAAGATAAACCATGTTGTCAGGGAACTCACAGTCTTACGAGGGAGACAGCATAAAAAACAGCTATGTACAAACAAGCTATATGTCAGAAAAATTGGAGAGAATCAACAGAGGGAAGGCACTATAGTTAAGAGAGATAGGAAAGGGCTTCTTAAAAGTGATACTTTAGCTGGGGCTTGAAGGAAGTAACAGTTCACCTAGCAAATCCTTTTTCTGACTCCCTAGCATGTTCTCTCTCCTATAATCAGAACATCCTTTTCACTGTGTTCTATGAACACACCGTATTTATTCATGCTTTCAATTATGTTGCTCTTCTGAAATGTAATACACTCCTTTGCTTTAGTTTCCCAAATGTTATTCATCCTCCATTATCCAACTTTTTGTGTTTACTCCATGAAGTTTTCACTGATTATTCCAGCTCATTCCCTTTAGCCCCTGCAATATTTACAATGGTTTTCAACATTTTAGCACATAATTTTGTACTATCTTGCTTTGTTCATTGTCCACTGATCCATTGAGCTATACATTTACTGATCTAGCCATTCATTCATTTCTTCAGCTAATAGGTCTCATGTAATATATAGGCATTTAAACCATAGAACACTTTCACTTCATATATGTCAGTTACACCATTTGGAAGAAATTACAATCTCATTGAATAAGGGACTTTATCTTCAATTTCTCCCAATGAAGTTTCATGCAACAAGTTGAAACTAAAGCTCCCTTGAGGAACTAGAAAATTCAATTTAATAAATATTTACAGGGAGTTTTATGCTTAGATGGGTAGATTTATAGGATCATAATTTTAGATCTGGAAAAGACCTCAAAGAACATGTAGTCAAATGCTTCAATTTTTTTAAGATGAGGAAACAAAAATCCCATGAGTTTGAGGGATTTATAATTATATGAGTAAGGACTAGTTTATCCTCATTACATAGAATGCTGGCTCTTGGCTTTAGATATGTTCTATGTACTATTTTAACATAAGATCCATTCATTTGTACAATTTCTAGTGTTTGCTTTTGAAAAAAATAGATATTGAATTTTGCCAGAAAGTTTTTTTCTAGAACTAACAATGACATAATCAGTCAGTCAACAATCTTTTATTCAGGATTTATTGTCTGTAAAGCACTGTGTTAAGTACTGAAGGCTCAAAGAAAAGCAAAAACAAAGTTCCTAATCTCTAGGTGTTCACATTCCAATATGGAAGAAAATATGCAAACAACTATTTACATATAAGCTACATACAGTTTAAATTAGAAATAATTACAGGGAGATTCCTCATTATAATAGTGGGGAAGGTTGTGGAGGGGATAGAAAAAGTCTCTTGCAGAAGGTAGACTTTGAGCTGAGTCTTGAAGGAAAAGAGAAAGCAGAAACCAGGAGGAAGAGTATGCTAGATATGATAAATAGGTATTGAAAAGACAAAGATGTGGGAGATGGAGAATTTTGTGGCAGGAACAGCAAAAAGGCCAGTATTGCTAGATCATAGAGTTACTGAAAGAAAGTTAAGTGTGAGAAGACTGAAAAGATAGGAAGAAGTCAATTCATGAAGGCCTTTAAAAACAATTCAGAAGATTTTATATTTGATCCTGGATAAAAAACAGAGCCATTGGACTTTTTTTTATTATTATTATGATATACTCTGACCTACACTTTAGGAAATCACTTTGGTAGCTGAGTAGGAGAATCAGCATGATCTGGAGTGCTGAGAGATCTGAAGAAGGGTAACCATCCAATCATCTATTGAAATAATTGAATCCTGAGCTAATGAAGATTACCTTGGAGTATCATTTATATGACTAGAGAGAAGGACATATATACAAATATTTTGCAAAGTTAGAAAGGTCATGGTTGCAAACCTGCATGACTGGGAGGATGGTGGTGCCCTTGCAAATAATGGAGGTGTTTGTAGGAAGGGAATATTTTAAAGGAAAGACAATGAGTTGTTCTTATCAATATAGTCAATTATATTTATGGTTGAGAGTTATTTTTATAGTTTTCATAATAATGACTTAATCATGCATTTGGGGTATAAATCCAAACTGGTCATAGTATATCATCTTGTGAAATGTTACTAAACCCTCTTTGCTAATATTCAATAGCAATCATTTTTTTTATAATCCGTATTCCTTAGTAATACTGATCTTTCTTTCTCATTTTTGATCCTCTCTGGTTTAAGGATCAAGATGATGTTTGAATGATAGAAGGATTTTGATGAGATACTCTCTCATGATATTTGTTTTTGCAAATAGTTTATGTAATGTCAGAATTAATTATTCATTGGTTGATAAAATTCCTTGTAAATACATCTAGTCATAGTATATTTTTTTCTCCTTGGGAGTTCATTTATATCTTGTTCAATTTCTTCCTCCCCTCCCTGAGATTGGGTTGTTTAAATTCTGTATTTTTTGCTTAGTTAATCTGTGCATTTTGTATTTTTAAAATATTCATATCATTTAAGTTGTCAGTTTTGCTGGCACATAGTTGAACAAAGTATTTCTGATAACATCATTTATTTCGTCTTCAATTACTGTGAATTCTTCTTTTTAATTTTTGATAATGATAACTTGGTTTATTTTTTTAAATATAAATTTTTAATTATTTTTTTTTTACTTTACTCTCAAAAGGCTACTACTATATTAATTTATTTTTATGATTTCTTTTTTTGGTTAGGCAAAGGGGTTAAATGACTTGCCCAGGGTCACACAGCTAGTAAGTATTATGTGTCTGAGGCCAGATTTGAACTCAGGTCCTCCTGAATCCAGGGCCAGTGCTCTATCCACTGTGCCACCTAGCTGCCCCTATGTTAATTTATTTTTAACTTTAAATTTATCACCAATAAGATCAAAGGTAAAGCAAGGATAGCCATTGTCTCTACTATTATTTGATGTAATGTTAGAAATACTACTTAGAGCAACGACAAGAAAAAAGAAATTGAGGGAATAAGTAAAATTAAAAAAGAAATAACATCTCTTTTTGCAGATGACATAATACTTAAAATAGAGAACCCAAGAGAGTGAATTTGTATTAATTTAAATAGCTACTAACTTCATTAATTTACATTGTATAAAACAAATCCACACAAATCATCTACTTTCCTGTGTATTACCAACAAAAACCATAGGAAGATACAGAGAAACAACCCAGAATATAGGACATGTTAAAAATCTACCTATGCAGATATTAACAGGAATTATATTAGTAAACCACAAAACCATCTTTATAAAAAATACAGAACTGAATTATTATAAAATATTAATTGCACATGGATAGGCTCAGCCAATATAAGTAGAAAATTATTATCCAAATTAATTTATTTATTCAGTGTCATAGTAATCAAACTGCCAAAGGATTCCTTTATAGAAGTAGAAAAATAATAAAATCCATTTAAAGGAAGAAAATGCCAAGAATCTCAAGGGAATTAACGAAAAAAAAAGTAGAGAGGTGAGAAAGGAAGAATACCTAGCCGTATCAAACCTCAAGCTATAATACAATGCAGTAATCATCAAAATAATTTGGTATTTTTTAAAAGAGGTTAATCAATATAAAACATTAGGTAAACATTCAGGAAAAAAAATGCATTTAGTAGCCTAATGTTCAATAAATACAAAGATGTGGTAAAGATACAGTATTTAATAAAAAGTTGATAAAATACAAGTTGATAAAATTGGAAAGCAGTCTGACGAAAATTAGGTTTAGACTAACATTCTAATTTAAATTCCAAATTCATACATGACCTAGATATTTAAAGTTACAAGAAAAACAATTAAGAGGAAAAAGGAATAAATTGCTTTTTGTATTTATGGAAAAGAAAAGAATTCATTACCAAAAGGAAGACACAGAGGATCACTGAAAATTAAACAGAAAACTTTGATTACGTAAAATTAAAAATCTGATGCAGCTAATGTTATAAGGGAAAGAATTAACTGAAAAAAAATTTACTGTAACTTTCTTTGATAAACATCTTATTTCCAAGCTATTAAGGAATAGGTGTATATATAAGAAGAGCCACATCACAATTGATAAATGACCAAAGAATATAAACAGGGAATTCTAAAAAAAATGCAAAATGTGTCAAATCATTTCTAAAATTGCTCCATATCAGTAATAAATATAAAAAAATAAAATAACTCTTGAGTTTTCACCTCACAACATTCAAATAGCAAAACTAACCAAAAACTGGAAAATGACAAATTCCAGAGGGGCTACGGGAAAATAGGTGTATTAATGCACTTTTGTTGGGAACCATATACTAGTTGAACCATTCTGGGAAACAGTTTGGAATTATCTTACTAAACTATGTAACTAATGCTACTAAACAAGTACAGGCTCTGATCTAGTGATCACAAGATTAGGCCCCTATCTCTAAAGAGATCAAAGAAAGAAAAAAAGTCTTATTGATACAAAAATATTCACAGTTACTCCTTTTATGCTGATAACTTGAAATTAAACATCTGCCCATAATTTGGGGAATGATCAAAAAAAATTACAGTAACTAAATGTAATGAAATCCTATTATGCTAAAAGAAATGGAGAAAAAGCATATTTTCTGAGAAATATGAGAAGACTAGCATTAACTGATGCAGAGTGAAATGAAAAAAACCAAGAGAACAATTTATATTGGAGCAATTACATTGTGAAAATGAACAATTTTGAGAGAATGAAAAACTCAGTCAATGACAAGATCACATATGGTTTCAGAAGATCAAAGATGAAGAATGCTACCTACCTGTTGGCAGAGGTGATTGATTAAATACGTAGAATGAGACACATATATTTAGTCAGGGGCAATATAATCATTTGTTTTTCCTGACCATGCCTATTTGTTACAAGGATTTCGTTTTTTCCTTTTCTCCCTAGTGGGCAATTAATGGAAAGGAGAAAACTAAGTATTTCATAAATGAAAAAATCTAAAAGCTGTAGAAATAATATGCAACATAAGTAGAATTTTAACATAGGTCACCTAAATCCAAATCTTTTTGATGTACTGATCTGTAGTATTCTTGGCCACATATATATTCTGATTCTGGGTTTGATAAAGTGACCTGCTTATCTCTAAATATTTACTCTCTGTTCCTTTTATATATTTCTCTTTAACAATAAAAAAAAATATTCCATTAAGAAAATAATAAGCTGGTTTATTTGTTTAAAAACGTATTCTGTACAAGTAGTGTTTAAACCATATAAAGTTTATGCAAAAATAAAAATAATCAGATTCAAGGGATCAGAGTGAGATGATGGTAAAACTGGAAGGCCTGAATTGAGGATGTTGCACTGTAGATTAACAGCTAAACCTAAGAGAGGAGTCAGAGCTGCCTTGCTAAATGTCTCAGAAAACTTGATAAATTATTATTTATAAGTTCTTATTATGATTGGAAGAAAAATGCTGAGAGATTGATCCAGACCTAAAGAGGTGAGAGTAGAATGAAGCATTTAATTTCATTTTCTCCTTATTTTTCTTCTCTGAATAAGGCAATGTTCAAGAAAATAGTATTGTGAAGGAAACACTATAAGAGAATTCTCCCATACCTTACTTGGAGTAGCAGAAGGCAGTCCTAGATAAGGGTGTTGGCCACTGTTAGGCTAAACAATTAATTAAAGCTGTGCTGCCTGGAGGGAACAAGATAGAACCACAGGGGTTTTTCACTAGAAACTCAAATAATACTGATGCTTCTAAGACTTTAAGAGCCAAGAGCCAAAAAACAGCTTGATACTATCTATCTATTGAGCTGCTAGTGGCTGTGAAGGCTGTTTGAACCCAGGGTTCCCAGTTGAAGTACAACACCAGAGGGAATACTCATAGAGTTTCTGACCCTGAGATTCAGCTAGGAAATGAACAAAAAGTAAAGATCAAGAGATTTTGTCCTTATTGTGTGCCCTAGGTCTGATGGTTAATTAGAAAAACAAGGCTTAAGTACAAAAAAGACAGGTCTTAATTATTAACAAGCTCTTGCTCACACCATCCTGCAGCAAGACATCTTTCAAGCCACAATAGACCTGGCAGAGATAGCAAGTCTGAAAGTTTCATCTGGTTTGGTGCTTCCTGCACAAAGAAAGCCTTTTCTCACACCCCAATTAATTAAGGGTATCAAACCCTCAAAATTACTTTGTTTTATTTAGTATATGCTTTATTTGTATTCTTCTTGTATACTCTCAGTAGAATGAAAACTTGAAGGAAGAGTTTTTATTTTGTTTTATTTACTTATTTGTTTCAATTCCTTTGCATGTAGGACAAGGTGTTGAAAACTAATCTAAAGAAACAAGAAACAGTGAAGGGGCATAATGAATGCTGCTTGAATTTAAATCTGTTGAGAGTACTTTAGGTTATGAGATGGTATATTATGCATAGGTTATGCATAGGAGATAGAACATTGGATTTACAGTAAAGAAGATGAGGTCGATTCTTATTTTTACTAGTTTTGTGATGCTACATAAGTTACTTACATCTCTCAGGCTCAGGTTCCTTCTATGTAAGACAGGGAATATAGCACCTATCTCACAAAGTTTGTTGTGTGGATCAAATGAGATAACATGTAAAATATTTTTCAAAAATAATTTTCAAGGATAAGTATAACACAATTTATATAATATGTATAGTATATATGTAATATGTAATTTAATTGTAAAATGTTGTTTTTGTTGTTCTATATTATAGTTGCAGAAAAATGATCTAGCATTGTAGGGGATCAAAAATTCTGCAAATTCCTCATCTTACTCTGTGAGTCTAGGAGGAGTAGAAGGAAAGCACAGCTTCCATGAAAAATTATAAGAGGGAACTGGCTTATTGAGAAGAGCACTTGTTAAGGTGTTAGAAGTTCTGAGTCCAAATCCCACAATAGCTAAGCCTGCTTTATAGCCTCAGGTTTTTTTTTTTTGGCTCTTTGTCTATGGTTCCTTTCACAACATTGCAGTTGCCTCCTTCTGAGAGTTATTTCACTTATGATAGTAACATATCTCTAATTACTTCATTTACTCTTCACCAAAAGAGGAATTATGTGTTTGTTTTAATTACCAAAAAAAGATGTGTCATCTCCTGACTAGCTTAGCAAAAGGCAGGCACATGTTCCTTACAAATTGAGAGAAAATATGACATTTTCTGATGGTATAATTCATATATAGCAACAGCTATCACATTTAGAGATATACTTAAAAAACATCAATTGTTCAAAAAAGTCTGGTTACATATTTATCATGAATACTCTCTCCCCTGGTAGAGATAGCAACTGTTCTGTGCCTAAGTAGACATGTCCATTTCTTCTAATCCTTTTTACCGTCAACTTCCTCCCCACCTAATTATTAAAGTAGTTATAACCTTCTGCTAAAAAGCCTTTCTGAATGTATGTAAGTTAGGCCTCAACTGACAGCATTATGAAACTTGAAAGTATGGCCTCATGAGAGGCTGTTATTTTTCCAAAAAACAAACTAGCTACACTGGAAAAGACTCACTAATTAAAAAACAACAACAACAACAACAACAAAACTTGACACTAGTTGATTAGTGTTTTTGGCTACACTAGCTTATGAAATCATACACTAAAACATGGAAGGGTGTTGACAGATGCTGTGGAAGAAGTAAAGACACCAAATGAAATCATAGATCCTTCAAGTGTTGAAGTAAATTATCACAATGTTAGCTTTAGGCCTATACATCTAATTTACATGACCTTAACATATACCTCAAGTGCTCTTCTTATGATAGTAAAGTTATATGTAAATACATGTTAAATAATTACTTTGTCACTGTTTGTAATCATTTACCCCTTTATATATATTTTTTGCCAGCTGCTATGAGATGTCTGTAAAAGAAAGGAACAAGGAAGATAGAAGTATGTATATTTAAAAAAGAAGATGGAGGCAGCTAGGTGGCGCAGTGGATAGAGCACTGACCTGAAGTCAGGAGGACCTGAGTTCAAATCTGGCCTCAGACCAAACACTTGACACTTACTAGCTGTGTGACCCTTAATCCCAATTGCCTAAAAAAAAAAGACAGAAATCATGCAGTATGGGCTACTTTGATAGGTCAGAGCTTAAAGTTGGGAAAGACAGTGTAAATATTGAGAGAAATTGAGGAAAAATTTGAAGAACAATCATCTAGGTTGAATTGAGGAGAAGGATGGCAAGCAGGGTCAAGTTCAATTAAAGAGAATTCAAAAACAATTGAGAAAAATCAACTAGAATTAGGGCTGGAACCTGAAGATGCATACACAAGAAGGAAAATTAAATAAGAAAAACCAATTGGAACAATTAGATAGTAAAGAAGATTCATGGAATGTATTGTCAGTATAGAAAATTAAGAAATAGAAGACGTAGTAATACTGAAAAAGAGGTTGGTATGGCTGTGGAGTTATCAAGACTAAAGAATGGAAGTAGAGTTGGGTTATCAAGTTTATTAAGCATTGACAATTGACTTTAAAAAGTTCTAACAATAAAGATTGAGTTATAAATATAATTATGCAGCTATTTTTTTTCTAAAAGGACAAAAAATCCAACCACTATGGAGAACAGGGGCTGTGACATATCTAGAATTCAGTTTGTATGTTTGCTGCAGTTAATTGACTAATGGAGCAGCTGGGTGGTGCAATGGGTACAGTACCAGGCCTGAAGTTAGGAAGATGAGTCTCCCTGAGTCCAAATCTGGCCTCAGACACTTCACTCACTGTCTGACCTGGGTAAGTCACTTGAACCTATTTATGTCAGTTCTTCATCTGTAAAGAGAGCTGGGGAAGGTAATGGCAAACCATTCAAGTGTTTCTGCCAAGAAAACCACAAATAAGTTTGGATACAACATAAATTAAACAATCCATAAATGAATAACCAAAGGAAGAACAGGACCAGATGCATTTTCAAGTGAATTCTATTAAACATTTGAAGAATAATTATAATATGGCAGTCTATTTTCAAAACAAGAAAACAAATGTTCTTTCCAATTTCCCTAATGTATATTTTCACCCTAAATTCAACCTAGTCATAGTTTATCTACTTCGTGATATCTTGAAGTAGCCTCTTTACTAATATTTTCTTTGTAAATTTCGCATCAATGTGCATTAGGGATTTATGTCTGTTTTGAATTTCCCTGATTTAGGTATCAAGATTATATTTAAATTAGAAGGCAATTCTGGAATTCCTATGAGATCTATGCATGGAGAAGGAGTTTATGACCAAACATGAATCAGAAGGGATTGCTAGAGGTAAAAAGGATAGTTTTAATTGCAGATTTTTTTTTAAAAAAGCTTTAGCATAAACAATATCAATGCAGTTAAAATTATAAGAGAATCAAGTAAATGGCAAAAACATGTTGCAACTTTCTCTGATAAGGAATTTGTTTCTAAGTTGTGTAGGGAACTCATTCAAATATATAAGAATAAGAGCTATTGCCCAACTGATAAAATGGTCATAGGTTATGAGAGACTTTTTTGAGGAAAAAAAAATTCTAGCTGTGAAGAGCCATGTGAAAAATAATATTAAAAAGCACCTATACCTGGATAAATGGGAAGTTAGACAGCTCTGAAGTTGACCTCACAAATATAAGATTTATAATATTTTTTTAAAGGAAAGAGGCAAATGTTCAGAGAGCTGTGAGAAAACAGGTAGAGTAACAAACTATTGGGAGGGGGGAATATGAAGTGGCCAACCCACTCTGAAAATCAATTTGGAACTTTGCACCAAAAGCCTTTAAATTGTCCATACATTTTGAATCAGCAATAATACAACTAGGTTTGAATCACAAATAGATCAAAGAAAGATTTTAAAAAGATCTATATGTATAAAATATTTATAGCAGTTTTTTTGGGAACAAGAAAGAACTGAAAATTATGAGGGACAATAAACAAGGGAATTACTGAATAAATTATGGCTTATTAAAGGGATGCAATACTATTGTCCTTTAAGAAATGATGGAATGGCTTCAGAATCATGTCAGAAGACTTACATGAAATTATGCAAAGTGAAAGGAGCAGTATCAGGAGAATAATTGATATAATTCTATAGCAACATTTAAAGAAAAAAAAATTGAAAAATTTAACAATTTTGGTCAATGTAAAGACCAGACAAAATTCTAGAGTACATGTTTCCAGTTTCCAGATATAGAGGTTATGGATTCAGCATTCAGATTGAGACATATTTTTGGACATGACCTATTTATAAATTTGTTTTGTTTCACTACATAGTTGTAACAGGAGCTTTATCTACCCACATATCTATTTGTCTATTTATTCATTTATTTCTGTTTTTTTGTCTTCTCAATGGGAGTTGCCTATAAGAGTGAGTGAAGGTAGATTTTCATTTGAAAAAAAATTTAATTTTAAAATATTTCAATAAATGTATTAAATGAATCTGAAGAGGATAAAGGGCAATGATCTTTGCCAAGATGTTTCAGAATAGAAGAATTATTCACAGGGGAGAAAAGAAGGGAAGGATACTATAATTCTGGAGTCTAGAATTAGAACTTAAAAATAGATTTGAAGCTTCTCTTAAGAAGAATAGAGCTGGATGCTTCTATGAGTAAGAAACCCCTTATTGTTCTAAGAAGGGTATTATAGGACACCAAAAGTTATCGGGAGAGAGATGATCCAATGAATGTCAGAGGGAGAACCCTCTGTAGTACTTTCAGATTAACTGTTGAGAGAGGTTTGTTGTTTTCCAGAGCTATGTGTCCAAGATAAAAAACAAATGACTCCTAAGATTTATCAAAATGAGTGATAAATACCTATATCTGATGATTCTTGTGGCCATAAAGGACACAGATAGAAGGAACCAAAAATATGTGCAAGGATTATTAAATTATGGACAAGAAACCAAAGACCATAGTTACAAAAGTTGTTTTTATCCTCACCATTTCCCAATAAAGACAAGTGACATAAAAGAGAAAAGTTAATTTTGGAAGTGAAAAACTAGCCAATAATGTGAGAATGGAATTTGAACTCTTGAAACATTGCTTAAAAATGCAAGGATGACAGATTCCTGACCAGAGATGGAACATCTAACATTGACTTGTAAGAATGTGTTTTCCAAGCATTTTGCAAATGTAATTCCAAGGGTTATCAAATAAAATTAATGTAGAAGGGAACAGATTGTCTATGTATAGCCTTAAGGTAGATGCCATAGAGAAAAGAAATATAATATTTAAGTTGTTCTAAAATTTACAAAACAAAATTTAGGAAAACTATTGATTTTGAAACTTTATAGACCAGCATTTCTCTCATTTTCCACATGAGGAAATGATTAACCTAGGATCATAGAGCTAGTTAGTGTCTGAGACAGAATTTGAACCCAAGACTTCCTAAATTCATTGTCCAGTGATTTCTCTAAGACAACAAGCTGCTTAGAATAAGAGCCATGGACTAAGAAGTGTATTCAAAAACACCCAATATAAAGTAAACAAACAAAATGGTCCTAATCCAAGAAGGCAAATTTTACTTCATAGGCATCATTGAAAATGTTGAAATGAAGTCCCAGACTGAACCATGACTGCACACAGATAAACTTTATTGAAAACTAATGACACATAAAAAGTAATGTAACTCTTGGTGTTACTATCTAAGTGATTAGCATGTTGAGGCTCAAGGTTGCAGTAATTCTACTCTTGGAAGAGTAGCTATGAAACCTTGGCATTGTTAATTGGAATTAATTTCCCTGTAAGAGAGAGAAAACTTTCTTATAATAATCTGGGAGTTGTATTCTCAGGCCTGTACTAGGAAAAGTCACTCTCTCTGGTGTAGTTCCCAGAAATGTGAAGGATAGAGCAAACACAGGAGTTTGTAAGGAATAATATTATTTTGAACAGATGTCACACCCATCTGAAGCAGGGCAGGGGGAGAAGATAAGGAATGTCACTTTCTCCACTTTCTGATCAATGTATTTAGCTCTCCTCTATCCATCAGGATAATCATCCATCATTAAACAGAAAAAGAACAAAATGTCATTATCCACCTCACTTCTTGCTTCCTTAATTCACTTGTCAAGTCTCTTAGAAGGAATGGGTTTGAAACTCTGTACCATATGTAGCTCTCTCTCTCTCTCCCTCTCTCTCTCTCTCTCTCTCTCTCTCTGTCTCTCTGTCTCTCTGTCTCTGTCTCTCTATTTCCTCCCCTGACAATCATATACATATATACATATAAACATATACATATACATTTATAGAGAGAAAGAAACAAAGAAATCTGGGCATAGTCTAATATACATACATACATATACATATATATATTATATATATATATTATATATATATACACACACACATATATGTATATATGTATATATGTGTGTGTGTGTGTGTGTGTGTGTGTGTGTGTATTCTAGCTTTTGCAAGGGAAAGCATACTAAAAAGGTTTGTTAGAAGCCTAAATAGGATCCCACAGACTAAATACACATAGGGAAATTCAGTTTAGTAGAGACAGGAGATGCTGAAGAATAAAATTCTGAAGTCACAGGAGAAAATAATCACAGTAAGAAGGAAAAATGGATTTTGTCTGAAGACATCAATGTGGATGAACATGGAACTAATCAAACAACCTAGATTTTATTTTTAAAAGAGAATGCATAAAAGATGGAAGAAGGTCATGTGATGATATATGAAACATAAGAACATGACGTAGTATTGTAAAAAATAATATCAGAAGTACTAAATCTCATAAATATTGTCATTTCTCTAGTAAAGAAAACAAAAAGTGGTTTCATTTTATTTCTAATGGAAGAAAAATGAGCACCATTGAAAGAACAGAAGGTTGTGTGGGATGGATAATGACAATGATAACTGACAACAAAAAGAAGAGAAAATAGTGCTATTCAGTTCTTATGTTGCTTTTGTTCTTTCTGTCAATGAGAAAGACCTTTTCAATGAAAATGACAGAATAAAAATTACTAATGGAGAATTGATACCAATGAGAGGGAAGGTGAGTAAAAGAGCATCTACATGCTATTGATAAATTCAGGTGTTTTTGGCTCAGATAAATTAGATTCCTGGGTCCTGAAAGATCTAGCAGATATAACTGCTTAACTGATGTCAGTGATTTTTGAAAGGTAATAGAAAATTGGAGAAATACCACAAGACTGGTTAAGGACAAATATTCTTCCTGATTTTTAAAAGGAGAAAGAGAACAGAGTTTGAAAACTATAAGCTAGTTAGCTGGATTTAGATTTTGGAAAAATTATAAAATAGTTCATTAAAAAGTCAAAAGGAGCCAGCTGATATGGACATTGTTGCCATAGATTCCAGCAAAATTTTATGATAAAGTATCATACTACTCTTGTAGGGAAGATGGAGAGAAATAGATAAGATTATAATACAATTAGATAGATTCAAAATTGGTTGTATATCCAGATTAAAAGTATAGTTGTTAATGTCTCAGAGTCAAGAAATATCCAGTGGGGCAAGATAAAAATGTTATTGGCTCTGTTTTATCACTTTTTATCAATGATGTGGATAAAGGCATATTTATCAAATTTGCAGGCAATACAAATATCAAAGGGTTAGATAGAGTCAGAATCAGAAGTGGGCTGAACTGAACTATATAAAATTTAATGGGGTAAATACAATTATATGTAGGCAAAAAAAACAGTTTTCAGGCATAAGATGGCGATATTATTAAATAGCATATATTCTGGAGGGAAAAAAAAAAGCTCTTGTGAATTTAATAGGTTGCTAGCTCAATATAAGACAGCAGTGTGATTGTGATGTGGTAGTCAAAATTCTTTTTTTTCTTTTCTTTTCTTTTCTTTTTTTTTTTTTTTGGTCAGGCAATTTGAGTTAAATTACTTGCCCAGGGACATGATAGTCAAAATTCTAATGAAATCTTGGGCTGCATTAAGAGTAGCAGCATCCTTGTCAGACCCCATTTGGAGTATTATGTTCAGTTTTGTGGGTATTTCAAATATCATGACAAGCTGTAGAATGACCAGAGGAGGACAATTAAGATGGTGATGGAGTCATGCATTTATGTCATATGAGAATTAGTTGAAGAACTGGGCATATTTAGCCTCGAGAAGCTATGATACTTATGCCCATGTATTTGAAGGGTTTTCACGTTAAAAAGGACTTATATTGGCCTCAAATGGCTTAGCCAGCATTAATATATTTTGGAGAGGCAAATTTTGGTTTGATATTCAGATCCAGTTCCTAAATATTAAATCTGTCAAAAAGTAGAGTGGATTACCTTGAGATGTAAATGAATGTCTGCTTTTTAGATATCTTCAAGCAATGACTAGATAATTATGTTTTGATAGGGTAAGATATGGTGAGGATTACTTTCCCAACAAAAACCAATTGGACTAAGTGCCCATTATAGTCCCTATCTTCTCTAAAAGTTATTTGATTCTAATATACTTGATTGACTCTTTCCCACAATGTTGAATCTTCATTGAAGAAAAATACATGTATTTGCTAAAGGCTGAAATCTTGAACTCTTTAAATCACTCCATACAAGAGAGAAATGCAATGCATATCTGAAAACACGATGGTAGCAGAGTTGTATACTATAATAATAGCAATAGCCAGCATTTATATATAGCAATCTAAATTTGCAAAACAAGGTACAACTTTATACATTTATTTTAAGAAAAACATGAAAAAGGCCTCATGAAGGTTATATGCATTCAGTGCTAACAAAAGACTGGTTCCTTGAAAATAGCCTAAGAAAATCAGTGCCAGTGAACCATTTCTAAGTGTACCTGACAATGAGCACTGTTGCTTTGATTTTAAAAATCCCTGTACTTTTTAATAAGATGCATAATAAATCATTACTGTCACTATTTTAGAACTAAAGCCTCCATTTAGATTTGTGAAATTCAGGACCATTTTATATAGTCTAGAAATCACAAATGTGGCTAGGCAGTAATGGTGTATATTGGAAAGACTATTGACTTTTTTTTTTTAAATAAATAGTATCTTTTTTCTAATTTCATGTAAAGAAAATTTTTAACATTCATTTAAACAATTGAGTTCCAAATTTTCCCCTCCCTCCTTTCTCTTTCCCTAAAATGGTAAACAATTGATATAGGTTATACATGTGCAATCATGTAAAACACATTTCCATATTAATTGTGTTGTAAGAGATAAAATAGACTAAAAGAAAAAAACACACAAAAATAAAGTGAAAATAATATGCTTTGATCTGAATTCAGACCATATCAGTTCTTTCTCTAGATATGGATAACACCTTCCATCATGAGTCCTTTGGAATTGCCTTAGATCATTATGTTGCTGAGAAGAGTTAAGTTATTCATAATTGCTCATCACACAATGTTGCTGTGGCTGTGTACAATGCTCTCCTTGTTCTACTCACTTCAATTTGCATCAATTCATGTAAGTCTTTTTAGGGTTTTCTAAAATCTGCTTGCTCATCACTTATAGCACAGTAGTATTTTCTTATATTTATATACCACAAGTTGTTCAGCCATTCTCCAATATATGACAAGGATCATAAACTGTGACCAGGTGGGATTTGTACCAGGAATGCAGGGCTGGTCAATGTTAGGAAAACTATCAGCATAAATGACTATATCAACAACCAAACCAATAGAAATCATGTGATTGTCTCAAAATATGCCGAAAAAGCTTTCAATAAAATACAGCCCCTATTCCTCTTAAAACACTAAAGAGCTTAGGAACAAATGGAGTTTTCCTTTAAAATGATTTGCGTTATCTATATGAAACCATTAGCAAGAATTATCTGTAATGGGGATAAGTTAGAATATTGACCTTCAAAACAGATTCAAGCAAAATTTATTTTACATGCACTTTTTTGGTCTTGGACAAATCTATTAACTTTTCTGGGGTTCCTTTTAAAAAAAGAGAGAATTATAACAAAAACTGAATAAAAGTCCTTAAAATCATAATTGGCCAAAGGAAAAAGAAAATAAATACTTAAAATTCTGAAATGGCCAAATGTAAAAAGAACTACAAAACATTACTAAAAAACATAAAAATTAAAATTAGTCAAGTGGAAGATAATAAATCCATGAAACAGCAAGAAATAATATAACAAACTAAAAAAAGAATTACAATTAGAAGAAAATATTAAATATCTCATAAGAAAAGCTATTGACCTGAAAAACAAATCAAGTAGAGATAATTTAAGAATATTGGACTACTGAAAGGCAAGACAAAAAAGGCTAGATATTATATTTCAAAAAAATTCGAAAGGAAAACTGCTCAGATATTTCAAAATCAGAGGGCAAAGTAGAAATTGAAAGAGCCCATCACTGACTTGCTAAAAGAAATCTCAAAATAAAAACTCCCAATAATATTTTGGCCAAGATATTGAGCTTCCAGGTAAAAAAAATAAGGTAGTGAAAGCAGTCAGAAAGAAACCATTCAAATATCTTGTAGCCACAGTTAGGATCACACAAGATTTAGCAGCTGCCACCATAAAGGAAGGGAGTACTTGGAATATGATATTCTGGAAGGTGAAGGAGCTAGAATTACAACCAAAAAAGCCTACCCCAAAGAACTGAGTATAATTCTATAGGGGAAAATTAGATATTTAATGAAATAGAGAACTTTCAAGCATTTCTGATAAAAACCAGAGTTGAATAGAAATTTTGATATTCAAACAGTATTCAAGAGAAGTAAAAAGAAATGAACTCTGAGTGATAAATTATAATGGACTTAACAATTTTAAAGGTTTAGATTCCTTTAGTGGATAATGAATACATGTAACCTTAAGAACTTTATCATCACTGGACAGTTAGGAGGCTACTTAGAGGAAAGAGATGTGAGTCTGTTATATTAGGATGATCTCAAAAGAAGAAGGGAAGGGTTAGAAAGAAGGATGCATTGGGAAAAGGGGAAAGGGAGGTGCATATATAATGGTGATTATAGTAAATTTAAAAGTGTTTGTATAAACAAAATCTATGTAACTAAAATTATAAAGAGAAAATAACTGGGTAATACTTTATTATAAATCTAATAAAAGTCTAAGTTTTCAAATATATAGCAAATTGAGCCAAATTTATAAAATTGATAAACATTCCCCAGTTGGTAATTGGTCAAAGATATGAATAGTCATTTTTCAGGGGGAAGGAATCAAAGCTGTCTATACTCATATAAAAAGATCCTCTAAATCACTAATGACAAGAGAACTACAAATTAAAACAACTATGAGGTGCTAGCTCAGTAGTATAGCTATCCCTTCTACATCACAACTTTCCCTATCATAGTTTTGATATATTATAGAACACACTAAAAATTAAATGGTAATTTTTTTGAAGTTTTGCAAAAGTTGCAGATGACACACAAAGGCCAGTAGATGAACCAGAAAAAGTTTAGAAACTCAGAAGTCTAGTATAATATCAACCCTAATTTTACAATAAAATACTGTAAATGCTCCATAAGAGAAAAAGAAAAAAAAAACCAGACTTCTCCTGTTATGAAGGGAAGGCCAAAAGATTTTATGCAGATTTTCTAGATTGCAGGGGTGCCATTCCCCTAACCCCCACAATGTGGATGGAATAACTAAAGATTGGCTATCTGATATTGTAGCTAATATTATTTTTTTAACTTTTACAATGGTTTAATAAAAATTCTTTCCAAAAAGATAACACAGTTTGCAACTCTATAAGCTATACAAGAGTGTATTTGTCTGTCTATAACTCCACTGACATTGAATTTTATCATTTTAATTGTTCTTTGAGAATTTTTCAAAAATTATTTTTTCTAATTACATGTAAAAAGCATTCACTTTTGTTTTTTAAAATTTAGAATTCCAAATTCTCTTCATTCTTCTTTCTTTTCCATGCTCATTGAGAAGGCCAGCAATTTGATATAGGTTCAATGTGCATTTTTGGAAAATATATTCCCATATTATATATGTTATACAAAAAAAAAATCCCCCCCACACATAAAAAAATAAAGAATATTTTTAAAAAGTATGCTTTGATCAGCATCAATACCATCAATTCTTTATGTAGAGGTGTAGAACATTTTTCACCATGAATCCTTTAGAATTAGACATTGTATTGCTGACAACAACCAAGTCATTCATATTTGATCATTGTACAGTATTGGTGATACTGTGTATAATAGTCTCCTGGTTCTGGCCATTTAACTTTGCATCAGGTCATGTAAGTCTTTCCAGGATTTTCTGAAAGCATCCTGCTTGTCACCTCTTATAGCACAATCAAATACCACAATTGCTTCATCCATTCCCTAATTGACGGGGATACTTTCAATTTTCAATTACTTGCCACCAAAAAAAAAAAAAAGAAGTGCTATAAATATTTTTACACATATAGATCCTTCTCTTTTAAAAAAAATTTTGCAATTCAGACCTAATAGTGCTATTATGGGGTGAAAAGGTATGCACAGTTTGATCACCTTTTGGACATAGTTTTATAAACATGGGCTCTCTAATAACTATACTAACCTGTTGGATATGTCAGAGCTTCCATTTTTGACAGTGAAATAGCACAACTAGCCAATCAGAAGGGCTTCTGAAGTCCAGGGATGTTTGACATACCAGTGATCTTTTGTGAGTGAATTCTAGCTAAACTTGGAGATGCCTGCAGCTGTCAGAAACCACAGAACTAGCCTTGAATGGCTCGAAAATGGCTAACCTGGAGCATTAGCTGCAGACTTAGGACTTTCCAAATATCTTGCTTCCTGGCTTATTGTGTCTGTAGATGTCTTCTCCTTACAATCCCACTTCACATCTGAAAACCTGTAGAAATTATAAGTACTTTACTCTTTATCCACTTTACTTTGAGCAGTTGAGGACTATCTCTGTGCTCTGCTTGCAAGCTTTTCTCAGACAAAAAACACTTTTATAATTTGTGATCAGACTTGTTAATTACAGTTCACTTTTGGCCTGGACTCCTTCTATTTAACAATTTAAAATTACTCTCCAGAATGGTTGGATCACAAACTCACCAAAAGTGCATTAGTGTCCCATTTTTCTCAAATCCTCTTCATGATTTGTCACTTTCCTTTTCTGTCATATTAACCAATCTGATATATATGAAGTAGTACCTTGGAGTTGTTTTAATTTGCATTTTTCTAATCACAGTGATTTAGAGCATTTTTCATTTGACTATGGATAACTTAGATTTCTTCTTCTGAAATTGCTTGTTCATATCCTTTGATCAATTGAGGAATGAGTTGTATTCTTACAAATTTCATTCAGTTCTCTATATATTTGAGAAATGAAGCCTTTATCAGAGAAAGTTGCTAAAAATTTCCCCTAGTTTTTTGCTTTCCTTCTAATTTTGGTTGCATCGGTTTTGTTTGTGTAAAAGCTATTTTACTTAATGGAATCAAATTTATCGATATTATATCTCATAATGTTCTCGATCCCTTGTTTGGTCATAAGTTCTTCCCTTATCCATAGCTCTGACAGGTAAACTATTACATGCTCCCTTAGTTTGTCTGTTGTATCACCTTTTGTGTCTAAATTGTGTATCCATTTTGACCTTATCTTGGTATATAGTGTGAGATGTTAGTCTATAATTAGTTTCTGCCAAACTTTTCACTTTTTTCCCCAGCATTTTTTGTCAAATAGTGAAGTCTTGTCCCAAAAGCTTGGGTCTTTCAGTTTATCAAACATTAAATTACTATGGTCACTTATTACTGTTTGTTGTATATTAATCTATTGTACTACTCTACCACTTTTACTTTATAGCCAGCACCAGGTTGATTTGATAGTTGCTGTTTTTAATATGGTTTGAGTTATTTTATGTCTAGGCTGCCTTGCTTCCCTTTTTCCTTATTGATTTTTGACCTGTTGTTCTTCCAGATGAATTGTTGTTATTTTTTTAACTATAAAATATTTTGTTATAGTTCGATTGGTATGGTACTAAATAAATTAAGTAGAATTGCAATTTTTATCATATTGGCTTGACCTACCAATGAGCAATTGACATTTTCCCATTGTTTAAACCTGACTTTATTTGTGTAAAAAGTCTTTTATATTTGAATTTATGTAGTTTCTGGGTTTGTCATGGCAGATAGACTCCTAAGTCTTTTTATTGTCTACAGTTATTTTACATGGGATTTCTTTTTCTATCTCTGGCTGTTGGCCTTTGTTGCTAATATATAGAAATTGTAATGATTTGTGTGGGTTTATTTTACATCCTGCAACTTTGCTAAAGTTAATTATTTCAACAATTTTTTTTTAAGATGAATCTCTAGGATTCCCTAAGTATACCATCATATTTTCTGCATAGAGTGATAGTTGTATTTCCTCATTGCTGGTCAAATTCCTTTCATTTCTTTCTCTTCTCTTATTGCTGTAGCTAACATTTCTAGTACAATAGTGAATAAAAGTGGTGACAATAAGCATCCTTGTTTCACTCCTGATTGTATTGGGAAGGCTTCTAGCTTGTCCCCATTATAGATGCTTATTGGTGGTTTTAGATAGATACCGCTTAACATTTTATTTTTTCTCTATTAATTTATTTATTTTTAGTTTCAACATTCACTTCAACAAGATTTTGAGTTCCATATTTTCTTCCCATCTCATCCTTCCCCCACCTCAATTCATCCTGTATTCTGAAAACTCCTTCCCCTCATCTATTCTCCCCACTATCTCCCACCCTCTTATCCCCCACCCCTTCTGTTTTCCTGCAGGGCAGGATAGATTTCTATACCCCATTGACTGTATATTTTATTTCTCAGTTTCATGTGAAAACAATTTTTAACATTTATTCTTAAAACTTTGGGTTCCAAATTTCTCCCTTCCTCCCTCCCTACCCACCCTCATTGAGAAGGTAAGCAACTCAATACTGATTATACATGTGTATTCATGCAAAACACTTCCATAGTAGTCAAGTTGTGGAAAACCAACTATGTTTCCCTTCATCTTAACCCACCCCCATTTATTCTATTCTTTCTTTTGTCCCTGTCCCTTCTCAAAAGTGTTTGTTTCTGATTACCCCCTCCCCCAATCTACCCTCACCTCTATCATCCCCCTGCTCTCTTACCCTCTTCCCCTCTAATTTCCTGTAGGGTAAAATAGATTTCCATACCCAATTGAATGTGTATGTTATTCTTTCCTTAAACCAAATCTAATGAGAATGAGATTCACTCATTCCCTCTCACCTTCCTCCACTTCCTGTCCACTGTAAAAGCCTTTTCTTGTCTGTTTTATTCGAGATAATTTACCCCATTCTACCTCTCCTTTTCTCATTCTCTCAGTATTATCCTCTCTCATCCCTTAATTTTATTTTCCAGATATCACCCATTCATCCTCAACTCACCTATCTATCTATACATATAACTTTTCCCCTCCAACTATCCTAATACTGACAAAGGACTCATGAGTTACAAATATCATCTTTCCAGGTAGGAATGTAAACAGTTCAACCTTAGTAAGTCCCTTTTGATTTCTCTTTCATGTTTACTTCTTCATGCTTCTCTTGAGTCTTGTATTTGAAAGTCAAATTTTCTATTCAGCTCTGCTCTTTTCAACAAGAAGGCTTGAAAGTCCTCTATTTCAGTGAATATCCATTTATTCCCCTGAAGGATTATACTCAGTTTTGCTGGGTAGGTTATTCTTGGTTGTTATCCTATCTCCCTTGCCCTCCAATATATCATATTCCAAGCCTTCTGGTCCCTTAAGGTAGAAGCCTCTAAATCTTTTGTTATCCTGATTGTGTTTCCAAAACACTTGAATTGTTTCTTTCTGGCTGCTTGCAGTATTTTCTCCTTGACCTGGGAACTCTGGAATTTGGCCACAATATTTCTAAGAGTTTTCCTTTGGGGATCTCTTCCAGGAATTGATCAGTGGATTCTTTCAATTTCTTTTTTACTCTCTGGTTTTAGACTATCAGGGCAGTTTTCCTTGATAATTTCCTGAAACATGATGTCTAGGCTTTTTTTTTTTTGATCATGACTTTCAAACAGTCCAATAATTTTAAAATTATCTCTCCTGGAACTATTTTCCAGGTCAGTTATTTTTCCAATGAGATATTTCACATTTTCTTCTATTTTTCATTCTTTGATTTTGTTTTACAACATCTTGATTTCTCACAAAGTCACTAGCTTCCAATTGCTCCATTCCAATTTTTTTTTTCCATTCTAATTTTTAAGGAAGTATTTTCTTTAGTGAGCTTTTGGACTTCCTTTTCCATTTGGCCAATTCTGCTTTTTAAAGCATTCTTCTCTTCATTGGCTTTTTAGACCTCTTTTGCCATTTGGATTAGGCTATTTATTAAGGTGTTATTTTCTTCAGTATTTTTTGGGTCTCCTTTAGCAAGCTGTTGACTAGTTTTTCATGATTTTCTTGTGTCACTCTCATTTCTCTTCCCAGTTTTTTTCTCTACTTCTCTTACTTGCTTCTCAAAATCCCTTTTTAGCTCTTTCATGGCCTGGGGACAATTCATATTTTTCTTGGAGGCTTTGGATGTAGGAGCTTTGACTTTGTTGCCTTCTGGCTTTATGTTTTGATCTTCATCATCAAAGGAAGAATCTATTGTTTGACTTGTTTTGCACAGTTTGTTTATGTTCTCAGCCAATTACTTGAGTTTTAAACTCTTTGTTAAGTTAAGGATCTGCTTCCAGTATGGAGAATATACTGTCCCAAGCTTTGGAAGTTTTGTGCAGCTCTTTTCAGAGATACTTGTAGGGACCTCTAAATTTTCATTTCTTCCAATGTGGTACAATCAAGGGTGATGTGTTTACTCCTTTCCTGGCCTGTGCTCTGGTCTATGAGTGACCAGAAGCACTCTTTTCAGCCTTGGAACTGTCCACCACCACTACAAGCTCCATCACACCAGTACTCCTCCTTGCCCGAGGACCACCACCCAGAACTGAAACCCGAATCAAAGCATTGGCAAAGCAAGAGAATCTTGCCTCAATACCAGCAACAAGATCCCTTCAATCCCCCTCTGATCAGTCACTCAATTGCTCCTCAGTCTGTGGGCCTCGAGCATGGGAAGCAACCATCACACTGGGGCGATGCCAGGACTGGGGCTGGGACTGAGCTGCTCTGTCACCATAGTCACAGTCCTTTCCTACTCATCCTTTAATTTGTCTTTGGTGTTTGTGGGTTGAGAAGTCTCCAAACCACTACAGCTGCCTGTGGTTCAGTCCCCTGAGGCCTGCTCCAGGTTTGCTGAGGCCTGGTGTTTTCCTGCATGCCCATGTTAAACTGTGCTCCTCTGCCAGCCTGGAACAATAGACCTTTCCAATCAACCATCCAGGTTGTCTTGGGCTGGAAATTTGTTTCACTCTGTCTTTTTATGGGTTCTGCTGCTCTAGAGTTTGTTTAGAGCCAGTTTTACAGGTATTTGAAGGAGTTTGGGGGAGAGCTCAAATAAGTCACTGCTTTTACTCCACTATCTTGGCTCCACCTGCTTATCATTTTAAAGAAAGTTCCATTAGTTGCTCTGTTTATAGTGTTTTTAAAAGGAACGAGTTTTTTGTCTAAGTATTTTGTCAAAAAACTTTTTTTCTGTATCTATTGAGATAATCATATGATTTATGTTGATCTTATTGCTGATGTAGTTAATTATGCTGGCAGTTTTCCAAATAATGAACTAGCTTTATATTCCTGGTATAAATTCTACCTGGTCATAGCACATGATTTTTGTGATATATTGCTGGAATCTCCCTGCTAGTATTTTATTGAAATTTTTTGCTTCAACATTCATTTTAAATAACATTTTATTTTCCCCAATTTCACATACTTTTTTTACATTCTTTTTTTGCAATTTTGAGTTCTAAATTCTTTCCCTCTGTATCTTCCATTCCCATTCCCTGAGATGCTAAGCAATTTGATATAGGTTACACATGTTCAATCATGAAAAACATTTCCATATTGGTCATGTTGTGACAGAAAATGCAGATAAAATATGAAAAAAATGAAAAAGTGGAAAACTGTGCTTTTAGATCTGCATTCAGATTCCATCAATTCTCTCTCAGAAAGTGAATAGCATTTTTCACCATAGGTCCTTCGGAACTGTCTTGAATCATTGTACTGCAGAGAACAGCTAAGTCATATACAGTTGATCTTTGTACAGTATTATTATTAATGTATATAGTATTCTCCTATTCTGCTCACTTCACCTTGCATTAGTTCATCTAAGTCTTTCTGAAATCATTTTGCTTGTCATTTCTTATAGCACAGTAGTATTTCATCACAATCATGTGACACAACTTTTTCAGCCATTCTCTGATGAGCACCTCCCTTAATTTCCAATTCTTTGACACTATAAAAAGAGCTGCTATAAATATTTTTGTACAAATATGCCCTCCCCTTCCTTTTAAAGACAGTTGGAGTTAAGTGACTTGGCCAGGGACACACAGCTAGTAAGTTTCATGAATTTGGTCCGAGGTCAAATTTTAACTCAGGTCCTCTTGACTTCAGGGCTGGTGCTCTATCCCCTGTGCCACCTAGCTGTACACCACCCCCCTACCTTTTTAAATCTCTTTGGATACAGACCTAGTAGTGGTATTGCTAAGTCAGAAAGTATACATGCTTTTATAGCCCTTTGGGCATAGTTCTTAATTGCTCTTCATAATGATTGAGTTGGTTCACAATTCTACCAGCAGTGTATTAGTGTCACACATTTCCAATGTTCACTCCAACATGTATTATTTTCTTTTTCTGTCATATTAGCACTTCTCATAGATATGAAATAGTACCTCAGAGTTCTTTTAATTAATTTTTTTCATTGATATTCATTAGGGAAATTGGTCTACCTTTTTCTTTCTTTGTTCCCCCCACACCCAGTTTTGTTATCACAACCATATTTAGTTATAAAAGGAATTTCATAAAACTCTTTCTTTGTTGATTTAAAAAAATTACATAGAATTAGAATTAATTATTCTTAAAATGTTTGTGAGAATTTACTTTTGAGACTATCTGGGCCTGGAGATTTTTACTTAAGGAGATCGTTGATGGCTTATTCAATTTCCTTTTCTAAGATAAGATTATTTAAGTATTCTATTTCCTCATCTGTTAACTTAGGCAATTTATATTTTTACAAAAATTCATCAATTTTACTTATATTGTTAGATTTATTGGCATATAATTCAGCAAAAGGAATCCTATTCATTGCTTTAATTTCATCTTCATTGCTGATGAATTCATTTTTTTTTTAATTTTTGATACTGGTAACTTGGTTTTCTGTTTTTAACTAAATTAACCAGTGGCCTATTTTATTACTTTTTCCATAAACCAGCTCCTAGTTTTGTTTATTAATTCAATGGTTTTCTTTTAATTTTACTAATTTCTCCTTTGATTTTCAGGATTTCCAATTTGGGGTTTAATTGAAGATTTTTAATTTGTTCTTTTCATAGACTTTTAGCTGTGTGCTCAATTCATTGTTCTGCTCTTTCTCTATTTTATTGATGTAAGTATTTAGAGATATGAATTTTTCACTAAGTACTGCTTTGGCCGAATCCTATAAAATTTGTTATGTGGTCTTGCTGTTGTTATTCTCTTTAATGAAATTATTTATTGTTCTTATGATTTGTTCTTTGACTATTCATTTTTTAAGATGATTATTTAGTTGAAAATTAATTTTAATCTATTTCTCATAGCTTTTTATTGAATCCAAATTTTAATTTTATTATGACCATCAAATGATACATTTAATATTTCTGTTGTTCTGGTTGTGGGATTTTTATGCCCCAATACATGGTCATTTTTTATGTAGATGCTGTGTACTGCTGAGAAAAATGTGTATTCTATTCTATTCCCATTCAATTATCTCCAGAGATTTCTCGTATCTAATTTTCTAAAAATTTTTTCATCTCCTTAACTTCTTTCTTATTTATTTTTTGGCTAGATTTATCTTGTTCTGAGAAGGGAACACTTGTATAGTTTTACCATCTATTTCTTCCTGTAATTCATTTAACTTTTCCTTTAAGAATTTGCATGGCATACCATTTGGCGCATTTGCATTTATTATTGATATTCCTTCATTTTCTGTTTTATCTTTTAGCAAAATGAAGTTACACTGTTTGTCTTTTTAAGTTTGATCTATATTTGCTTTTGTTTTGTTTGAGGTAATGATTCCCACTCCCGCTTTTTTTTAACCTCAGCAGAAGCATAATAAATTCTATTCCAGTCCATTATTTTCACTCTGTCTCTGCTTCAAGTGTGTTTCCTGTAAACAACACATTGCATGATTCTGGTTTTTATTCCACTCTACTAACCACTTCTGTTTTATGGATGAATTTATGCTATTCACATTCTTCATCATTATGACTACTAATTGCATATATTCCTCCATTCTACTTTACACCCTGCTTATTTTCTCTCTTTCTCTTTTTACTCTTTCCATCCTCAAAAGTGTTTTATTTCCGACCATTGTCTCCCTCAGTCTGCCCTTACTTCTATCAGCCCCCCTTTTCATCTTTTTCTTCTACTTCTCTGTAGTATAAGATAGATTTCTCTACCCAACTGAGTGTGGAGGTCATTCCCTCCTTGAGCCAATTCAAATCAGAGTCAGCATTGTCTACCACAACCTCTCCATCTTCTCCTCCACTGTAAAAGCTCTTTTGTGCATCTTTTGTGTGAGAAAATTTACCCTATTCTACCTCTCCCTTCCACCTTCTCCCAGTGCATCCCTTTTTCTCACCTCTAAATTTTATTATTTTTGATATCATTGCATTATAGCAACTCACACATATGTACTCTATATATGTACGCTTTTCTTCCATCAGGAATGCTTCAAAGTTCTCTATTTCATTTAGCATTTATTTCCCCTCTTAAGGATTATATTTAGTTCTGATGGATAGGTGATTCTTCGTTTAAATTCTAGCTCCTTTTTGCCCCAAGATATCATATTCCAAGACCTCCAGTCTTTTCATATAGGAGATACTAAATCTTGTGTGATCCACTGACTACAACTGAAGAATATTTGGATTGTTTAATTCTAGATGCTAGCAATATTTTCTCTTTGAGTGTAAAGCTTTGGAATTTGGCTATAACATTCCCGGGAGTTTTCATTTTGGGATCACTTTCAGGAGGTTATTAGTGGATTCTTTCAATTTCTACTTTGCCTTCTGGTTCTAGGGCACCAGAGCAATTTTTTTTTGGGGTAATTTCTTTAAAGGTGATATGTAAGCTCTTTTTAAATCTTGGTTTTCAGATAGCTTACTGATTCTTAAGTTACCTCTTCTCCCTCTATTTTCCAGGTCCCTTGTTTGTTTATTTGATTTTATTTTGTCAATGACATATTTCATATTTTCTTCTTTTTTTTCTTCTTTTCATTTTGTTATATTGTTTCTTGCTGTCTCATGAAGTCATTAGCTTCCACTTATCCAGTTACAATCTTTAAAAATTATTTTCTTGTGAGCTTTTGCACTTCCTTTTCCATTTGGCCAGTTCTATTTTTTTATGATTTTTTTTCCAGTGAGTTTTTGTATTTCCTTTTCTATTTAGCCAATTTTGTTTTCAAAGGACTTCTTTCCTTCAATGGATTTTTGTGCTTTTTTTTGCCATTTGGCCTATTCTCTTTGTAAGGTGTTTTCTTCTGCACTTTTGTTCCTTTTACCAAGTTGCTGATGCTTTTTTTTCCATGATTTTCTTGCATCACTTTCATTTCTTCCGCAATTTTTCCTCTACCTCTTAATTTAAAAATCCTTTTTGAACTCTTTCAGGGACTAAGACCAATTCATATTATTCACTGAGGCTTTGTATATAACTATTTTAATTTCATTGTCTTTTCAGTTTTTGTTTTGATCTTCCCTGTCTTCAGAGTCACCTTGTATGTTCAGATTTTTGTTGTTTTCTTATTTTTGTAGGGTATTTATCAACTTTTAACTTTATGTTAAGGGTGAATTCTGCTCATAGGGTATAGGAGGCAGTATTCCAAGCTTTAGGGTTTTTTTGTTCACTATTTTCAGACCTAGCTCTGGGAATGCACTAGCTGTTAATTCTTCCAAGGTGGTATAATCTAAGGAGAGTTGTGGTTGCTGCTCTTCTGACCTATTCTCTGGCCTTTGAGTGAATATACAAACTTTTCCTCCCCAGAACTGCCACCATGGTCTCTGCTCCTTCTAGTGCTCCTTTTTGTCCTGAGACTCTGGTGCAGAACTGTGTATAGGCAGTGCAACCTAGTCCTACTCCTAGTGCCAGCAAAGAGTCTCTGTAATCTCTTTCTGACCAATTGTAAGCCCCCTTACTCTCCGTGGGCTGAGAGCTCCAGAAACAGATGCTACCACTGATTCAGTCACCCCCAAGGATTGTGCTGGCCTCTGCTTCACTCTCATCCTAGTAAGATAGACTTTTCCTGGCAACTCTCCAAGTTTTCTTGGCCTGGAAAGTTGTTTCAGCCCATCCTTTTGTTGGTTCTATCACTCTAGAATTCCTTTTGAGGCATTATTTTTACATTTTTGGAGGGGAATTTGGGAGATCTTATCTGAATATCTGCCTTGACTCCACCATCTTAACATCAACTGCAGGTAATATTCTTGATCTTATAGTGGTCAGGCTGGGTGGCCTCTGAAGTTCTTTCTAACTATGAGATTCTATTTTTCTTTTCTATGTATTTTTTATTAATTTATTTTCATTTATATACAATCGCTTCCAAAAGCTTTAGAGTTTTAAATTTTTCTCCCCCCTCTCTTCCCGCCTCCCTCAACAAGACAGCAAGCAATCTGATATAGGCTATACATATACATACCCATTAAGCCTATTTTCACATTAGTGATGTTATAAGAATTAGAAGCAATAGGAGGAACCACAAGAAAGAGAAAACAAATCCAAACAGAACAAAAAATAATAGCAAATAATATACTTAGATCTACATTCAAACTCCATAGATCTTTCTTTGGATGTGGATAGCATTTTCCATCATGAGACCTTTGGAGATGTCTTAGATCCTTGCATTGCTAAGAAGGGATAAGCCTATCAATATTATTCATCACACAATGTGGCTGTTACTGTGTACAACATTCTCCTGGTTCTGCTCACTTCATTCAGCATCAGTCTATGCAAGTCTTTCCAGGTTTTTCTGAAGTCTGCCTGCTCATCATTTATTATAGCACAATAGAATATATCACATTCATATACCACAACTTGTTCAGCCAGTCTACAATTGATGGGCATTCTCTCAATTTCCAAGTCTTTGCCACCACAAAAAGAGCTGCTATAAATATTTTTGTACATGTGGGCCTTTTTCCCATTCGTATTATCTCTTTGGGATAAAGCCCTGGAAGTGCTGTTGCTGGGTTGAAGGGTATGCACATTTTTATAACCCTTTGGATATAGTTCCAAATTGCTCTCCAAAATGGTTGGATCATTTCACAACTCCACCAATAATGCATTAGTGTTCCAATTTTCCCACATCTTCTCCAACACTTATCACTTTCTGTTTTGTCATGTTGGCCAGTCTGATAGACTTGTGTTATTTTGATTGCATTTCCAAAATACTTGAATTGTTTCTTTCTGGCTGCTTGCAATATTTTTTCTCCTTGACCTGGGAATTCTGAAATTTGGCCATAGTATTGCTAGGATTTTTTCCTTTTTTTTTTTTTGTGAGGCAATCAGGGATAAGTGACTTGCCCAGGGTCACACAACTAGTGTGGTGTCTGAGGTCACATTTGAACTCAGGTCCTCCTGACTCCAAGTCCAGAGTTCTGTCCACTGCACCACCTGGCTGACCCTGGAGTTTTCCTTTGGAGATCTCTTTCAGGAGATGATCAGTGAATTATTTCAATTTACTTTTTTATTTTGCTTCCAGAATATCAGGGCAGTTTTCCTTAATATCTTGAAAGATGATGTCTAGGCTCTTTTTTTGATCATGGTTCCCATTGTCTTCTATTTTTTCATTTTTTTGGTTTCGTTTCATAATTTCTTGATTTCTCATAGAGTCATTAGCTTCCATTTGCTCCATTCTAATTTTTAAGGCATTGTTTTCTTCAGTGAGCTTTTGGACCTCCTTTTCCATTTCGCCAATTCTTCTTTTTAAGACATTCTTCTCCTCATTGGCTTTTTGAACCTCTTATGCCATTTTGGTTAGTATATTTTTTAAAGTGTTATTTTCTTCAGCATTTTTTTTGAGGAGTCTCAGCAAGTTGTTGACTTGTTTTTCATCAATTTCTTGCATCACTCTCATTTCTCTTCCCAATTTTTCCTCTACTTTTCTTACTTGATTTTCAAAATACTTTTTGAGCTCTTTCATGGCCTGAGACCTATTCATATTTTTCTTGGGGGCTTTCAATGTAGGAGCTTTGACTTTGCTGTCTTCTTCTGGTTGTATGTTTCATCTTCTTTGTCACTAAAGCAAGATTCTATAGTTTGAGTTTTTCCCCCCTCTGTTTGCTCATGTTCCAAGCCAATTACTTGAGTTTTAAACTCTTTGTTAAGGTAGGGCTTTACTTCCAGTGTGGAGAATGTGCTGTCCCAAGCTTCAGGGGTTTTGTGTAGCTGTTTTCAGAGATACTTACGGAGAACTGTAAATTTTCAGTTCTTCCAAGGTGATATGATCAAAGGAGAGGTGTTAACCCTTTTCTTGGCTTGTGCTCTGGTCTATGAGTGACTATAAGCACTCTTTTCTGCCTTCTAACTGTGAAGGGGGTTCCCTCTCTGTTGCTGTTTCAAACTTCTCCACGCCAGCACTTGTCTTTGCCCCCAAACCACTACCCAGTACTGCGACCCAAATCCAACCGTGGGCAAAGCAAGGGAATCCTGCCTCATCACCAGCAAAGAGATCACTGCAATCCCCCTCTGATCAGCCACTCAATCCCCCCACTGTCTGTGGGGAGAGAGCTCCAGAAGCAGCTGCCACCTCCACTGCTGCCAGGGCTGGTGCTGGACCATGGTCCTCTGTCACTCAGGTCTGACAGATCTTTCCCACTGACCTTCTAAGTTGTCTTTGGCATTTGTGGTTTGAGAAGTCTGGAAACCACCACAGTTGTCCATGATTCAGGCTCCTAAGGCCTGTTCCAGGTTTGCTTGGCACTGTCTTTGCCTACATGGCCTATGCTGAACTGTGCTTCTTTCTCAGCCATGCACAACAAACCTTTCCTATCAACCACCCAGGTTGTCTTTGGCTGGACATCTGTTTCACTCTGCATTTGATGGGTTCTGCTATACTAGAATTTGTTTAGAGTCATTATTTTACAGGTATATGGAGGGGTTTGGGGGAGAATTCAAGCAAGTCATTGCTTTTACTCCACCATCTTGGCTTTGCCCCTCAGGTATGTACACTTTTATAGCCTTTGGGCATAGTTCCAAAATTGTTTTCCCAAAATGGTGGGAGCAGTTCATAATTGCTCCAACATTTCATTTGTATATCCATTTTCCCTCATCTCCTTCAGCACTGGCATTTCTGATAGGTGTGAAATAATACCTTAGAGTTATTTTAATTTGCATTTCTCTAATATTAGTGTTTTAAAGCATTTTATATGACTATAGATAACTTTGATTTCTTCTTCTGAAAACTTTCTGTTCATGCTGTTTGACTATTAATTGGGGAATGGCTCTTATTTTAATAAATTTGGCTCACTTACATATATAGATAGATAGATAGATAGATAGATAGATAGATAGATAGATATAGAGATATAGATATATATCTCTATATCTATATCTATATATATCTACATCTCTATATCTATCTATCTATCTATCTATCTATCTATCTATATGTATAGGAGATGAAGTCTTTCTCAGAGGAACTTGCTATAATTTTTTGCACATTATTTCATTGTCTATGGTACCTTTTAGCCAAATATGGGCCCTAATTATCTCTTTTAATTGATTCTTCTTTTGCTTATTGCTATCCCTGCCCTTTTTTTTATTACTGAAGTTGAACCATTATAGAGTATGCTACAGCCCTTTATTTTTACTCTGTGTGTGTCTTTCTGTTTCAAGTGTATCTCTTTGAATCAGCATATTGTTGAATACTAGTTTCTAATATATTCTGCTAACTGCCTTTGTTTTGTGGGTTAGCTTATGCCATTCACATTCACAGTGAGTACAGTATTTTTTTTCCCTATCCCTACCTTTTGCTCTCTCTTTTTATCCTGTAACTCCTCAAAATTCTATTTTTCTTCTAAACACTGCTTCCCTTAAGCCATCTTTCCTATTATCTATGTCTTCTTCTCCTATTTCCCTGTTGGGTAAAATATTTCTATACTCAACAGAGTGTGTACATACATTCTTCCCTCAATGAGCCAATTCCAATGAGAGTGAGGTTTGAGCACTGCCCCACCCATTTTCCACTTCAATCTAAAAATCTCTTTTAGGTGAGAAAGTTTTCCCCATTCTATTTTTCTCTTCCCCCTTCTCCCAGGGCATCCCCCTTTCTCACTTGAGGACATTTCAGCAAAATTGACTCATACCCATGGCCTCTGTCTAAGGAGATTCTTTCTAACTGCCTATCTAAATGATAAAATTCTCAGGAGTTACATGTATCCTTTTCCTGTATAGAAATGGAAACAGTTTAATCTTATTGAATCCCTTATTGTTTCTCTTTCATGTTTTCCTTTTTATGATTCTTTTGAGTGTTGTGCTTTAATGTCAAATTTTCTATTAAATTCTTGTCTTTTCAATGAGAATGCTTGAAAGTCCTCTTTTTCAATAAATATTCTTTTCATTCTAAAATTTATTTCTGAGTATAGCATGTAAAACAATTTTAAACATTTAATTTATATTTCTTTACTTCCAAATTCTCTTTCCCACCTCTCTTCCCTTATTGAAAAGTCAAGCAATTTGATATACATTATATATGTCATGTAAAATGTGTTTCCATATCAGATATGTCACAAAAGAAAGCAAAGACCATACCCAATTGATAAATGGCCAAAGGATATGAACAGGCAGTTTTCAGATAAAGAAATTAAAACTATTTATAGTCATATGAAAAAGTGTTCTAAATCATTATTGATTAGAGAAATGCAAATTAAAACAATTCTAAGGTACCACCTCACACTTCTCAGATTGGCTAATATAACAGAAAAAGGAAATGATAAATGTTGAAAATTGGGAAATTTGGGACACTAAAGCATTGTTGGTGAGCAATTTGGAACTATTCCCAAGGGGCTATAGAACTGTGAGTAGCTTTTCATGAAGCAATACTACAACTAGGTTTGTATCCCAAATAGATCATAAAAATGGAAAAAAAGACCCACATATTGAAAAATATTTATAGCCTCTCTTTTTGTGTTGGCAAAGAATTAGAAATTTAAGGGATGGCCATCAATTGTAGAATGGCTGAACAAGCTATGGAATATGAATGCGATGGAATACTATTGTGGTCTAAGAAATGATGATCAGGTAGACTTCAGAAAAACCTAGAAAAAAACTTATATGAACTGATGCTGAATGAACTGAGCAGAACCAGAATATTGTTCATAGTAGCAGAAACATTGTGCAATTAATAACTATGATAGAATTAGCTCTCTTCAGCAATACAGTGATCTAAGACAATTCCAAAAGACTCATGATGGAAAATGCTATCCACATTCAGAGAAAGTGCTCCTGTGTCTGAATGCAGAATGAAGAATATCATTTTCATTTTTTGTTTGTGTTTTTCATCGTTTTTCCTTTTTGTTCTGTTTCTTCTTTCATAGCATAACAATTTCTCCTCCTCCTCCTCCTCCTCTCTCCTCCTCCTCCTCCTCCTCCTCCTCCTCCTTCTTCTTCTTCTTCTCCTTCTTCTTCTCCTTCTTCTTCTTCTTCTTCTTCTTCTTCTTCTTCTCCTTCTTCTTCTTCTTCTTCTTCTTCTTCTCCTTCTTCTCCTTCTTCTTCTTCTTCTTCTCCTTCTTCACTTCCTTCTTCTCCTTCTCCTCCTTCTCCTTTTCCTCTTCCTTCTTCTCCTTTACTACTCTTTCTCCTCCATCATCATCATCATCATCATCATTTTCTTCTTCTCTCTTTCTTTTTTAGTACTTTAAAAATTACTTCTAAAATTATTGCTCTTTGGAAGGGGCATGGAAAAGTAAAAGGGGAAAATTAAAATGATATAAAAACAAAACATATCAATAATATTTTATTTTTAAAAGAATATTGCTGTAGAGTTTTATAGACTATTTTATTTCCTATTTAGAAATTTTGTAGTGCCTCTCAAGTACCTCTTCCAATATCCATGAGCTGGTGATTGGTTAAATAAATTTTGGAAGATGAATGTAATGGAATATTACTTTGAACAAGTAATAATGAATAAATTAAATAGAAGAATGAGAAGATTTCAATGAATTGGTATAAAGTGAATTAGGTAGAGCCAAGAAAAATATGTATGATGACTATAATAATGTAAATGGAAAGAAAAACAATCACATAAATATTGAATATAAATGTTAAAAATTATGAAGTTTAAGATTATCCTTTACAAGGCAAAAGGGAATGAAACTATTCCTAAAGAGTGACATTGCACACACAGGAATGGAAGTCATTAGAAGAAAACATGGCAACAGGCAACAACATAGATAGGTACACTCAATCTCCCACCTATAGTCTCCCAATGCCCTAGGTAAGCTAGTTTCTTGGTTTACAAAACATATTTATCACTGTAATCCCAAGCCTCAAACAACTCAAGGTTCAAATTTACATAGAGTTTTAAACAAAGAATTGTATCTTTCACTAACAGGAGACTGCTCCATCACCCCTAGGTCAAGTTAATAGGGTAATCTGGACCATTGAAATAAGGATATTTCCTGAATTGTCTAATGATAAATGAGGGTCAAGGACAGAGGGAACACAAATCTGCTGCATAAGTAAGTAAGGATGGTGTGGGGGTAGTGATGCAAAATCTGTAAGTGGAATAAGGCTTAGAAGATGTACATTTTGGGAAGTAGGGCCACAGCAGTAACTAAGTTTTCATTCACCTACATTCCCTAATAAGAAATATGAGAAAATAATTTACTGATCCTTTGTAGAGGTAAAGGGTCCTCAGCTGAGAAACAATGTATAGAGCTTCAATTTTAGATATATTTATTAGTTTTGCTGATTTTTTTCCTGTTCTTCCTGTTTTTCTTTTAAAAATATTTTGTCTTATGAAATGGTTCTCTGGGACTTGGCAAGAGATGATATTTAGAGGCAAGTCTAAGCCATTAAAAGATATTGATAAGATTTATTAAAAACAAAAAAGGATAATTGGTAATATTTGAGTGAGCAGTTTCAATTAAAAACAAAGTGGTTGGAAATCAGACCACATAGTTTTTAGAAGAGGAGTTAAAAAAAGTGTAGAATTTCTCTTTCAACTGGTAGAAATCTGCTTTCTTTTTTTTTCCCCAAAAGCTCTTCACCAAATGAAAAAGAAACAAAAACTCCTGTTACACACATGGATACTCAAAGAAAACACATTCTCAAATTGACTCTGCCTGAAATAAAATTGGTCTCTTTTTGCAGTCTAAATTTTTTATCTCAGGAGGCAAGGATCGTATTTCTTCATGAGTTCTCTGGAATGGTGGTTATTCATTATTCTGATTAGAATTCCTAAGTCATTTAATTGATTGTATTTACAACACTTTTGTCATTTTATCAAGTGTTTTCTTGGTTCTGCTGACTTCAATGTGTCATTTCATAAAATTCTTTTGACATTTCTCTGAAACCATTCATTTTATTATTTCTTTCAGCACAATGGTATCCCATTGCATTTATGTATCATAATTTGTTCAACCATTACCCAATTGTTGGCATTCTCATATTTCCATTTCTTGCCACCTCAAAATGAGCTATAATTTTTTTTTTTACATCCTCAGCATTTGGTTTGTTTAGGACTAATTCCTCAATTAATCTATCCTCCCTTAAATTTCACCTTGTCCTTTCTTCCCTTTCCCTTCCATTTCTTTATTGAGGGAAGTTTATTTCTGTACCTAATTCTGTCTTTTTCTCTCCTTTGATAAATTCTGAGGAGAATGATGTTCTAGAGTTAACTGCTCCCATCCCATTCCTCTTTATTTGTAAAGTAGAAATCTTTCTTCTTTACACTTTTAATTATGAAAATATTACTTTCTCGAATCCTCCTTTCCCTTTCCCTTCCAGTGTTTTCCCCTCACTCTTTCTTTTCTTTTTTTAAAGATCATCAGAACATAATAGAACAACTCCCTGACCTAATTAGACTCTATTCAAGGCCATTGATGATGATAGTATTTAGAGGGCATACATGGGCAGTTTAAGTCCATTTTATTTGTTCGTTCATGTTTATCTTATACTTCTCTTAACACCTCTTTGAACTTCAATGTTTTTGTGCATCTCTGATCTTTTCATCAGGAATGTTTTGAAGTCCACGATTCCATTAAAAGGTCTATGCCTCCTACCCCCATCCCCCTACCACAAGAATTATACAACTGTACTCAGTTTTTCTGGGTAAGTAATTCTTCGGTTTAAGTATCCTTTGCCTTCTGTAATATTGTATCCCAAGGTCTTTGCTCCTTTACAATACTAGCTACTAAATCTTGTGTGATCCTAACTCTGCCTCCTTGACTTCAATTCTTTGTCTGCTTGCAGTATTTTTTCTTGGACTGAAAAGCTTAAGATTTTGAGGCTACAAACATGGTAAAACAGATTCATAGTCATTTTTGGAAAGGCTGTTTGAAGATAGGCATCTGCTACACTATTAGTGGAGTCATGAATTAGTTTAAACATTCAAAAAAAAATTGGGAGTTTAGTGAGAAGAATCTCTCAACTATTTATATCATTTCACCCAGAAATTTCACTACTCTTCATATATCACGAGGAACAAAGACAAGACTAAAGCCCTCATACATACCCAAGTATTCATAAAACATATTTGTGATCACAAAAAATCCTACAAATAAACAATTGATTAATGAATTCCTAAAAAAAAATAGTGTAATCAAGAAATGAAATATTAGTGTGCATTAGAAATGATGAATAAGAGAAATTCAGAATATGTGAAGACTTTATGAATTATTGAAGAGTAAAAGAAATTGAATAAAGAGAACATATAGACAATGACTCCAATAATATAAAGAAGAAAAATTATCTGGAAATTCATGAATTATAATGGCCAACCTTGATCCTGGAAAATATATGATGAAATAGATTTTTTTTTTCACTAAAGAAATGAGAGGTAGGATGTAGGTGTGAAATGCCTATGTTCTAAGAGGTCAATTGGTTTGTTAGCTATTTTTTCTTTGTTTTAAGGGCAGGTTTTGTACTAAGATATATTTGGGAATGATATGGTACAAAGGGAAAAAAAGCAAATGAAAAAATAATTTCTGATCTCTAGAAGTATATTAAGTAGATCCTCCTTTCAGGAATTATGGGAAGAAATGGATAAGGATTATATAGAATGAGAAGTCAGAAATGGTTGCAACATGCTCCCTATAATCCAAAAGATAATATTTGAAATCATGTTTGCCATTCAAAGCCCTTTACCATCTGCCCTCTCCTACCTTTTTCATCTTCTTCCATCTTACTTAACCCCATGTACATGAAGAAACAATGATACTAGTCTGTTACTTCTTGAGCAAGACACTCCATTTACAGACATCAGACGTTTTCACAGACTGGCCTACATTCCTATAATTCTGTCCCTCTTTCTGTCTGCTTCATAGTTCCCTGACTTCCTTCAAGTTGCAGCTAAAGCTCTACCTTGTATAAGAAGCATTTCCCAATCCCCTTTAATCCTAGTGCCTTCTATCTATTAATGATTTCCAATTTACCTTGGGCTTATACATAGTTTGTATGTTGTCTCTCCCATTAGACTGTGAACTCATTGAGAGCATGGATTTTCATTCACTTTTTGTTGCATCTCCAGTGCTTAGTATTCATAGTGACACATAGTGGTTCATTAGAAATGCTTACTGATTGACCTTTGAGAGACAACTCACATTAATGTGATCATAGATCCAAAAGTGTTATAGAAATATACACTCTGTCCCCCTACTAGCTGTAAGGCAGAAGGAATGTGGACAGGTACTATGTATAATTCATGTTGTATAGCTCTTTTAATACTCATCATAATTGTCTCTACCCAAAAAGGGCTTAATTAAACTGACCTGAACTGAAATGATTTCTATAAATGTAGAAATAGAAACTGATCACCAGGGGCCAATATGGGTTTACTGAGAACAGTTGAAATTAAACTAAACTAAACTTATTTCCTTTTTACTGGGTCAGGGTCAGGGTTAGGGCTATTACATTGTTATGTTAGGGGGCTTCTATAGATCTAGTATACAGGCAGTTGACACAATCATTCATTATATCATTCTTTACCAGGGTGTCATATGAACTGGAAAACAATAAAAAGAGTATAATTAACAGATCAATGTCAACTCAAAGGGAGATTTTTATTGGCATACCATCAGGCCCTATACTTACCTTGTCCTGTTCCTTTACAATGATTTGGATGAAAACTAAAGGGCATGCTGGATAATTTTGCATTAAATCCAATGCTGGCCAAAACAACTAATGGACTGGATGATTGAATCTGGATTCAAAAAGGTCTCTGAAGACTGAAATGATGATATAAGTAACAAAATAAAAGATGATATTGACAAATGTAAAACCATAGGTTCATAGATTTAGAGGTAAGTAAGACTTTAGATTTCAAAAAGTCCAACTACATTTTTACAGATGAAGAAACTAAAACTGAGAAAAGCTAAATGAGTTATAGTCACATGACAGAGTAAGGATTCAAATCTAGATCCCTTCTCTTGAAATTGGGTATTCTTTCCTCCACATGATGCTGATCTCTAAAAGACTATACCATGTCAAAAAAGTAAATGCTCAAGTACAGTATGAAATAAACATGATTTAGCACCATTTGATGCAGTCTTAGTGATTTTATTTAATAATGAATTCAGTTCATTAAGTTAATTACTGTCCTTACAAGGAGCTAGATGAAATTGTCACCTTTCACTAATAGCTTCTGGAAAAAAAAAGGATAAAATTTTCATTCTACACTATCCTGTTCAGACTATGTGTGTGATATTGGGTTCAATTCTGGCCAAAATGTTTTAGATAAAATATTGACAGCCTGGAATGCTGCAACCAGAATGGTGAGAAAAAAACAAAAAGTAGGTCACAAAGAGAAAGAAATATATTTTTTTTATTAAGAGAATATTTAGACAGACTCAAGTTCATTTTAATTGTATTCAAATATTTGAAGGATCTTTACCTGGTCAGTCAGTAAAACAAGGACTTATGAGGTACTTTCTTCCTGGCAATGTGTAAAGCACTTTGGATGCAATGCAAACAAAATGACAATCTCTGCTTTTGGGGAGCTTAAATTGAGGAAGTTAGTCTATAAAAAGGAGGTGGAAAAGGTATGTGGTGGGGAGGTGGTGAAGTCTAGAGTTGGAAGTTGAAGTAGAAGAAAAGTTAAAAAACTTTGATCTCGGTCCTTTCTGAAAATGAATATTCCAGGAGAAATTCCTATAAACACCTATGGGAGGTGGAGGCCAAGATGAACTCACAAACAACAGGAGGGGACCAATGAAGCACAGGAATCCTCCAACAGGAGAAGGAAGCTGAGAAAAGATGATCTAGTCTGCACTGTCAGAAGTCAAAGACAGTGAGGGGAATTTGAAACCTACCTTCAGAAGGCAAGGCTAAAAAAAAAATAAGAATTGGTAGTGAGAGAAGGGAAAATTAAAAGTTAATCTGAGGAATACATTTTTTTATAAATTGAATTGGGCAAAAATTTGAGACTGCCTCTTATTGTGGGGAGTTTCTCATCACAAGCCTGATCAGTGACTGAATGATCACTTGTCAGTGAGGGTAGTCCTGTGTCAGGGATGGGGTTGGATTGGAGGGCTTTCTACACTGAATATACTATGCTTCCATTTTATGATTCAATGACTTTATTACCTCTATGAAGCCAATATAATTTACAAGGGAATACATTCTAAGTTTTCTCATGAAATAGAATGCATTTAAGGAAACTTTGTATTATAGAAAACTAATTATATTGCACATACACCCACATACATATTGCTCTATTGAAGTGTTTTTGTACATACACATTATATACATATGTGTATATAATCCCATTAAAGTACATGTGTAAACACATATTGCTGTTTCATGTTTTTACAAGTCAGATGAATCTAGATGAATCATGGTAATAGCATGGGTCTTATTGACCAAGTGCACAAAAATTTCTTATTAGACGAGAAATCTCTTGATGACATAGCAAGCATATAGATGAACTTTCAGAAGTAGTGTCATATATGACAGCCTCTTAGTTCATTACAGCATCCAAAATGTGTTTTGAAATGACCACAGTTACCTTGAGACTTGGTTTCACTTTTAATGTTCCTCATTCTTCTCACTTGCTTTAGCTAGTCTGTCAGAGATAGAGTTGATTGGTATATCCAGCTTCAAAAATGTTTTGAGATGATGATAAACTGAATGAATATTTCTAGTAGCTTCCATAATAGTTTCATGCTATAAACAACCAATCACTATGCATTAATTGTCCATTATATACAAGAGACTAGTCTAGGTGTTATAGGTACAAAGAAAGATTTGCTATGATTCATGCCTTCAAAAAGTTTATATTTTAAATAGAGAAATAATCATGTGTACACAAAACCAAATATGAAATATATACAAAATATGTATAAAGTATTTTGGAGTTGGGGGTGTTAATATCTGAGAGAATGGGGAAAGACCATCAGTAGGAGACGAATCATAAAGAAAACTAGGGGATGAATGGAGGTGAGGAGGGAGAGCATTCTAGGCATGCGGGACAATAAGAGCAGAGTTCACAGTTGGAGTGTCACATGATAGACAGGAGGTGGGCCATGTTACTTAGATGTTAAAATGGACAAAGTAGAGTAAACAATAAATCTGAAAAAGGTCAGGAGGAAGCAAATTGTGAAGGGTTTTAAATGCCAAAAAGATGAGTTTGTATTTTACCCTAGAGGCAATGTAACAACCTCTAAGAGTTGATGAATGTAAGTGGATCACAGAGGAACAACCACCAGAAAAAAAAAAAAAGCTTCTAGTGTATTTGACCAACAGGAAAAAAAAATCCCACTCTTGTTGAAATTGAAAAGCGAGAAAAGACTACAGAAACATTGCATTTGGATGTAATAACTTCCTAGCAGAAACCCAGAATGGAACTTGCTCAGCTAGAATAGCAGATTATACATTATGAAAGGGACCTTAGATGTGTCAGGAGACTTCATCAAGAGAAAGATCAGGTACACTTTTGCTATGAGATTGTGAGAAACAGGGAAACATCTATCTATTAAAAAATCATAAAATAAATCAGAAGAGAGGGCACTAGGAATGCATTCCTTGATGCATTTTCTTTCCCTGAATTCTTGAAGGAAAAAAAAAGTGTTTTATCACAAATTTTGGATCTTTGGATCTTTTTCTTGGGGTTTATCTCTAAATTCAATACAATACTGTATTGGTGATAGACATGCCATTAATTTTTATTTAGAATATGATTAAAATGATATTTATGAGATTATCCTCTGGTGAATAAAATTGATAAAAGATAAAATTGACAAAACTGTAAGCATAAATCCTTCTATGTACTTTTGTTGAACAAACTTAGACATTTCTCCCTATGAGGGGAAATGTTATTGAGACAACTGGCTGAAGTGGATAGAACACTGACTGAGAGTCAGGATGACCTGGGTTTGAATTCTATGTTAGACACCTAGTAGCTATGAAACCATAAGCAAGCCATAAGCATTTATCTTCTTTTAGCTTTAGTTTTCTCAAGTTGGCAAACATTTACTAAGTATATATAAGGAACTGTGCTAAGTGCTGGTAAAATGAAGAAAGGCAAAAAGAGAGTCTCCAGTCTCAGTGAGTTCACAGTCTAATGAGTAAATTAACATACAAACAGCTATATACAAACAAGATATATACATAGGACAAACTGAAAATAACCAAGAAAGGGAAGATATTAGAATTAAGGGGAAATTGGAAAAACTTCCTGTAGATGGTAGAATTTTAGCAAGGAAGCCAGGAAACAGAAATGAGGAAGAGGAGAATTCCAGGCATGGGGGATATGTGAAAATGCACAGGTTTGAGAAATGGCATATCGTGTGGATTTAATAGCAAGGGATTCAGTGTTGAAGAGTATGTAGGGGAAATAAAGTATAAGAAAATGGTAAAGGTAGGGAGTAGGATATGATAAATGCCAAACAGAAGATTTTGTGTTTGAATTCGAAAGTAAAAGGAAGCCAATGACTGATTGACTAATGCATCTTGGCCACAGATTAGTAAGAGAGTGAGGAATCAAGGATGACACATAGATTGCAAGGTTGCCCAAGTAGGAGATGGGGTTTTTAACACTGAAATAATTGTTAAAAAAAGAAGAGGGAAGGGCTTGGGGAAAAAGACACTGAGTTTAGTTTCAGATACAGTGAGGCTAAGATGTCTATGAAGCATCCAATTACAGGACCCAAGCATCCACTACCAATAGGTAGAGATGTGAGACTAGAAGTCAGGAGGCAAGTTAGGCTTGATAAGTAGATTCTATAAAATCACTATTCAAAATAGTATATAGGGGGAATAAACAGGCCCCAAGAGGGAGCCTTGAGGAATACCATGGTCTGAATGACCTGGATTAAGTCCAGCAAAGGAGAGAGAGAAGAATGGTTGGGATGAATAGGAGGAAAACCAAGTAAGAGCACTGTCTTGACAATCTAGAAGGAAGAGAGAATCAAGAAGATTAGGTTGATTGACAGCATCAAAGTTTGAAGAGGTAAAAAGGGATGAGGATTGAAAAAGCCATCAAATTTGGTAATCCACCAGATCATTGGTAACTTTAAGGAGCCTAGTTTCAGTTGAACAATGAGGTAAGAAGCCAAATTTAAGAAGAGAGAAGAAAATGGAGGCACACATTTTGTGTAGCCTCCTCAAGAATTTTAACCATGAAAAGGGAGGAGAGATATAGAAAGATAGTGAGAATGGATGGATAAAATGAAGGTTTTTTGATGCTGAAGGAGATATAGAAATGTTTGCAGGCAGTTTGGAATCAGTTGATGGACACACACACACACACACATACAGAGAGAGAGAGAGAGAGAGAGAGAGAGAGAGAGAGAGAGAGACAGAGAGAGAGAGAGAGAGACAGAGACAGAGATTGAAGATTCAGGGAGGGGGAGGGTAACAGAAGGGACAATCTGCTGGAAAAGATGAGATAGAATGGAATCATTCCTCATCTGTAAAATTCAGATGAAAATAACACCTACCTCACAAGATTGTTGTTAGCATCAAATGAGATGATATATACAAACCCTAAAACACTATGTAAATATTGTCTATTTATTATTATGAAGAAAAAAAAGATGACAATAGTTTTTAAATTAGCCTTTTAGGTATGATACACATGACAGTACAATCACATGCATTTATCTAAGAATTTTATGTAGTTTTTATTCACAAATAATATATTAAGCATACCACTAAAAGAAATAATTTACAAAATTAATTAGGCTTTTATTTTAACACTGAAAACATAGAAAGATAACATTGCATAGGGAATAGACAGCCAGCCCTGAATTTAAAAAGACCACTGTGAGAGTTTCATCTCAGACATATTTTGATTGTGTTTGACCATGAGCAAGTCACTTAACCTCCCAATATATTAGAAAATTTTCTGATTTTTAAGTGGCAGAGAAGCTTCCATTTAATTTTTATAGTGTTTTTCCTTAGCAGGAATTTTCTACACTGAAATCACAGATTTTCTCCTCATCCTCTAGCATCTCCCCCCAAAAAATAAGTGAAGAGATATCTCATTATTTGTAGCTGACCAATGAATATGTATTCTGTACTTCTTTAGGTTTCAAATTTCTATAAAACATAGTTATAAAATGTAAAAAAATGAATTCTCATATGGACCTCATAGTATTCAATATTACAGAGTATTGACATCATTTAAGATTTGAATAATTCCTAAGGTTGTTCAAATTCAGGAAGCTTAAAGAGGAAATATTAAAGAATTTTGGTACTATTTCTTCCTCAAATTTAAATTGGAGAAAGAAAAGAAAGGAGGAAGAAAGAAAAATAAAAAGAAAGAAAGAAAAAAAGAAGGAAAGAAGGGAAGGAAGGAAAGAAATGCATTAAACACTAGATAAATGAACAAATACCACTGCTTCTGTGGTTGCCATGACTTCTTACTTCTATCAGGATGGTTATTGAGTTTAGTTTATAGTTTAACAGTGATCTTGAGCAGTTAAAGATTTAGAGGTAAGGAGCTGGAGATGGGGCAATAGATTTAAATTGAGGTCTCTTATTGATTGTGACCAAAGCAATGGAGGAAATAGAAATACATATTCTCATAAAAAGATATCATAACCCCATCCATGAGGTTTTGTACACCTAAGAAAATGTTAACACAAATAATTGTTGTCACATTAAAATTGTAGCCAAACATAGCTGCTGGTTTTAAACTGTCTGAAGTAATTTTATATTCTCAATGAAGAATGTTTAACATTTGAACCAAAAACAGTACAGCAAGAATAATTAAAGGCTTAAGTTAAATACATAGACAGTCATTTAAATTTAGATCTGCAATAACATTTACTATTATTCTCTAAGGCTTTGACTGCTTGACAGAAACAAAGTACTCTGGGATTAATTTCAAGAAATGGTGCCAACTGTGCGCAATTTGCTGTAATTAAGACATGAAAGAGGACTAAATATTCAGATTAAAAGAAGCATGATGGAGCATGATAGAGATTCAAGTGGTGGCATGAAGCCAATAAAAAACAGCCAGTCATTAAAACCCATATTGATATGAAACGAACACGAATAAAGTTTAGCAAAGTTAGTTCATTTTAAAGCTGATAGTAGTTTACGTAGAAACCTTTCATCTTATATAGACTAAGGCTTTCTTAAGTCACACTGAATGTGAAGTTCTTCTAGAGAGTGGATGATAATAATGAAGTAAAAAAAGAGAAATGATGAATATTTTATTTTTATAAAGCTAATTAGTTTAAGCAGTGAAGAGAAGTAATTAGTAGGGGCTCATAATTATCTTTATGGTGTGGGGATTTCCCCATGTGTCACATTAATGTGGTTTGCTTTAGAGCTCATCCCAGGCTCTGTAGGTGTTGGCTCACAGAGGTTAAATATACTTTTTTATTCATCAAATCCCCCTTCATTTTTTAAAAGAAAAGAATTCATTTTGATCAAACTAGTCTCCTTTCTCCTTCCCTGAGAATTATATGGAATATTTTCTTTTGCCTTTGAACCTTTAAGTATTGATTAATACTGTATTTAGTGTAATGTTGAATCTCTTCTTGGGCAGACTTTTTTTTAAATGAAAGTCCCTTTAAGTTTTTGATCCTGGAGGAGATGTGGATACTTGACCCAGTTGCTAATGAGGTGCTGTATAATCTCCTGTATCCTATAGCTCAAAATAGCAGGATGCAATATAAAAAGTACCTCATAAAAGACACTATTGGAATGCTTTTTTTGTCTTCACAGGCTGTACGCAAAAGATGTTACCCTCTAAGAAAGTCAGAGGTTGGTCTCCTGCAGGCAAGCTAAGGTATCAAAGTCAGAGTATTTGAGGTGAGGCATCTTGACAGTGTGGTCAGGAAACTGGAAGCCAGTATCCAGGACACACTGAAAGAAAAGAACCATAGAAAAAGATATTACCATAATCAGAGCTGAGATTCAGCAGCTAAATCAGGAACTGCTGGATGGGCTCAGCAGTGCTTTGAGGCTAAGCAGGTAATAACAAACCTACACTCCCCAAGACCCATCCCCCCAAATTGTGCCACTACTGCAGGGGAAGGTGGTGGAGCCTGTCGAAAGAGAATTTCCTAGCTTATGGACTTATGATTAGAGTACTGAAATAGAAAAAAAAAACACAGTGTGGGTCTAAGCCTTAGAATGGATGCAGAGACAGAGTCAGCATCTTCACCCAAAGCAAATAAACAAGACTGGGTTGTTTCCACACAAACAGATGTTTGCAGAAAATTTGTTTAAGGCCTTTTTCAGTCTGAACGTGCTAGCTCTTTGCTGACAGTGCAAACCATTTTTTGAACTTAAGAAGCTTGAAGCAAAATGGTTTAGGGAATAGTTTGGTTGAACTACTACAAATTAATTCCTAATACAAGTTATTTTACCTTTCTAGTGGAAAACAGTCAAAGATTTAAGTAAGACATTCTACATTTTTTTCACAACTGAAAATATTCATACAAATAATTTCTGATGGAATGGAAATTAGAAATCTATTTTATGATGAAAATAAGTGCTCACTATTATTCACAACAACCTTGAGGGGTTATTATGATACCATTTTACTAATGAGAAAACTAAAATTCAACAAAGTTAAATGCCATAACTGGTTTCAGAGATAAGGTTTGAAACTAGGTTTTCTTGACTCCAAGTCCAATTTCTGCTCCACTCAAGCATTCACTTTTAAGAATGCTCCGTTTTACATTTTATTAGGACAAGGCAGATCCTCTTTCCTCAATATCTATTAATATTGTTATAGCCTGGTGTTTTTTTTTCCAAATAAGCAAACATTGGAGGAAAAGCAGGAGTACTGTTTCCATTATTAATACTTTTAACTCATGTGATGAAACTTTGTGGCATGCTATTTTTACCAAATGAAGTATTAATGAAGTCATTTGGTATATAATAGACAGCCTTCATCAGCCCCTTAATTTTTCCTTCCACTCTTCACCACATTGCCAGATACGTGTTCCTGGATCAAACCCCCTAGAGGTCTGCTGCAAATTCTTTTTCAATACACCCAGATCATTGCAGATAATTGTATTACACAGGGTATCGATCCCAAATCGTTGTGCACCGGAAACATCTGAAAAAACATGATTATAGCTTTCTGTTTATTGTTCGTACATCCTATAAGCAGGCTTTTGTGTGAATCACCTGTAAGAAAGGCAAGGTGGAAACATCAGAGAAATTACCTCTTTACAAGAATCTATTGATCACTTTAAATCAAAGAAGTATGTTTGACATAAGATTACCTGCCAGTTTGAACATTAGGTACACTATGTTATAGCCTGGGGCAGTTGTAAGTCTGACAAAGGGATTGTAAATAAAGCATGCAGCTGCTGGCGCCTCTGGCTTGGGATCAGCTCAGGCTCCAGTCCAAAGCATAGGTAAACTTAAAATAATTTACCCCTTTTTAACCAGCATATAATGAATTAAAGTAGGTCCTTTCAAGAATTGGGAAACATAAATCTGCTTAGCCATTTTGATGAGACACAGTGCTTAGAAAATTCAGAAGGCATTAATATGTTTGGGAAAAGGAAAGGTCTCTGTGTGTGTGTGTGTGTGTGTGTGTGTGTGTGTGTGTGTGTGTGTATGTGTGTGTGTATGCTTGTGCCACAAGTTACCCCTGTCATCCTCAAGTAAACCTGTCCTTGGAAGTAGCTTTCTCAAATAAGAAACCTTTTAAAATGGCCTAACATATATAGTCCCTCTTGAGAGATGACATTGATCAAAGTACCTTGAAAATCAGGACATTTAACATGCAAGTTTAAAAATCTGTGAATCCTCTCCCACCCTCCCATTTTTATTTTTTATAGCTTTGTCTTTGTTTTGTTTTGCTCTAGAAGAAATAGAAATACTAGGAGATGGAGATGTGCATATAACGAAAGTATTGCACTTGAAATATTTATGTTTCTACATTAACAATGCTAAAAACATGTCACCAAAAAGTATTGACTTTTTTTTCATTTGATTACATTTTCTTATTGGACTAGAGCAGTAAAGCTTTACCCTTACTTTTTATTTTATTTTATTTTTTTTAATTTTGCCTGAAGGATTGATGTTAGATTTGGAAAGTAAACTTGTTGTAAGTTCTTTATTGGATTTTTGTCCATACTTTTAACATGTGTTGAAATTATTAAACATTTAGCTCATTTGTTCAGAAAGATTCACATGTACTTGGGATTTAATAAAGATGAGCTCTGGGTGATGTGTGCTTCCTTGTTAAATATTTAGCTGTTTGATTTAGCTCTGTGGTTTCCTGAGGCACAAATCTAAACTGTTAATATATAGCAGGTTTAAGTTATAAAAATGGTAGATGCTGTAATACCTTTTGGGGTGAAGGAAGAATAAACTGGTCATTTTAAACATTTGTAAGGAAACAAAGCAAATGTACATTCACATTTTCATTGAAAGTTGAGCTTTCAGATCCTCAAAAATCTATAAATGAGTAACTGAGAATCAGATACAGTTAGATCTAATTTATCTGGGAAGCATCATTTAACTTCAAAGATGAGTGATAAATGTAGAATATTTATACAGAGTATTTTCTTTATGAGGTTGCCTGTAAAGGATACCTCTGATGTAAGACAACAATACCTTGGTTTTCAGCTTTATTGAAGCTCAATATAAACACCAGTTTTTGGACATAAAATGAGATTCTTTAAAGGCAGAGAGGTTCCTTTTGTATGAAAATATGGTCTTCCCATTGTGATGAGTATCCATTTGTGGCTTCTAAAGGATGCTTATGCACTCCTATAGTTTTTTTCTCTTTTGATTTGAGAGTTTGGGATTATTTAACTATCTGTTTTGAGCTGGATTGTATCAACTACTCTTCCCTGTAATAAAATGTTTGCAAAATTCATTTTAATTACAAAAATGCCTTGAGATTGGGGTACATAGTTGAATGTGGACAAATTCACTCACATTCTATGCTGGTGGTTAAAAAAAATCACTGAGATGGAACATTTGTCTTTGAAAGTGTATGTTTTGGGGCAACAGGAAAAAGGCAGACATGCATTTTTTAAGGGGAAAATATTCAAATGAAAATGTATAGACATATATCTCTAGGAATACGGTCAACAAAGAACAAAGGAAAAATGTCTTTGTCTTAAATCACTTATTTTCTGAGAGCCTGAAGCATTCTGCCACAGTCAGCTTTGGTCTAATGAAAGAGTGCCATCTATTGGATGACCTTGGGAAAACATACTTACAGTTCATAAGAGTATATACTCTATTACATATGAAAAATACTTTAGTGGAAAGAGTAATTTTTTTTTGGAAATTCTAAGTGTATACATGTTTGGTTTTCATTGTGGGTATAGAAAACTCCCCATGAAGGACTTTAAAGGGCCATCTGATAAACTTCCTGATGTGTAACTGATACTGCAAACTGTTTGCAAATTCTGAAATACAAACACACTTAATCAAGTTCTAGATCTGCTTAAATCCTAACTATCTTTGGAATAAAAATAGGTCATCAGATCTCAGTTACTAAAATCTGTCACCTGTTCTTTCAGATGCATATTTATTTACCTGTGTATTTTCACATGGAGAGATGGGAAAAAAGTAATGAGCTTGCCTTCTAAAAACAAGGATCTGTTTAAAGCTTTCTCAAAGTTATGTTGCATTAAATTTGAACCAAAAAAGAAGTGGGGGGGGGAGAAGAAAGCATTAACTTGGTTTAAGGAAAGGCAATGCTTTTCTTTTTTTATCTTTCAGCCCAAGAACTTGCCAGTCAAGATGAAAAACTTCATCTAATGGAATCCAGCTTGAAAGCAACTCAAGAGCAGCTAACTGAGCAAAGAGCAGCAATAGTTCGTCAAGAACAGAACAGCACAAAATCACAGGCAGAGCTGAAGACAGTGAGAGAACGTATTATTGCTTCTGCAGAAGAAATTAATGATTACAAGTGAGTTTTTGCTTTTCACTATTTCGAAAAAGTTTTATCCTAACATAGTGAAAGAAGGACTAAGTCCTCTTTTGTGGTAGAGATTTAAATATTGAAGTCAATTAATATTCTTTGCCTAAAGAAATATCTGTATTTGCTACTTTCTTCAAGAAAATGAAAACTTTGAATTTCAGATGAACTTGTAAGTGAGTATGTTACCACTTTACCAAAACTTCATGTTAAAAACAAACAAACAAACATGCTGAAATATTGAACTGGGTCCTTTATAAGAAAGTAGGTGTTAGTTTCTTTTTCAGTTCTCAAAAAATGGTCCAAAGGTAATGGGTGAAGAAAAAGAATAATGTTATTTATATAGCACCTATCTGCCAATGGCATTCTCATCTTCCTCTTTGGGGAGTCCAAAGGTTACATATGGTTCTTGTTGCCTTTCTTTTCTGTTAAAGCAGCTGCTCTGAGTAAGATGCTACCAAATTAAAGGACATTTAGAGTTTGAAATTCTGGTCAGACCATTGAGGTATGTATGTAAGGGACTATTAAGAATAAGTTGAAATGTATATGTTGCCGTGTTGGAATATTCATAGAAGTAGACAGTTTACACTTTTCTAGTATCCATTCCACATTTGCTTTTCTTAATATTTTCTTCATAATGAAATGAAAAATCTCAACTTCAGGTTTTAGCACACTTACTCAAATGAGCCTTGAAATATATATGCATTGTGTGTGTCACAAACAGATTCATAGTTAAATGCTGTACCTTTCCTACCCCTTCCTACCTAATTTTAAATGTATTTTTAAAGGTAATTTAGAAACTGATGCATTTTAGATGAATTATTTCTCTCTCTCTCTCTCTCTCTCTCTCTCTCTCTCTCTCTCTTTCTCTCTCTCTCTTTCTGCATATATATATATATATACACACATATATAAATATATATATATATACATATATATACATATATATACATATACATATACATATATATGTATCTGATATTTCATTCTATTCACTGAACATATTGAGGAGTCATCAGGCTAAAAAGCTAGCACATATGTGCATGTGTGTGAGTACACACACATATTCTTCCTTTCAATTATTTAAACACTAGATATATTATATTCCTGAAGCTGAAAGCAAGCTGTGTATATGAGATGGGATCCAGTTGCAAATCACGGATTGTTAAAAGTATTACTGCATCTCACACTGAGTATACTAATATGACGTCAAAATTTTTAGATTTCTTAAAGAAACATTCTATACTTAGAACCTTACACAAATTAATCATTATGGTATAATGTATTAATATAAATTTAAACTTTAGCCTGTTGGATTTTTATTAATTATAGTTAGCATTTTTATAACACGTGAGGTTTATCAAGTATTTTAAATACGTTTTCTCATTTTATTAACTGTTCAATTTTAATTCCATATCTTTTTGTAGAAAACATAAAATGTGCCACTAAGAGAGTGTTTTTTTTAGCAAAACAGCAATGAATTGTCAAATTCAGAGTAATTCTCTTCTCATTTAATGAACGTTTCAGACAGCTGTTTAAAACTCAGATAACAAGAGAATAAGATTTAGACATTACCCAAATGCCCTTCCACTTCCGTTGAAGAACAGCTTTTTCTAAATTTGTGCCAAGAATTCCAAAGCATTTTTGAGAAAGTCTTGTGAGTGACTGGCTATAGAACAATATTATCAAAAAAGGGATGGATCTCTAAAATTGTTGATGGATCCTGCTGTTGAATGATACTTTGAAGAAGAAGGAATTCAAAGGAAACTATTTTACACACTGACTTTAAACTAACAATAACTTATGAAAAGTTAGGATTATTAACATATTATCATGAATATTCTCTATACATGACTCATTTGTAATGAGGCTTATTTCCTACAATTTTCCCCAAAAAATCTTCTAGAATTAAAATTGAGAATCTAGTGAAACTATCTGCAATTTGAAATTTTATACGTAGAATAAACTATGATCCATTTAATAAAAAGTTAAAAATCACTAAAGCTTTGTGTATATTCATTTATCTCTCCACACATATTTTTACACAGATTTATTTCCTATAGTTCATCTTCCTGATGCTAACATTAAGCACTAAATTCTTCCCTGATGTGAAAGTCCACAAAAGTTACAAAAATGTTGACTATTACCTCAGAGTTCCTAGTAACACCAGCGTGAACCAGCAAATTTATGATTAGGAAAACAATTCACACAGTTTAGCAGATGTCCCTTGTAGAAGTGCAACATTTTAAGTATTTTTTTTAAATGGAAATGTTCTATTTCATATGAAAGCTTTGAACAAACAATGAGGTATCCTTAAAAAACATAGCTAAGAACGAATTTAGCCATTCTTTAAGACTTGTCTAGCTCTAGACTATCTGGTATCACAAGGAATATTTATAAGATAGAGATACAACTGGCTTAAAATATTTTAAAAATCAGTAAAAAATGTAATTTATATACATATATGAATTATATTACACACAATATGCATCTGCACATATAGAAATATGCATGCATATACATAAATGCATGATACATATGTACATGTGTGCATATGTATGTATACATGTGAACATATGTCTATATGCAGGTATACACACATATCTATGTATATACTTAGATATAGCTATATGCACATATATATATATATATATATATATATATATATATATATATATATATATATTCTATGTCTCTGAATCACTTGGATACTTGATTTGGCATTAAGTGGGGCAGACATAGACATGCTCACTTGCCAAAAGGAGAAATAAAGTACATTTTGAATTATAGTGTAGCAATCACCTTACCAAAATGTTCCTGATTTTGGACTTGGTAATTGGAACATTTGACCTATTGAGCAGTGAGGAGTGGAACAACATGCAGTGCAGACTAAGGTATGGCTACAAACTAGAATACAGATGTTGAGTTGCCTCTATAGTGCAGTGAAGAGCAGAGACTCTTACACAATGATGTGGGATTCTTTTCAAAGGAGGAGGAGCCCATCCTCATATTATTTTAAAATGTCCTTCAGTTACAAAATGTACTATGAAAAATTTTGTGAAAATGTGCTAAAACTCAACATGTAAAAACAAGTTTAATATATCAGCCATCAAAGTAAAAGTTGGAAAATATAGATTTCTTAGGGATGGGACAGAGTATATAATTGATGACAAACGTAACTGTGCATCAGGTACCCAAGTATTGAGTTTTTAAATAAAATATCTCTTCAATGTTTTTTTAATGAATAATTAATTATATACTACATGACTTTTATAGTTTAGCAGTAGTATAAACAGTCACAGAAGGGTGTTTTTAGAGGAAGAAGAGTAGAGTATGGAGTCAGTTGCTGTTATCGTTTGTAATTGTTTCAGTTACTTCTGTACACATTTTTTAAAAAGTGCAAAATTAGGTGTGGAAAAAGGGGGCCAGGCTTTAGTTTTAAAATGTGGTCCTCAGATTGTCCGTTCTGAAAAAATGGAAAATTTTCAGGAGACACAATCCAATTTTATTTTTACTATCTCTATATGAACTAAAAGCTGAACCCATACACACACATACACACAATGTAAGCCTGTTACACTTGAAAGATTTGTTCTGAATGTCCAGTGGGAACCGGGAAATCGTAATAATTTGTAGTATCGATTGAGTGAAGCTATGCAGCTGGGGCCTCTAGTGAATAGACAGGAATAGACATTTTATTGATTAACTTTTACAGTCATATTTTCAAGACTCTGCTGCAACATAATTTTCACTTCCCAGCTTTGTGCTGCTGCATCATGAAACTTGGATTCTTCTCTCTTAACATTTACCCACTTGAGGAAAAAAGTATGGACGTGTCTTTCCAGGTTTACATTCTGCAGAGATGCATAACTTTCTGAAAAAATGTTTTGCTTTCAATTGTCATTCTACCACACCACAGTACAGTAGAAGGTACTATTTAATTATAAAAAAAAATTGGAAATACAAAATATTAATGGTTTGGTAATTAAATTTCCTGATATAGCTTCAATATTTGTATAACTAGTTTATATTTTAATTTTTGTTTTCTTTTCTTTCTCTTAAATTCCTGCATGACTCAAACCTTATGAACACAAAGAACATTTAAACTTTTCCCTGGTGATGATTTTTCCCTTATAGCTTAGTTTTCCTTTTTTCTTCTTCTAAATTTAAGTCAGAGATGGAGAAAAACAAACTATTGAGCTAATACTCTACAATTTAATGTCAGTGAAAGTTATTCATTCTTAAGTTATTTAACTGATGACAATGTTTCTGAGTATTTTAGCATGCATGAGTATCGAGCAGACAAACACAGTTTTCCTGCAGTTTTAGGAGGAAAATTACAGTTACACAGATAACTACATTGCAAATGCCATGTTTGTATACTTTCTGCCCATTTTAGATATGCTCATAATTTATTAAACATTTAATTTATCTTTGTCCAAACATTGGTATTTCTTTTTATAATTGTCACTATAGCTTATTAAAATATTATTGCAAAATATGTAGTCTGTTTTACATGTTTTCACTGTCATAGGTGGCTCTACTGAATATTTATATAATTTTAGAATGCTATTTTTAGCAACTTTCTTTTTATTATTGTTTAAATGCTGTTTAAATTCTTTAAATGTTTAAATTCCTTCATTTGTTTCTCAACTTACTATCTATTCCTTTTGTATTCATGGAACAGCTTGGTAAAACCAAATTAGAGATAAAAATATTAAAGGCAAACACACACACACACACATACACACACACACACACACACACACACACACATATTTTTGGAGTTATACTCAAGTCAAGAGTCTTCCAGGATTCATGAGGTAGAATTCAATCCAGTAAGACAGTAAATAGATTGCAGCAACAGGTACGTTTAAATGTTCATATGAGAGAATTACTATTTAAGAAAATTTATTCTGATCATGGCTGAATTTTTTTTAGAATCATATTCCTCAAGTAACTGAAAACCTAAAGGAGTTTTGGTTTTACGATTCTGTTGTTATTGTTGTTTTCACTAGAGAGGCATTTAATCATCATTGGAAAATTATTTCAAGGGAGGCATTGTGGTTAACTTAACATTTCCATTCATTCAGAATGCAAATGTTAGTAAATCTTTCCTCCAGTAATGAGTAAGAGGGTGTGAAATAAGTCTGCTTCTTTTCTGCTTAATGGGGCCAGTGAAGGAAACAAGTTTACATTTCTTGCTTTATGCAACAAGTTTTTTTGGTTTCCAAATTATTTTCAAGACTCAACTTTTGAAAGCAGTTTTTGCTACATTTTTTCACATGCTTTGATTTTCATTCTTCCCTGAAGCATTAATTTGACCCATTAAGGAATTTTATTATACTTTTACATGTCTTTTACATATGTAGAGACAATGCCTATTGGGATCTTTCAGTTATCACATAAGGATGAATATGGCATATTAATGAGTTTCAGATTTCTTAAGTGACATGCATTCATAGCTCACATTTTGTCATTAATAGAGGAGTTTGCTTACAGGCAATGTGGCTAGAAAGAGATTTCCTTATTATTGTTAATAAAGGTGACAAAGAAAAATATACATTTTCTTTAAAAAGTAAAGGACAAAGGGGAAATGATTTTATTCTTCTCCGTAAACAGCAGGTTCTTATACAGAGCCAAGTTTGGATTTTCAAATTATTTATCAAAATAAAAGAAGAATTATGACAGATGGAATCATAAAAGAGAAATACAAATAGTCTGAATTGGGATTGATTTCAACATAATGCTGTGGAGGAATCCCCATTTATTGATCAATTTTAGAGCCCATGCACTTAAAAAGATAAAGTAAGCAAGGTTGGATAATCAAAGCATTTAAATAGTAAAAACAGCAACTGCCACTGTAGACTGCTGCTGAAATAAATCTATAATACAAATTGCTTTAGCAAAAACTGGATGAGCAGCTGATCTTCCTATTGAACTTTGATACTGTTCAGTGACCACACTGGGAAAAGGATTGGGAGAAATGCCTTAAAGATCAATATTGAGTGAGATGTAGCAGGGATTCATTTTGAACATGAAAGAATTACAAGTGTGCGAGTAGAGATATCTTCAGGAGATGTCATCAAGAAGAGATTGTTTAACACAGTTTTAAAACATTGCATGTGGTGCATGCAAACAGTATTGATTAAGTTACCTTCTTTATCTTTGGTAATTTTAAATTTTGTTTAAAAGGGTTTGAACAAGCTAGCAATCATATTTTTTAAAAATAAGGTTTTTTTTTAATCCTGGGAAAACAAGCAATGTAATAATTTGAGAATAGGTCCTGTCAATAAAAGCAAATAAATAAATAAATAAAATTTAAAAAGCATGAGACAGTAGCTGTCTTCAGTCTTCTGCTAAATGGATGAAGTCAAGGTACTCTACTGTAGAAAAGGAGAACTTAACTCCTTTAGAATTGTACTGAAATGCTGAATGTGTGAGATTTCTTTTTGACTCAGGTTGGGATTTAGGAAGTTATTTGTAATTAACATGTCTGAACTGTATTGGTTTTCTGTCCCTATGACTCTAGCATAATCCATTGGCATTTATCTCTGTATATGCCCAGAAGAACTGAGTCTAAATAATTTAACAACCATTCCTATAAAACTTGAGTTTAGACCTCATTCCAGTTAATAAGGCCTCTTCATGGGTATAATGAATTTTGTAGGAAACTGAATACAGTTTAGTGTATGTGGTTAAAATTTCAACCTAACTTAAAGTGAACTGGACCATCTTAATGGAAACATGCATTTTAGGGTTTTTATTTCTCTTATTTCCACTTTATAGTATCATTCCAAAATTATATTGTTGTACAAATTCATGCATGAACTTGTTATCATATGAGAGATTGATGCATGCTGGGTAAAGAGAGATATTTCTGTAGGCAAAATATTGACAAATATTTCTGATAGAAAACATCTATATTTTTGTAGCAAGTTCAATAGTCTACTTAGAAAGTTTTTTTTTTCTTACAGAGGCTAGGCTATATTTGGTAACAGAATTTCTCAACTGAACTGGAATAAATCAACAGAAATATTTTAAACTTGTACTTGATAGTGTTGTGCAAAGATAATAAGTGTAAAGATTGTTTAAATTTAAGGCAGTATTTTCACTTCAGATAAAAAAAGTAATAAGAAGAATAGACTTGGGACCTTAACATTTTGTAACTTCAAATTTACATTGAATTCTTCTGTTATTGTAATGAATAGTTATTTACAACTCTTGGAGGCTCCATGTTTTGCAGCATGAATTGCTGATAACAGCAATTTTAATGGTAAAATTGTGAAACAATATTCATAGTTGTCAGGGAAAGGTCAGTCTATTTGCATTCATTAGGAACCTGGAGGACCATGCAGTGTGTTTCCTTTGGGATGCATACAGCTATTGATTTATATACGGCTGTAGGAAAAATTAATTAGAATTATATTTCACTTATTACTTCAGGCTGTGTAATAAGAAAGCAAAACATTTTGTTAGAAAATTGAACAAAAAAAGTAAATGAAAGTCAAGGTTTCTTTAAATCATAACAATTTTGTCACACAACTTTTCCTTCCTAATCTATTTTTAAAAGACCACTTTTTAATCATAATTTAATTATTGTTTTAAAATTTTGGAATTGTCATCACCATTCAACAATAATAATAACTTAAATATTAGCTGTAGCCTTTTTATTTTAGTTGACACATGGGACTTCATTTTCTGTAAATAAAGGTAATCAGTATGCATTTTCCCACTATGAGATTTTCAGATAATAAAGTTACAGAGAACATTGCTTCAGAGAGAAAACACAGGGTTGTTGAAGTCATGTTTTACCCAGAGTCATAAAAGAAACCATCTGAATTCAAGTCCTAGTTTCAGGGTGTATTTTTTGTATGACTTTGGGGAAGTCACTCAATTTAAGGAACTCAGTTTAGCCACATATAAAGCAAGAGTAAGAATACTTATACTACTTCCATCATAGAATGATCATGAAGGAAATCCATTGCTACCCTCAAAGCATAGTTCACAAATGAATTATCATTATTATTGTGGGAAAATATGAGAATCATAGGAAACTAAAGATGACCAAACTCTTCATATGCCTGATAAAAAATAAGTCTAGAAAGCAGAAAATATATTACAAGGTTACACAGCTCATTACTGAAAGAAACTCTATTGTAACCCAGGATTCTTGACTCTCAAATGAGAAATACAGTATGCAGGCATACCTTGGAGATAATGTGGGTTTGGTTCCAGATCACTGTAATAAAACAAATATTGCAATAAAGTGAGTCACATGAATTTTTAGGTTTCCCAGTGCTTATAAAAGTTATGTTTATACTCTACTGTAGTCTATTAAATGTGATTGTATCATGTCTGAAAAAAATGTACATACCTTAATTAAAAATACTTTAATGCTAAAAAATGCTAATCATAACTTGAGCCTTCAGTGAGTCATAATCTTTTTGCTGGTGGAAGGTCTTGCCTCAATGTTGATGGCTACTGACTGATAAGGGTGGTGGTTGCTCAAGGTTGAGGTGGCTGTGGCAATATAAGAGGGCAATGAAGTTTGCTGCATTGATTGACTCTTCCTTTTGCTTGAATACTTACAGATCATTGTATGGTTATGAATTAGCCCAATTCTAATATTCTGTCTTGGGGAATGGAGAGGCACAAAGAGAGGGAAAGAGATAGGGAATAGCCTGTTGGTGGTGCAGTCAGAATACAAACAACATTTATCAATTAAGTTTGCTATCTAATATGGTCACAATTCATGGTGTCCCAAAACAATTACAATAGTAACATCAAGATCACTAATCACCGATCACCATTAAACATATAATAATGATGAAAATGTTTGAAATGTTGCAAAAATTACCAAAATTACAGAAAAAAATTACCCAAATACGACACAGAGACCTAATGTGAGCACCAGTGGTTGGAAAAATGGTGCCAATAGACTTGCTCAATGTTGGGTTGCCATAAAACTTCAATTTGTAAAAAATGCAAATTTTGTGAACCACAATAATGTGAAATGCCATAAAATGAAGTATGGCTACAGTAGAAAGAGTACTAGACTTGGATTAGGAAGATTTTTGTTTGAATGCTAGCTAGGTCTTTGAGCATTCAAAATCCTTCAACCTCAGATCACTTAAGTATAAAAATGGGCATAATCCTATTTTAAATTATTCTCTCAACTTTTCTGCTACCTCAAAAACTGCCCTGTTCTTGTTCATGTATGACATGTTCCCTCCCTGGTCCCTTCCAGCTCCTCATTATGTATGTCTTCCCCATTTGACTGAATAAAACATGAAGAAAGGGACTGTTTTGATTGCCTTTATTGGTACCCTCCAGTGATTAGTATAGAGAATATATGATAATAAATGCTTAATATCTATCCATTTAATACATAAATATTCTATATCTATCAGCTCTCTATGCATTTGTCCATATATCTATCATCTACCCATCTGTTTCTCTCCCTCCCTTCTCTCTCTCTCTCTCTCTCTCTCTCTCTCTCTCTCTCTCTCTCTCTCTCTCTCTCTCTCTCTTTCTCTTTCATCCTCTCATCTACCCTTGCACCATTTCCCTCACCAGATTGTTGTGAAAAAAGCACTTGTAAATCTTGAAGTGTTATATGAATTGCAGTTATTTTTCATTCTCTGCTCTTGAGAAGCACTTGTAAGAAAAGTTAAAAAGGAAATCAGTACTGAGGTTGCTATTTAGGTTGAGAAAAGAGATTGAGGAAATGAAAGTGTTTGATATTTAAAACAGAATATAGAAAGATGATGAAATTTTATATGACTTTATATTATACAAAATATTGTGTGTGATTAGTATGCTTCTGTGAATTTAACACTTTAAGTAGGCTGAGGTGCCTTGTATTGATAATATCCTCTTTCAATATGACAAGATTAAGTTTTGAGCTGTTTAAAAAAAAAAGTTGGGCCTGTTTCCAGGCACTTCAAGCATGTTCGAAGTGGAAAAATATTGAATGCAGTTCTCCACATAGGGTCCATATGACACATGTTTGAGATTAATCAAATTGTAGTCACTTCTAATTAACAGCAGAAAATAATTTCCAAATGGGGCAGAGCCAGATGACAAAGCATAGTTGTGTGTACTTAAGACACACTTTCTGAACCAAAACACATGCCAAATATAACATTTCTAACTTTTTCAAAAAAGGATAAAGCTGTCCTTGTCTTTTGAAGAAGCAACATTTTAAAGAAGTGCAGGCAAATGCTGTATTTAAACAAGAAGCACCATAAATCCATGGTTCCAATGGGGTTATTACACACACCCCTTGTGATACAGTTTTGAAAGCCACAAGCAGGTATTTTGTGCATAAACTGTTGGTTTTGTAGAGAGGCCTTATCTTTCATACAGAGAATTAGCAACATGTCAACAAGGTAACCCAATGCCAGTGCAGAACTATTTTCATAGCTTTATGGTTATAAATAATACCCAGAAAACACTATATTTCTGACTTCTAAAAAGCAGTCCGTGTAAATGTAAATTATTTTGGCTTTACCTGGCTTTACTGAGCTTTATCTAAAAATGTTGAGTCATCTATTTGTAGCTTCTTATTTTTCTCTCCTAGTGCTGACCCTTGAATATGAGGAATTCTTGTCTTGCTGTCTACTCAGCTTTTCATTCATGCAGCCCTTATGCAGAAAATGGAATTGTAGCAATGAATAACACAGAGCTTTACTTTAAGAACCAGCAAGGAAAATGTCCTGCCTCAGCATACTTCACATTTTAGTGAAAGGAGAATCTAAGGCAATCTCAATTTCTGCTTTGGTTTACAGAACAATGCCACTCTCCATCTGGCAAGGATATAATTGACCAAGAATATTCTGCATAACCTCCTTTACTGAAAAACAATGCTCAGAAAGCAGTTTAGAAGGAAATTGTAAAAAGCAAAATATTTCTTGAACATTGATTGATTAGTGATCTACCTGTAGAAGATAATCTATGTAATGTGAGAAATTTAAAATCCACAAGATACTCCTCAAGGATCTTATTAGTACATTTAAAAGTGCAAGGAAGACTAGAGGCCACTTATCCTAACACATCTCTCCTCAATTTTACAGAGGAGTCTAAGATGTGCCCATATTCACAGGTGATTGAAAACCCTGTTATTAGATCAAGTTGGACTTCAAACTGATTTATAAATTTGTATGGGAAATCAATAAGGATGATAACAAGCTTTAACATTAAGACAAAAATTACAAGCCAAGTGTAAAGACCCTGAGAAAGGCATAAAGAATATCTTTAAATGAACTTTTTGTCCATTTTTTCAATAAATTGACATTTTGCTTAGTTTTGTTATAGGTATAATAAATATTATATATTCTGTATTTTCACCTTTTGCCTCATTTTTGTAAAGCATCAAAGGACATTTGTACTATTACTGAGAGCTATTAAATGAATATGAGTCTCTAGAATTGGAAATAATCTATCTATAGACATTTCTTGTCCTTTCACTCTTTTGCATTCTCCTTCTGTACTACTTTCTGGTCATTGCTTTCCAGTAAAGGAGGTTACTCAGATTGTTCTTGGTCAGTTACATCCTTACTAGACAGAGAGAGAAGGCATTGTTCTCTAAACCAAAGCAGAAATTGAGATTGCTTCAGATTCGCCTTTCATTATGTTCTCTAATTTACTCAAATTCTGAGAACTGCAAGAGGTAAAACATTTCACAAAATACCCAGGAAATACTAAGAAAAATATAAAGAAAATTGAGGTTAACAAAAGAGACCAATATTATTTTATTCTAAATTAATTTCATCTGAGGATGAAATGGTCACTTAGTATATTTTGTGCCTAGTTTAACCACAAATAATAATTATAAATATTTTTATATTGCTTCAAGTTTTATAAAGTATCTTCCTCACAACAACCCTGTGAGTAAGTAGTGGAAATATTTTTATTCTAATTTTACAGATAATGAAATAGATATAAGTTAAAATATTACTAAATTTATTGTGCAAAACAAAGTGGAATTTTGTTTTGAAAGGGTTGAGGAAAAGTAGATCAGATGGAGCTGGAAAGTATTACAGTAGATTTCATGGAGAAATGGAATACGAATTGTGCTATGAAGGAAGAGAAGGAGATTAATAGGTAGTGATTTACCCAAAGTCACATAGACGGTAAGTATCACTAAAAGGATTAAGCCTAGGTTTCTTGGCTACTTGCTAGTGCTATTTACAATACGGCAGCTCAAAAATGCATATGTAAGCAGTTTAAAGAGTTTATATTGATGATTTTTGTTTTAACACTACATTCAGTTTTAAAAAAATTAATAATGCATAATCAATAAAATTATGCTTTATGTTTTTAAATGAATTTTCTTGCTTTCAAATCTTTGGAGGTTTTGCCTTTTTCCCTCCTTATTTTCCACTGTCACTCACCCATCAATGGGTGAGAGCAACTTTTCACCTTTTGATGAAATACGTTCCCTCTGAATAAATTAACTTTTCATTTACTTATCACCTTCCCCAAGGATCTTCTGGTGGTATAGGATGGACCTCAGAAGGACTCCTGTCTCCTCTACTTAAGGCTCAGTGCAGCCATGCAGACTGGCCCCCTTCCTGTTTCATCTGTTCTTTAGTTACTTGGATTGGCTGAACCTGTGTGCACCATGTTTTTTTTCAGGAGATGAGTGAGGTGAATGTTAAAATTTTTGCAACCTTGGGGCTCCCTATCATAGGGTTCTTTCAACAAAGTCTTCCCATCTTTTACCACATCCCCCCACACATGCCCCTTCAAGTCTTTGGACAGAGAAGATACTTTCTTTTTTGTTCCAATAGGATCATGATGGAAGTGTATCCAGCAGAATATCTGAAGCAGCAGGAAAATGACTGAATCTGTTGGTTGATTTGCATGCTTTATGGTGCAAAGAGGCTAGTGGGAAAGCAGACCAAATGATTTCCCTTAAGATTGGTTTCTATTGTTAATTCATTTCATAAAGTTCTTACCTTCTTGAGTTTCTTGAATTCCTATCTTGCAGAAAAATATCTCTGTAAAGAGTGCAGACAAATACAGAACTGTCTTTACCTCTTGATAATAATTTCTCTTTGGAGAATTTTAAAGTTATTGGAAATAGAAAATTAGCAGGTCTCCATCAACTGGAATCATAAATAATTGCATATAAAAGTAAAGGTATGTTCTTACTGTAAGAAATGATAAAATAGATGATTTCAAAGAAAGCTCAGAAGACTGTGAATTGATGCAGAAGGAGCATAGCAGAAGCAAGACAAGAATTTATAAAATAAAATATTATGAAGACAAACAATTTTGAAAGATGAGAACTCTGATAATGCAATAATGAATCATAATTCTAGGAGAAATATGATGATTCATGCCATCCATGACTTCACAGGCAGATGATTGATTCAAAATATAAAAGGGGACATATAGCTTTGGACATGGATAATGTGGGCATTTGTTTGGCTTGATTATGCATAATTACTATGAGAGTTGTATTTTTCTTTTCCATTTTTGATTGTGGGAGAAATAAAAAATAAATATTAATTGACATAAAAATAAAATTTAGAAAGGAGAGTAAAGACTATAGAAAACATCTGGTCCCCCAAATTATTGGTCTTATGATCTCAAAATCATAATGAACTTTTTTTTACTTAAAAGATCACATTTACATTTTAATACTTATTATCTCACTTTATTCTCTCTCTATATACACATATAAACTCATACATACATATATATGTAGATATATATGTAGATATAGGTATATATACCTATATATACCTATATCTACATATACATCTATTTACAGATGAATATAATAATCTTTATATATAATAGAAGCCCATGAAATTTATGTGGCCTGCTCTAGGTCACATAATTGGTTCATGGTAGAATTTACATTAGATTCAACATTTCATTATTTTCTCAGTGTTCTAAAATTTAGACAATCTAGAAAGTGAAAATAAAAGATGAAGTATTTATGAAGACTGCCATACCTTAGTATTATTGTTAAATTAATTTATTTTAGCAGCAAGAAAGTAAAATCAGGAAAATACCTACTCTAAAATGAGTTTTTAGCTAGCATAGAAATCAAGAATCTCAGTGTGTTGGTACTACAGATAGCCTCTGGTTCAACTCACACCTGAGCGGAAATCTTTCCTACATCTTCTACTGTCCTTGAGGTTAAAATATTTTTTTGTTCAATTCAGCAAATGTTCATCTGGTAAGATATTGCTTTTGATTTTCATTAATAATATTTCAACACAATGTTTATTCATTTCATAGTAAGGGAATTTGATAAATCCAAATTTCCAGATCATATGACAAAGTTATGAAAGTGGTGAACATATTTATCTGGAGAAATAAATATGCTTCTAAGATGAACACTTGGGCTGAATTGTGTACCATATGGTATTTTTTACCTCTCATTTTAAGCTCAAAGGCCATGAAAAGTATCCATCAAATCTCAAAATAGAAATTGGTTCAGCTTAGATGCGTTAGCACCTTGCTCAAGACTAGCTTTTACATGACAAGGCTTGACATTTTTCAGTTAAATTTTGCTACAGCAGAAAGAGAAGGGAAAAAAAGGATTGAAAAGTAAAGGTAACGTTGAGTGATAAAATGAACTAGGACAATATGTTTACTAGTAACATTGAAACTATTATTAAAGGATTTTCCTCTGGAGAAACAGAGATGCTTCATAAATAATATTTCAGTACTTCAGTGAATCTAGGGTCTCATCAATGTAGGGAAAACTTTCATACCTTTTTGACTGGCGAGTCTGTAATCCATGGACTCCCATCTATGCTCTAAAAATACTATATACCACATCTTGGGGGAAAACCTAGCAATGTAACCTTCAGGCTATGCTTCTAATAGTTCTTGTTCTTAATACATGAATGCCTCATCTCTGTTTCAATAAAGTATCCTTTTAATAATATCTTTTCACTACTTTCTTTGTCCAGTTCTTATTCCAGCACCTATTCTTGCACAGTGTGAGTCTCTCTTTTGCCTTTTTGGTAAATAAAAATTTTAAATTTTTGGAGACTGCAGCATTACAATATTCAAATTTTAACAAAATTCAGTTTAGTAAAACAACTGCAAGTGTTTATAGTGAATAAATCACTTTTTTTCATCAAAACAATGGTGTGTTAGTCTGATTAAAGTGTCATTAGTCAAACACAGGATAAAAGAGGTGGAGCTAAAAGGGATTACAGGTGCTGCTATTTTGTCCAACAGACCAGAAAGGTTCAGTGATTTATACATTGCCACACAGGGAGCAATTGTCAGAAATGAGATTTGAATACGGATCCCCTGACTTCAGAGCCAGTGTTTGTTCCACTGTACTATACTGACACAAAGATAATTTTTAGCCACCTTCTATTTGACAGCCACCATTCCAGAGTCTAAATATATAAAGACAAATATGAAACAGCTCGTGTTCTCAAGAAATTTGCCTTTTGTAGTAGAAAACAGGATGTACACATATAAATTCAGGTAGTTGCAAAAATCTTATTATAGTTTTAATCTATTTAATGTATTTAAGCTATTACAGCTTAAAACAGCACTGACTTTTAGAACATCCTGTATATATAGAAAATAAAGGCTTTTTTTTCAAGAAGAGGAACTAGAAGCTGAGGGAATAAAGATCAGCAAGTCTTTCATGAAAGGGGGGTATTTGAGCTGTCTTGAAGGAAATTAGGCATTCTAATATGTAGAAAGGAGATGGAAATGCATTACAGGCATGAGGGATGGTTCATCCAAAGACACAGAGACAGAAGATTGAATATCATGCATGAGGAATAACAAGAAGGCTGTGGTAGCTGGATGAAAGAGTGAGTGTGAAAAGGAGTAAAGTATAATCTGTCTTGAAAGGTAACTTAGAGATAGTTTGTCAAGCAAAGGAATTTGTATTTGATCCTTGAGGTGATAGGGAATCATTGGAATTCAGTGAGAGGGGTAATGGTTTGGTCAGGCCTGTGCTTAAGGAATATCATTGTGGAAGCATTTTGAAAGATGAATTATAAAGTAGAAGTATAGACCTGAAGGGGTAGACCAAGTGGAAAGTTATTTCCATAATATAGGCTGAGCAATTTATATAACATAAATATAATGTAATATAGTGATTTTAAAAAAATGAAGAAAAAGGACAATTTCAAAGAGACATAGAAAAACTTATATGAACTACTGCATAGAGAAGTGAACAGAACCAGAAGAAAAATTTATAGTATAACTTCATTATTATAACAATGAACAATCAACTTAATGATCAACAATGGTTCAAGAGATCTGATAAAGAACATGCCTACCTGATGACAGAGTGACCAATATGCAGAATAACACATACACTTTTGGTTTATCAACCTGGGAATATTTTGCTTGATTGTGCTTATGTGATAAAAGGGTACTGTATCACTTAGTAATAACATTATAATGGATAACATTTATATAGTTCTTACAATGAGCCAGATACTGTGTTAAGTACTTTTCAATTATCTCATTTAATCTTCACAGCACCTGGGAAGTAGGTGTTCTTATTAATCACATTTTAGAGATGAGGAAACTGGGGCAAAGAGCGAGTAAGAGACTTACTCAGATTCACACAGCTAGTAACAGTCTGTGGCTGGCTTTTGAACTCAGGTCTTCCTGACTCCAGGACCTGTGCTCTACCCACTGTGCCATCTATCTATACCTAGTTAACTGGATATGTGGGGAGAGGGAAAGTGAGGAGTTGATGGCACTGAGGTTATTCCAAGAATGGTGCTACCTTTGACATAAAAGGGGAAAATTAGAAGAGGAGAGAAATTAGGGACAAATATAATAAATTTTGAGCATGTTGAATTTGAGATAACTTTGGACATCTAGTACAATATCCATGTGTTGGTAATTGGAGAAATGTGTCACATTTGAACACCAACAGCTGTAAAAGTTTATAGATGGTCCAAGCCCTGTGTGAATCATAACAACTTCTACCTTTTCCTTCTCCTTACCTCTCATCTACCATTCTGCTTGCAACATAACTGAAACAAAGAGGTTGTATAGGACTGAGATACATTTTATAACTTTCATTTTTAATGGGTTGTTATGACCAAATTGATTTCTGGTCTCAGAATGCAGGCATGGCCATTTGCCAGGACAATACTCAAAAATGTTCTAGCTTGATACAACTTCCCTAAGTGTGAACTCTACTGGCATTGTGTTCAAGAGCCCAGAGTTACCTCTATAGTACAAAGGGGAACTGGATTATAAGTTTGAGGGAAGGAAACTTAGGTGAATGAAAATACGCAGAACTAAATTTTTGTATCCTCAACTTTGTTAGTCTGCATTTTATTATCTCTAAATATAACAGAAATAATAATAATTAAAATGTGTTAATATTGCTAATTACATGACATCTTTACAGTTTTACTTATTTTAAGCTACATACATTATAGATTTTTAGTTCTTTGTATTTATGCTTTTGGAATCTGGTCTGCAAGTAAGACTGTGTACATTTTTGGTTTTCCTCTGAAGGTTTATCGCAAATATGGTTCTACTTGCCCTTTCATCACCCTGTAGTCCATTGATTCATTGATTTCTATTAGTTATAAACCTGCTCCCTACACCACTTTCCTAAGGGTGTGTAAGAAAGTATATTGAAATTGTTGCTTAAATATATACTTATTTTACTTGATATTTAAATGTTATATCATGCTTTAAGATAATCAAACATTTTTATAAAATATAGTTTGCACTGGAAAGCAACTTTTTCAGATGAGTGAGAATTATTATTTCTATGAATTGTGTCATGAATGAATGATTTAAAAGGAATTTATTAAGTGCTTACTATGTGCAAAGTCCTGGGCTAAGCATTAGCAATATACATGTATGTACGCATATATATGGTAGTCCTAGATGTGGTTAAATTCATATTCAAATAGGAAGAGACAACTTAAATAAGGAGCTGCTATCACTGAAGACCAATAGAATTTCATTGGCCAATATTTCTTATTATTTTTTTATTCTCTGTACCCCTTTATATATAAAAATTATTGAAGAGTGCCCCCCAAAGAACTTTCATTCCTATGAGTTATCTCTATTGACATTTACCATATTATAATTAAAATATCTTAGTATTATTATAATAATAGTTTTGACCTCATTGTTCCCATGAAAGAATTTCAGAACAGCCCAGAGGAGCCTAGAACACAATTAACCACCATTCTAAACATATAATTTTAAATTTGGATTGCTCTCTTAAAGATTTATACTTGCAATATGAATTACTGACACTAGGTAATGTGCTTTATATATTTTTTCCCCAGGAAATATAGATAAGACAGGATGAACCATAAAACAATTTCTTTTTACAAACAAACAAACAAAACAAAACAAAAAACAACAAAAAAGCCTACCCCATATGAAATAGAAATTTGGTCTGGGTTAAGTTGGTCCTGCATGTGAAATGATAGTTCAAAATACAGATTAATTTGAAAGACTAGTACAGTATTGGCTGGATGACACTATAGAAATGACTCACAGAAGGGCTGAATCACCTCTCAGTCTATGAGCTAGATTTGCAAAATTTTCTGCCAATACTCCTCTTTATGGGAAAATCTGCTATAGCAACTATAATTCATTGGAAAACCAACAAATGGAAGGAGTAGCTCATCAGAGAGCAAGCACATAGCAGAGGAATAGAGCAAAAAAGCTTATTCAATTATCTCAGCATTTCAACACTAAGTGGACAAAACAGACAAGAAGATGACAGCAGATTTTGAGAGAAGCATCAAGTAGCAGTTTAAGAGGCAAAAAAATAGTTTAACACTAAAATGGTGAATTGTCTAGGCTACTTGTAACCCCCTTGCCATAAGTTGTATGATAATATATGGGATACTGTTCTCCCTTTGTGTGTTTGCATGCGTGCCTGTTTATAAGGGAATATGACTGCATAGTTACTTTGCTATTCTGTTTACTTAAATGACTATTTTGAGTTAATATGTTCTCTGACTTGGTCCAGTAAGAGAGACACATTAGTAATGTGGTTGATGAGGTGTCATTTTGAATTGGCACTTAACAAAACTGTTCCTTTAACCTGGTTACAGTTTTCATGTTTAGCAGAGAGATGGAGGGCATGGGTCTAGTGTACATGCTTCAATTGTTCAACTGAATTTTAAGAAGCTTTAGGTATCATAAATATGTCTTCCACAGTCACAAACCTTAAGTTCTAGGTCCTTTTATTTTCCCTTAGTTCAGATTTCCTTTACTTTTTTTGAATAGAAGAGCTCAGAAAGTCCCCTGTTCAGATAATGGACTGAAACCAAATATAATCCTCCCTTTCTCTCATCACTGTACTTCTGTTAATATATATGGTATGTATAAACATGTGTAGGTATCTATAGCATAGTAGGACCTAGACTTCTTTACGTAGTCTTGATTTGATCAAGGTTCAATTCAAAGTTTGTATAAATCAGTTTTCCACTTGACCTTGCATTCAGCATCTCACCCAATCAGCCATTCCAACTAATTTACACTCTGAATCTACTGTCTCCATTATTCCCTTGATTACTGGCTCAAAATGTATAGTGAAACTCTGTCTTGTGTTGAATTCACTTAATTAAACTATGGCTCTTTTCTTTGTGCCCTGGCTAGGCCATTCTGAACACAAACACTTTCTGTCAAATCATTGCTTCCTCTTCACCACAAATAACTGGCTCTTAAAAACCAGTGGCATCCCTGAAGCTAATTCTAATCATCTAAATGCTCTTTGGATATAACTGAAAGTGAGGTGACCCTGAAGCTTTGGGCATTCTTGCTACTTTTTTCAAAGTGTTATCAACCTGTGATATTAAGGGCATCTCAACCCTAGTGAAATATCATCTTTTCCCTTCCCCTTGGGTAAGGTTTTTATTCTCTAAAATGTGCTTGACTTTCCCAAAAAGTTGTATGCACAGCTGACAAGTATATAAATTCCTTTCTATTCCCATTCAGTAGACAACAGAGATTTAAAAAGCAGTTTTAGAATTCCTATTCTTATTCTTATTTTTTGTTTGTATTTGTCTAGTCTAATAGGGGACTAGTGAGTTCACCCACTGATAGAGTTCTACTATCCATTTTACCCTTTAATTGGATTAACAATGCATTTATTTTTTTAAATTTCTTATTTTATTTTATATTTTCTCAATTACACATAAAAATTTTAACATAATTTAAAAATTTTGAGTTCTGAATTTTCTCCTTCATCCTTTTCTTTTACCCTCGTTGAGAAGGCAAGCAAGTTAATATATATTACACATGATCATATATGTGAAATATTGCAAATATACATTTGATTATTTGCCATGTTGCAAAAGAAAAAAAAAGGCAAAAAAACCACCAAGAAAAATTTTAAAAGTGAAAAAAAGTATCAATCTGCATTCAGATTCCATTAGTTCTTTCCAGGGATATGGAAAGCATTTTCATCATAAATCATTCAGAATTGTCTTGAATCATTGTATTGCCTAGAATAGCAGTCATTCACAGTTGATCATCATCCAATATTGCTATTATTATATACAATATTCTCCTGGTTCTGCTCACTGCATTATGTCTAATTTAGTGTAAGTCTTTCCAGGTTTTTCCTAAATCATCCTGCTCATCCTTTCTTATGGGACCATAGCATTCCATCACAATCATATTCTACAACTTGTTCATCCATTCCTTCATTGATGGGTAAACCCTAATTGTTCTAATTCTTTAACAAAATAGAACTGCTATAAATATTTTTGTTAGCTTATATAGCATTTACTATGTGCTGAGTATTGTGCTAAGTGCTTTGCAATTATTACCTCACTTGATCTACCCAACAATCATGGGGAATAAATGCTATTATTATCTTCATTTTTACAGATTAGGAAACTGTGGCAAAGTTAGGTTAAGTTATTTACTCAGGGTCACACAATAATTATCTGAGGCTGGATTTTAACACAGGTATTCCTGAATCTAAGCCTGGTCTTCTATCCACAGCACCACCTACCCAAAGTTTCCCCCATAACAAAAAAAAAAGAAAGAAAGAAAAGAAAAAAAAAGAGCTAAAATTTGTTTTAAAAGCAAAATGAGAACTAGAGGGGAAAATGCGGAAAGTAAAGAAAGCTAAAAGAAGAAGAAAATGGAAAGAGAATTAATAACTTGGAATAAGAAGTACAAAATCTTAACCAAGGTGTGTGGAGGAATTCTCCAAAAAAATTTATAATGGAGCAAAAGGAAGCTAATGACTTCACAAGAAAACAAGAAATAATAAAACAAACTCAAAAAACTGGAAAAAAATAGAAGAGTAAATGATGGGGAGTAAGTGTAAAAAAATACTAGAAAAGTAGGAATGGACTATGTTATGAAAGGCTTTGAATATTAAACAGAGAATTTTGAGAGAAATAATATGGAGATGAGTATCACCCTTAGGCTGGGAGCTTGAAGGACTGGGATGATAGGATTGACCTCTACGGTGACAGGGAAGATAAAAGGAGTAGAGTAATTAGGCCAAAAAAAAATCACTGAAAAAAACAACGCAAATCTCATTAAAGATAATGGCATCAATGAGACAATATAAATAAAACTAAAAATAAAAATTATGTGATGCAAAAAAGCAGTAATTAGGAGAAAATTTAAATTTCCAAACAATTTCATTAACAAAATAAAGACTATATCAATGTGTTACATATGCAGCTAAAAAATCTGGAAAATAAAAAAAATAAAATTCCTAATTAAACAAAAAAATTAATTAAAATCTTGAAAATGAAAGTAGAAATTAATTATTTTTGACTATGTGACTAGGTCAAGTGACTTGCCCAGGATCACACAGCTAGTAAGTGTTAAGTGTCTGAGGCCAGATTTGAACTAGGTCCTCCTGACTCTAGGGCCAATGCTCTATCCACTGTGCCACCTAGCTGACTCTTAGAAATTAAGTTTTTGAAAGGAAAACAAATCAAATAAAACCATCAAGCTTCTTTTTCAAGAAAACAATGAAATAGATAAACAATTACTTAAGTTCCATGTTTTAAAAGAATAAAACCTGATGATTATTATAAAAATATGAAAGTGAATTCACAACAAATGAAAAATGTATTACATGAATATTAGGAAATATTTTGTCTCATATGCCAAGAAAAATGACAATTTATATGAAATGGATATTTTAAAATATGTAAAGTACTTTTACTAACATAATAGAAAATAGATGACTTAAATAACCTAATCTTAGAGGAGGAAATTGAGGAAGTCAGAAATGAACTCTTAAAGGGGTAAAAAGGGCCATATGAATTTTAAAATGGATTATATCAAACATGTAAGGAACAATATATTCAAATATATTAACTGTTTAAAAATAGGAAAAGAAGGAATCCTAATAAATTCCTTTCATGATAAACACATAGTATTAATACCTAAGTCAGGGAAAGTCAAAACAGAGAATTATAGAATATTGATGCAAAAAAAAAGATATAAACATGGAGACTATAGCAACATGATACAGAGATTATACACTAGTGATATATAACTGAAATAGAAATGGAGGGCACTAAAATGTACATAAGAATCACTGTGGGTCACATATTGACTTAGAAAACTGCACACTAATAATATCTAACTTATATTTATTTAATTTATTTAGTTAAATATTTTTAAAATATACTTTATTCCTATTCAAGATACACTCAAGACTGTTGGGAACAAAATACAGCCTGCGAGCCCTGCATTTTATACCTCTGATATACACTGTGTCCAGGTGAGATCTTTACCAGGAATACAGAGCTGATTCATTATTAGAAAATTAAAAACCCAATCTCCCATATCAATCGAAAGAAAAACAAAATATCATATTATCATATTAGTGGATGTAGAAAAAGCTCTTAAGTTAATGCAACTCCCTTTCCTGTTTAATAAAAAAAGGGAAGCTTAGAAATTAATAGAGCTTTTCTTAAAATAATAGTTTCTAAAGCCAAGAGGCAACATTATTTGTAATGCCAATAAATTAAAAGTTTTACCAATAAGATGAGGGATAAATCAAGGCTGTCCTTAGTAACTATTATTATTTAATATAATTCTTGAAATTCTAGCTACAACAATAAGACAAGAAAAAGGAAGAGGTAATAAGCATAGTCAAAGAAGAAACAAACTTACCACTTTATGCAGATAATATGATAGTTTACTTAGAGAACTCCAGAAAGGCAACTAAAAAACCAATTGAAACAATAAACAACTTTGGGAAAGTTGCAGCATATATAATAAAACCCATTAATTTTAAATCCAAAAAGAAGAAAAAAAAAGAAATTCAATTTAAAATTACTGCAAAAAGTAAAAATATTTGGGAATCTACCTGCTAATATACACATATACACAGGAACTATGTGAACACTATCAGAAAAAGGTCTTACACAAATAAAGACAGATTTAAATCACTGAAGAAATGATAATTGTTCATGATAATAGGCTGAGCAAATATAATAAAAATCATAATATTTTAAAATGTTATTTGCCTTGCTTGCCAAACTATTGAAATATTATTTTACAGAGCTAGAAAAAGTATTAATAAAATTTATTTAGAGGGAAAAAAGATCAATTTTCAAAAGAAATTCTCAAAAAAATAAGTGTTAAATGGGTATAAGTACCATATAAACTACATTACAAAATGGTAATCACAAAATAATTTGGTGCTCGTTAAGAAATAAGGAGGGATAAAGCTACTATGTTTACCTGAACATAGTGTGCATGGGTGCCTAGTGTTTGATAAACCCAAAGATTTACTGATGGAAGAACCCACTATTTGAAAATAAAAATGACAAGAGCAAAAAAAAAAACATCTATTGAGAAAACTGAGAAGCAATCTGGCACAAACTAGCCATAGACCAGCATCTCATATCATATATCAAGTTAAGCACCAAATTGGCATGAAACTTAGATATAAATGGTATTATCATAAACAAATTGCAGGAGAAAAGAAGAATTATCTATCTAATCTGAAAACATAGGAAGAGTCCATAATGAGAGAGAGAGAGAGAGAGAAAGAGAGAGAGAGAGAGAGAGAGAGAGAGAGAGAGAGAATGACTAAAGACAGTCTCTACCCTCAAGGAGCTCACGATCTATTTTAGAGGAGCTGAGAGACATAATCAAAAATAAGGTCTCTCTCTGTCTCTGTCTCTCTGTCTCTCTTTCACAAACACACAGACACACATGTATATATATATATATATATATATATATATATATATATACACAAATATATATACATATACATATATATATATACACATATATAATATGCATATACAATATAATTTCCTATGCATCATTCATATATATTATATATAGATGTAATTTCCTAGGAATCATTCACATATTATTTTTATGTATTCATATTATTCATATATATTATATAGGAATGATTCATAGAAAATAATTAAGAGAGGGAAAGTATTCAAATTAAGAGGGGTTGGGAAAGACTTCCTGCAGAAGATGGCATTTTAATTGAGACTTAAAAGAAGCCAGAGAATCCAGTGGTCAAAGATGTATAAGAGCATTCCCAACAAGAATGACTGCCAGAGAAATGCATAGGACTAAGAGTGTGTCTTGTTCATGGAACACAAAAGATGCCAATGTTGCTGGGGAGTAATATGTAAGAAAACCAGAAATGTTAGAGGAGTTAGGTTTTGAAGGACTTTGAATGCCAAGCAGAGGATTTTGTATTTGATTCTGGAGGCAATAGGAAGCCACTGAAGTTTACTGAGTAGGAAAGTGGAATCATCAGAGCTGTATTTTAGGAAAATCACTTTGATAGCTGAATGAAGAATGGATTGGAGTGAGGTGACATTGGGACCCAATAGCAGGTTATTGCAATTGTCCAGAAATAAGGTAATGAGGGTATGAACTAGACTAATGGCAGTGTCAGAGATAGAAAGGGGATGTATTGGAGAAATGTAGCAAAGGTAAAGTCTATAGACCTTGGCATCAGAATGATTATGGTCAGGGAGTGGGATGAGAATGAGTGAGAGTGAAGCGTTGAGGATGACTCCTAGGTTGTGAGCCTGAGGAACTAGGAGGATCATGTTCTTATGGAAATGTTGAGTTTAAAATATCTACTAGACCTCCAGTTTGAGACTGTGAAAGTCAGTTAGAGATGTGAGATTAGAGGTCAGGGGAGAGGCTGAAACAGGATAGGAACATTTGACATTCATCCGCATAGAAAGAGTAATTAAATCCATGGGAACACCAAGGGATATAGTATAGAGGGAGAAGCGAAGATGACCCAGGATTGATCTATTGTTAGAGTGTGTGATCAGAAGGGGAATTTACCAAGTGACAGTCAAATGGGAAATAAGAGAACCAGGTCAGAGTGGTATCCCAAAAACCTAGAGAGAAGAAAGTATCAAGAATGAGAGAATGATCACCAGTGTCAAAGGCTGCAGATAGATGCAGGGGAATTAGGACTGAGAAAAGGCCATTAGATTTGGTATTTAGGAGATCATGGTAGTATTGAAAAGAGCAGTTTTGGTAGAATGAGAAAGTCAGAAGCCAGGTTGTAAGTAGTTAAGAAGAGAGTGAAAAGAGAGAAAGGATTGTCCACCTGCATTCAGCAGCACAGTATGTAGGAGTGAATATGGTAGCAAATGGTGGGAATGTTCCAAGGTTGAGGCTTGGCAGGGTGAAATCTGCAAAGTAACAAGGGACCTAGGGATTCAACAGAGATGAAGAGTGTAGAATTGGTTCACCAAAGAATCAAAAAGGGGATAAAAGAAGAAAGTGGCTAGTGCCAAGGATATGGCCTTAGGAAACAAACAAACAAACAAACAAACAACTGCGGAATCAAGAGGTTGGAAGGCACAGATCAGATAAAGAGCTGGTTTTTTAAAGAAAAAAACAGAGATGAAAAGCCAATAAATGATAATGGGAAAGGAGATTTCAAAATTCTTGAATCTGAAGGTGGTATATTTGTAAGTGATAGCAAGACTGAGGATTATAACCATCTTTTTTCTGTGACTAAGGTGGGGTTGAGGTGTAGTTCGTTGGAAGTGAGTAGATTGAGGAGCTGAGTAATTAGGTTGCAAATATATATGTTGAAATCCCCTAGTATGAGGGCAGGAGTTGGGGTGGAGAGAAAATCTGTCAACCATGTGCTAAATTAATTCAAGAAGGAAGAGGAATGAATGGGGGAATCTGTACACAACAGGTACCAGGATTTTGATCAGGTGGTAGATATGAGTAGCAAGAACCTCAAAGTAGGAGAAATTATAACTTGAGTGAAGGAGGTAGGGGCAGAACCTTAAGGTGGCAGTGGATATTAAAGAGTATTTTAACTCTTCTATTTTAACCAGTGAGTAGAGGAGAATTAGTAAAAGTGCAGCCAGAATTGAAAAGCACTTCCTAGGGACACTGTGTCATCTTGTGGAGGCTAAATTTCAGTAATAACTAGTAAGTTGAAGGAGTGGAAAGGTAAAAAAGTAGGATGAAAAGAAATTTGTTGCCAATGGAATAGGCATTTCAGAGGGTACATTGGAAGGGTTAGGTGGTATTTGGTTGAGGTGGGAGGTTGGAAGGGAGTAGGAATAACATATTAGGAGATGGGGTGTTGGCAATGGGCTTTGGATGATGGCCTATAGAGTCTCAGAATCACTGATACATTCAGTCCACTTCCCAAAAGAGGAAAGAGATTGTGAGTGAAGGTAAGATCAGAATGAAATAATGGGTGTATGGGCCAGATGATCAGATGAAACATCTCTTTTCTACCCAAAGGGTGGACATTAGGTGAGGAAGAGTACAGCAGGAGATGGAAGGCAAGCCTATACACCAATAAAAAAGAAGTGTTGTTCCCCATCAACTTTCCTCTTCCTCTTTCTTCAAAGTACAGGTGTAGTAGTAGATGGAAGACCTGAAATAAAATGTAAAGTTCCTCCTTTTAGCACTGGATGGAAGACAACTACTTGGTACTTTTGTTATTTTCTGTCAAAGAACACAATGTTCCCAGTGGGAGATAGCAGGTATAAGGGGAGTGCTAGTGCATGATTGATTCTTCTTATCACCTGAAGGTGCTGGAAATTAGGTGGCAGCAGGAAATAGTAGATTCCCTACACAGGGAGAAGGTGAATTAGGGTAGATGGAAAACATCTCACTTGACACTGGCATTGGTAGGTACTCATATCCTGAGTACTTGAAGAGAATGCTGATCTCTACCTGGATGCCCATTTTTTTCTCAAAGGATTTTGGGATCTCTAGTTATTGTAGGTTTCACCTGAGGTCTTTCCATCTTATTGAGGACTCATGGCTTGTTCCTCCACTGAGCTTCCATCACAGAATTCAGGGGATTCTTGGGCTGAATTTTTGCCCAAGGCCTTTCTTCCACACTTTGGCTGGGACTACACATGCCCTACTAAATTCTTTTTTTTAAATAATATTTTATTTTATTTTCCTCAGTTACATGTCAAGAAAAAATTCAGCATTCCTTTTTATAAGATTTTGAGTTCCAAATTTTTTTCCCTTCCTCTCTCCCCTCCCCTCTTCTGAAAGTGGTAGATAGTTTGATATAGTTTATACATGTGCTATCATGTAAAATATTTCCATGATAGTCACAGTTGTGAAAGAAGATCAAAACAGATCAATAAGGTAAAAAAAACCCATGCTTCGATCTACATTCAGAGTCCATCAATTCTTTGTCTGGATATGGATAACATTTTCCTTCATGAGTCCTTTGTACTTCTCTTGGATTATTGTGTTGCTGAGAAGAGCTGAGTCATTCATAGTTGATCATCACACAATATTGCTGATCTTGTGTACAAAGTTTTCCTGGTTCTGCTCATTTCATTTTGTATCAGTTTGTACAAATCTTTCCAGGTTTTTCTGAAATCTGCCTGCTTATCATTTCTTATAGCACAATAGTTTTCCAGCTTATTCAGCCATTCCCCAATTAATGGCCATCCCCTCAATTTCCAAGTTTTTTGCCCCCACAGAAAAGGCTGCTATAAATATTTTTGCATATGTAGGTCCTTTTTACTTTTTTGTGATCTCTTGGGGATACAGACCTAGTAGTGGTATTGCTGGATCAAAGGGTAGGCACAGTTCTATAGCCCTTTGGGCATAGTTAGAAATTGCTCTTCAGAATGGTTGGATCAGTTCAGAATTCCACCAACAGTACATTAGTGTCCTGATTTTCCACATGTTCTCCAGCATTTATCATTTTTCCTTTTCTGTCATATTAGCCAATCAGATAGGTGTGAGATGGTACTTCAGAATTGTTTTAATTTGCCTTTCTCTAATCAAAGATGATTTAGAGCACTTCTTCATATGCCTGTAGATGGCTTTGATTTTTTCAACTGAAAACTTCCTGTTCATATCCTTTGACCTATTATTAATTAGGGGATAGCTTGTATTCTTGTAAGTTTAAGTTAGTTTTCTATGTATTTGAGAAATGAGGCCTACACAGATAGATAGATAGATAGATATACTTGTTATAAAGATTGTTTCCCAGCTTTTTGCTTTCCTTCTAATCTTGGTCGCATTGGTTTTGTTTGTATGAAAGCTTTTTTAAATTTAATACAAACAAAATCATCTATTTTACATTTTGCAATGCTATCTCTTGTTTAGTCATGAATTCTTTCCCTCCCCATAGATCTGACAGGAAGACCATTCCTTGCTTTTCTAATTTGTTTATGGTATCACCCTTTATGTCTAAATCATGCCACAAGTCTGTTATACCTAACTTTTCTAATATTCTATTTACCTCCTTAGTTTCTTTCTTGTTTATTTTTTCGTTGGATTTATTGAGTCCTGATAGGGAACAGTTGAGGTCTCCCACTAGTATAGTTTTGCTTTCTATTTCTTCCTGCAACTTACTTAACTTCTCCTTTAAAAGTATGGATGCTATACCACTTGGTGTATACATATTTAGTATTGATATTGCCTCATTGCCCATGGTACCTTTTAACAAGATGTAGTTTCCTTCCATATCTCTTTTAATTAGGTCTATTTTTGGTTTTATTTTTTCTGAGATTAGAATTGCTAACCTTCCTTTTTTTTTCTTGTTCAATTGAATCATAATAGATTCTGCTATAATCCTTTACCTTTACTCTGTGCATGTCTCTCTGCTTCAAGTGTGTTTCTTGTAAACAACATTGTAAAATTCTGGTTTTTGATTCTGAGATCCACTTCCATTTTATGGGAAGATTCATCCCATTCACATTCCAGTTATGATTACTGCCTATGTATTTCCCTCCATCCTATTCTTCCTCTTCTCTGTCCTCTCTCTCCTTTTACCCTTTCCCTACTCACTAGTGTTTTGTTTCTCTCTACTACCTCCCTTGATCTGGCCTCCCTTCTGTCAACCCCCATCTCTCCCCCCCTTTACTTGATCTCCTTAGCTCCTACTTCATTGTTGGTTAAGAAAGATTTTCATATTCAACTGACTGTGTATATGATACCCTGTTTGAGTCAAATACTAACAAGAGTAAGGTTCAAGAGGTGCTCATTGCCTACCCTCTCATCTTCCCCTCCACTGTAATAGGTCTATAGCACCTCTTCATTTGAAATAATTTAGCCCTTTCTACCTCTCCCTTCCTTCTGCACCCATTGTAGTCCTCTTTCCCATTCCTTAATTTTTTTATGTCATTCCATCTAATTCACCTTATGCCCATACTGTCTGTCTACGTATATTCTTTCTAGCTGTACTGTTAATGATACAATTTTTAAAAAAGAATTACAAGTATTATTTTCCCATGCAAAAATGTAAATAGTTTAGCTCTATTGAATCCTTTCTGTTTTCTTTTCCATTTTTACATGTTTATGCTTCTCTTGGGTCTTGATCTTGAGGTCAAATTTTTGGTTTAGGTCTGGTCTCCTTATGACAGTATGAAATAATTTTATTTCATTGAATGACAATTCTTCCCCTTGATGTATTATACTTAAATTTCCTGGCTAAGTGATTCTTGGTTGATTTCCTAGCTCCTTTGTCTTTTGGAATATCATTTTCCCCGAACTCTGATCCTTTAACATTGAAACTGCCAAGTCCTCTGTGATCCTGATTGTAATTCCCCAATATTTGAATTGTGTCTCTCTGGCCACTTGTAGTATTTTTTTCCCTTGACCTGACAGGTCTGAACTTTGGCTACAATGTTCTTTGGAGTTTTTATTTTAGTATCTCCTTCCTGAGGTGATCAGTGGATTCTTTCAATGCTTATTTTGCCCTCTGGTTTGAGGACATCATGGCAGTTTTCATGAAATATTCTATCCAGGTCCTGCTTTTGATTATAACTTTCAGGTAACCCAGTGATTCTGCTGTTGTCTCCCTTGGATATATTTTCTAGGTCAGTTGTTTTTTCCCATGACGCATTTTATATTTTCTTCCATTTTTTCATTCTTTTGAATTTACTTGTTTGATTCTTGATGCCTCATGGGGTCATTAGCTTCCACACGCCCAATTCTAAATTTTAAGCTGCCGTTTTCCTTAACCTCTGTGCTTTCTTTTCCATTCCATCAATTGTACTCTTTAAGGGGTTGTTTGGTTCAGTGGATTTTTGTATCTCCTTTTCCATTTGGCCAATTCTATAAGCAGTTTTCCAAGCTGTTGACTGTTTTTTCATAATTCTCTTGGATTACTCTCATTTCTTTCCCCATTTTTTATTCTACCTCTCTTGTATGATTTTTTAAGCTCCTTTTTGAGCTCTTCCATGAGTTCTTTCTGGGCTTGAGACCATTTCCCATTTTTCTTTGGGGTTTTGCCCATAGGTGTTTTGACATTGTTGTCCTCTTCTGAGTTTGTGTCTTGGTCTTCCCTGTCACCATAATCACTTTCTGTGGTCAGATTCTTTTTTTTTTTGCTGTTATTATTTGCTCCTCTTTTTTTGTAGGGGCTATTTTTTCCTTTCTTTGAAATTTGAGCTCTATGCCAAGGATAGAAGAGGCACTGTCCCAGGCTCCTTGTGCCAGTGGCTACCAACCCTGGCTGTTTACTTGGTGCTTCATTGATGTTGCCCTGAGGCCCTTGAGGGACCCTCGTTTCTGGTGATGTACTGAGGGAGTAGAGTGGGGGTTGCCTGGAGCTGCTGGAGACTGTAGGGATCTGGTGATTCACCTGGTGCTTAGGTGCAGTCCTAGTGGTAGTATCTGGTGTGTGCTGAGAGTGTTTATGCATTTCCCTGGGGCTACACTGAAATACATGAAAGTCTAGCTGCTGTACCATCCTGTTTGCCAGGGGCTATGCTGAAGCATGTGGAGGTCTGATCTCTGGGGGATGCTTATTTGCCTTTGTATATTCTGCCTTGAATGCTCTGATACTGCTTTCTCTTTTAGACCAGAACTTTGGCAGGGCCACATTGGGACTAGCCAGGCCTCAGACTAAATGTCCTTTAGAGGTGAGTTGAATCTTTCCCCTCTTTCCACCATACCCTGAGCTTTCTCTCTCCATGCATGGCTTAGGCAATCTCCAATGGGTATGGGTAAATACTGAAACCTTTCCTGGTTTAGATAGGGAGTACTTCACTGGATCTGCCCAGAACACTGCAAAGTCACTTTCTTGAAGCCATGGGCTTCAGGATTACTAGACCCAGTTGGGCCTGAGCACTTCAGAAATCAGGCAGGAAACCACCCCACAAAAGTTCCAGGGGCAGCTGCCTTAAAAATCACTCTTACTACAGAAAATTTAGGTGTCATCAAGTCACTACTCATAGTCACACATTTACCATGTTCTAGGTCCCTAATATTTCCCTACCCCATGACTCCCTTTCCCAAATAGAAGAGCTCAGGAAGTACCTTATTCATATGATAGTAAATCTAAATGACTAAACAATAATAATGAAACACTGTAAATAGTGATAATTCAGAAATTTCCCCATCCAAAGAATAAGGCAAATCAAGATAGAGAATCCCTCGGGATGCTTATAAAGTAAGCCCTGGAAATAGATTTTTGCTCAGGATAACCTTAACTAACTAGGACCACCCATCCCCTTTCCTTATTTAATTCCCCACCACCTACATTAAGATAAATTCTATCAATAGCTTACATGTTGTGTGTATGTGTGTATATGTATGTTTTTCTATGAATTTAATTCTAGAATATCTAACACTGTTAAAGTCTAGTAATGAATTAGTTCCATTTTATTCTAGGAATCATCGGAAATAGATTCTTAATATGTATTATATGTTTTAATTGTTTCTGGAAATAGTAAAATAGGTGTCTCCCTTCATTAGTCTTTACCATTCTTTGCTGGTACTGAAACTTACAAATCATGCAAAGAAATGATTCTTTAAACCACATACCTTCCCACAGTCCAGGCTGGTTTCCCCTCACAAGGTATCTATTATGTCCGATTCACAGGACAAAGGGGATGGAAGAGGAAGAGGTCATTGGTTCTACCTTCAGGCTTTCCGATTCTCTTTCATTTTAAGGAGTCAGGCTTTTGAAGTCTGCACTAGGAAATGCGTTAGCAAGTGGCCTTCCTACAGGAAACATTAACAGCAACTGAATTTTTGCTGCAGGCAATGACTTCCTTTATTTTTCTTTTTTTCTTTTAGCTCAAAGGTTGAATTTATGAAAAATATTAATGAAATTATGGGAGGACAGAGCCAACTTAAGAATGGGGTGCATTGGATACCTTACCTCTATAGAAAATACAATTCAGAAGTCAAAATCAGAAAACAAAAACATTTAGCGCAAGATAATTTCATAGAGAGAACAGATAAGGTAAGCATCTCCACTTCAAAATACATTCAATATATTTTATAATGGGTGAAACTCTCTATCTCATATGTCACTAAGAATGATTTCATTTTCAGGAATTTATTTGTCCCTGTCTATACATTAGAGATTTTGTGTTTTTATGATATTTATGTTACATTTTTATTATATTTAATATATTAGAGATGTTATATTTATATAATACAATTCATTTAGAAGATGTCATTTAACCTCTCAGTGCCCTGGATGATTTCTCAGGATTTAACTATTTAATCAAAAACATGTTGCATCTGCAGTTGTAAAGGGATGCCTCACACAGATAATTCCATAGAGTGGCAGATTATTTCACATATACAGCTGTTAGCTATATACTACTCTAATATTTAACTTATGAAAGAATGATTTCCTTTCTCACACAGGCCCTGAATATGTAAGTGAAAATAAAGTCCACATTAAAGATCATTGAAATATTATTTCAGAGCTTCTCTTGTGCCAAGCTACTCATGCTTCTCATTATTTGGAGCTGCTGAACTTAATAGTTCCCTATACTATCCTGATAAGCTGAAACTATTCAAGATACCTGAAAAAGTATAGCATAGAGAGGAGGAAATGGATACTTTTGCCCTACAGTCAAAGATTGCTCAAAGATTGCCTTGATTATTAACATTTTTCATTCCAAAAAGGAAATCTTCCTTCAAATGATAATTTCCAATGCCTCTTATTCTCTGTATAAGATCCACTATGAAAGTTTGACAGATCTCTCAAACTGGGCTGTGACAAGGATTTGAATATTGACATCATCCCAAACTCTCAGTAGTATACCCTGACTTTAGTAGACACTGACATTAGAATAATAAAGACTAATCATTGCGAAGTCTGACACCAAGACTTCCATGAAGACTTTGCAGCCTGGAATTATCATCTCCATGATTGGTCAATTTGGTGTAGCTTTCTATTCTGCTTACCTAGTGGCATTGAAAATGCCAACATCATTCACTGTATCACAGGCCATCATCAGTCATCTTGACTTTTGTCTTGCCACTGGACTTCAATGTCTCTTGAAGAGAAAGTGAGGCAGATGACTCTCCAACTCTATCTCACTTAATTCCAATTCCCATGAAAGTCAAGACATTGGGCTCCTCTTTGAAAATGAAGTATGAACAACAAAACAGTAACAACCTAGTGGAAGAGGAGGTAGTTGTCATCACTAAGATTAATTATTATGAAGAGCATGCCTGAAAATCTTTTATTGATAGCTCCTTCACAGTCTGAGTTGACCATGGTCAGCATATTGATAAAGGCACCAAGGTGATCTTACATCTAAAATAAGACCAGTAAAAAAAAAAAAGTACTTAGAGGGTATGTGGACCAAAAAGTTGTAAAGAAGTTCATTGGCTACCCCATCACACTTTTTTTTGGAGAAAGAATAAGAAACAGAAATGAGTGATGATGAAACAGAGAAAGACAAAGAGAAGAGGGGAAAATACAGCTAAAGATGAGAAAACCCCAAGATTGAAGATGTAAGATCAGCTGAGGTACATGAAGGAAAGGACAAGAAGAAAACCAAGAAGTTCAAGGAGCAATACATTGATCAAGAAGAGTAGACCAAGACTAAGCCAATCTGGATACATAAACCTGATGATATTAGCCAGAAGAGGTAGGGCCACTGCCAGTCATCTTGACTTTTATCTTGCCACTGGACTCCTATGACTCTGGAGGAGAGAATGAGGCTGATGACTTTGCACAGCTCTGCATCACTTAAGTCCAATTCATGCCTAAGTCAAGACATCAGCCTGGTGATGTCATCATTTCTCTTTGAGAATGAAGGACAAACAACAGCAACAACAACAGCCAGGTTGGGTATAGCATGTTTTATAAGAACCTTATTAATGATTAGGAAGATCACTTGGCAGTAAAGCACTTTTTATTGGGTCATCTGGGATTCAGAGCTCAGTTCCCCTTGACCTCATTGAAAACAAAAAGAAAAAGACCATTAAGCTGTATAATGGAGCATGAGTACATTATGGATAGTTGTGATGACCCTTCTCCTGATAATTACAATTTCATCTGTGGTGTGCTGAACTCTGAGGAATTACTTCAACATCTGAAGAGAGATGTTGTGGCAGAGTAAGACCCTAAAGGTTCTCCAAAAGAATATTGTCAAAAAGTGTTTAGAGCTTTTATTTGAAATGGCAGGGAACAAAAATAATTACAAAAAATACTAAGGTCTTAAAAAACAACCAAACCCCCAAACTTAAAATCCAAGAGGACTCAACCAACAGGCACTGTTTATTTGGGCCATTATTCATCACACACCTCCATCAAATGATGAGATAACTTCCTTGTCTGAATATCTATCAGGAATGATGGAAATCCAGAAGTATATCTACCATGTCACTGTGAGAACAAAAATCATTGTCTACTTTCTGTAGTAGTAAAGAATTAAAACAATGCTTATCTCCTGGGGAATAGCTGAACAAACTGTGTTACATGAATGCAATGAAACAATAATATTGAATACAGAGAAACATGAGTCGAGATATATGGATTCATGGAAAGTGAAATTTGCAGTACCAAGAAAACAAAATACAGAGTGATTATTACAATATGATTAGGAAATAACAGCAAAACAATTGGTACTCAAAGCTACCTACTTTAATGACCGAACTCAAAAATACCAAAAGATATTAAAAGGTCCTTCCACACACACCTCACTGTTGTTTTTTGTTTGTTTCATTTGGTTTGGTTTTTGAAAAGGTTGGGAGGAGGAAATGGGCGAGAGATACTGCACATAAAACCAAACTTTGTCAATACTTTGGTTAGTTTTACTCAGAAGTGTTTTGGTAAATATTTAACAATTGTCTCTCTGGAGAAAAAAAACTAAACAAGACACAATTTAAGTTTAATATACATTGTTAATATTTCTCCTTCACTTTGTAAAATCTGAACAATAAAAAGTATATTGCAAGACCTTAATTGTAGCATTTGTTGATTTCCCAGGTATTAATGCTCAGTATAAAATTGTTTAATGGCCCTCAGAAATTGATAAGAACTTTACTGAAATTTTCTTTTTAAACTCTTTGTCATGAGAGATTGCTGCAAGTGCCTGCATCTGTGGCCGTGGTCTGATGCCGGCAGAGTGTGAAGAGAGAAAGAATCACGGGCCAGGTGGAAGATGTGAAGAACAAACTTCGTTTATTGACCTGAGGTCTCAGGCTTATATAGTACTGGATCAAGCAATAGTAACATTATTTTCCATGAAAAGTACAAACCTAATTAAGTGATTTCCCTACTTCCTTATACCTTGTCTGTTACTTTCTTTCCTGCATCCTGTCCTGTACCCTGTTTCCTCCCTTCCTGCATCCTGTTCTCAAGAGACGGAACGGGGCGTGGTGAGCCGACATCCTGAGTTTCACAGCTGTCAGGCTTAGTACAATCTACAGATAAGACCCGGGATGGCCTAAGCCCTCCAGTTCCCCAAAGCTGGCCCTCTACATCTCCCCCTTTCTTCTATTCTAGCTTGAGAATGTGGGATGCACATCAGGAGAAAACTCAAGAGTAACAAGAATACTATCAGGGTACGAAATGCAACAGCAAACTTGAAATATTCTGGAAAGTGTTAAGTTGCTTGACATAGTACAACAGCTTATAAACAATATCTTGAGGATCAATACCATCCATGTTATATTTTTGGAATGCCAAGCACCCTGAAGCTTATTCAATATTTGATCAGGAGTTACATTGGTAGTATTAGAAAGCAAATAGGGAGTTACACAAACAAAAGTATAGTGGTAATCACATTTCAAGTTACAGGTTTATCCGAAAGGGGGGTAAGGCATATAAGTCCAATGTAATCATGACTCCATCCCAGAGACATCTGTGACAGTCATCATTGCAAAAAGGACAGTCAACATCTTATTATTGGCTCTTTGTCTTCTCGTCTCGCCTTCCTCCTCCGCTTGTCTCTCCAACCAGTTTTTCCTTTGAGGCTCAGGGTCTCTATCCCTCTGGTCAGTATGCTGACAGGTATGGATGTTCCTCTCGGGAACCCAGACTGGTTCTCCTGCATGTTCTGGAAAAACACAAGCATAACCTCGACCCCAGGTTAGTAATTTTACTGGACCATCCCAATTACCCGTCTTTGGATCCTTCCACATTACCGTGACATCTGGTTGCTCATCTATCAACCTGTTCTTTTGTCCTACAAAATGTTTTTGTGCAGAAGTACATCCCTGATCATCTAGTGTCAAAAAATTTGTGGTATATATTACCTGATCCAATCTCCTTCTTACCCTATTTTCTATTCCCTCTTTTTTTTTTTTCTGTTTATCAAGGAGGATTTTAATATCCTTGTTACACCTTTCAACAATGGCTTGTCCAGTAAGATTGTACAGGATGCCAGTAGAGTGATATTATAGGTGAGATAAAATTGTGCAAAATTCCTGCTAGTATAGGCGGGACCATTGTCAGTCTTGAGGTGTCTTGGATTGCCAAGAATACTAAAGCAAAACAAGAAATGATATTGCTTATGTCCTTCTTAAAATATGTAACTAATCCAAAGTATCTGCTTGTCTTCATATGGTATTCATCTTTCCCCCACTTTTCTTTTTTTGCGCTTACTCTGACACATACATTGTTAATTACACTTAAAAAACAGGAATCATACATTGATATGATATAAAGGAATTTTAGAATAAGACTCTCCGTAACATTGTGTAATTGTTCAATAGAAAAATAGACAACTAAATATGATTAAGTAATGTTTACAACAGCATAAGTTTAAGTAGCTAAGAAATCAGGTATGTATAAAAATGTGTTTAAGGCCATGCTTCTTGGCAAAAAACACAGAAATAACTATGTTTCCTATCTGTAGTTAAAAAAAGATTCCCTAATGGTTTAATTAATAAAAATTATTTTCAACTCTGAAATGTTGTTTTAACTACTGACCAGGCTATGACAAATTTATGCTGGATTTTCTAATACAAGAGGGGAGTTAGGCAGTAGAACTCTGCAGCAAAGCAAAAGAATTTCTTTAGTTATCTACTGAATTCAAGAGGGTTTTGTTGGGCAAGGGTAAAAATCTATTTCTAAATATTCAAAGACAAATAAATGTTCCCTTTCCCACTCTTGCTTGTTTAATTTGCTTGCAAATCCTCCCAAAGAACCACCAGGAAAAATGAAAGCCTAAAAATATTGCTATTAATATTTGAACAAAGTAGGAATGAATAATTTTTTAAATCAAAAAGTTCTACCAAAGATATGTTAAAAAGTACTTATGAAGTTATGGTCTTTTATATACTGTAAAATATATTAAGATTTTAGCTATATTATACCTAGTACTAAGGAGCTGATTCAGAAAATTTACAAGCTACATTTTACTGGAAATTATAGTATACATACAATACATTAGACTGTATTTAACAAACAAAGTGCTCTTGTCAACTTTCTAAAGAAGAGAGTTTATTTACTCTTACCCTTGAAGTTGCCTTCCCACCTGATTAAGAAAACAAGTTGATTTGTTTTCTAGTTTTTGATAAAACTTAGCTTCTTAAGTAATTTTCCTCTTTTTTTAATACCAATGTAATTTTTAACTTACCTAAATGGTGGTTGTAGATAAAATGATACAAGCTTTATTTTTCTAAAATTACCATAAGATAGAACTCTTGATTTACAGACTGATCTGAAATGAATGTAAAGTTGCAAAGGACATTATCTGCAAAAGCTATAAAACTGAGTATGCTATTTTAGCTCTAACTTCAATAAAACTTTTTTTTCCCTTAATATCCAAGGCAAATGTCACATTTTTCTTTGATTATTAAAAAGGATCTAAAATGAAATCCCCTTAACCACTGATTTTGGTTAGTCTGCTCATCTGCCATATCACATTTACCTTTGTTTTTTAAAAATACTGTTTGGAAATGTGATGGCTGACAAAAAAAATTAATATACAATTTTCTTTGAGACTCTTGAAAACTACAAAAATTTCTAATATAATAATGACTACAAATTCTAACATTTAATGTAAAGTCAGCATAACTCTTTGCATGACACAACGACACACACCTAAGGCCAACTTTTTCAGAATGGGCTATAACTTGAATAAAATCAAACAGGGAGACATATGTAAAATGGGAAATACAATGTACCTTCACATCACAGCTCCTGCTCGTCCATAAGGCATTATGGAGGGAGTAATAACTTCACTTACACACTGACTTTGTAAATGTGATCAGCTGCCAATGTCCTGAATATATATGAATCTCACTGTAATTTTTATATATGTTACATAAAATTGTACCCAGGAAACCAAAAAAGGCTTTCCAGAACTACTGGTAGATTCTATTTAAGCAACTAAAAATTACCAGAATTATGCTGTGTTTTAATGTTATTTGAAGAATAATTAATATTCACCTGAAAAAAGGACTCTTGTACATGAGGAAACTCTACTTGTACACATGGGACTTTTTAACAAGAACAGGACAGCAGCATGATAACCACTTTTCTAAGTATATTGTCTATACAAAATAATTCCAAGATATAATCATTAAGTTCTCATACAGTACTATTATTTTAAACAATAATCAATAAAATAGCAAATATGTGAAAATTGCCACACCACAAAGACTGAGCACTGCCATTTCCTAGTGTAATCAACATTGCTATTAGTACAGTCTTGGAATAGGTGAGCAAAACAGTCAGCAGATTGAATCTTGGTGATACACTGGACTGATTTCAGCTATGACTTGCAATGCAATGGTTGGACAGTACAGGTATCTTATGCAGAGATTTCAGTAGCAGAATGGCACTTGGTTTGTTCTCAATAGAAATGACAAAGATGCAGTTGACAATTTAAAGAAAGGCAATGTTCTTATTTGCATGCTGAAATTCTAGTTGTGTCCCCTGTATTCGTATACTTTCAAATAATATTCTCTGTCTCTGTTCTGCCAAGGAGCTCTGCCCCATATTAGCTAACTATTTTATAGAACACCACTTAGCCAGTGCGGTTTAGTTTCCCTTTAAATTGGAGACACCGAAAAGCGGCAGTCTCCTTCTGAAGTTTACTTTCACTTTAAGAGATGCCGAAAAGCAGAAGTCTTGTTTCTTTTTAATCCCCGCTTAACCTGGTGAAAATAAAAAACTATATAGGAAAAGTATCACCCTACCTTGTTAGCTGTCTTCTCTTGACAACTGGAGCTCCTTTTCTAGGGCTGTTGGCTGAACAGCCCACCTTGTCCAGGGCCACTCTGCCGGGGGAAGCCTTCCTTTCAGGTCCCTGTTTGGGTGCCAAATGCTGCAAGCACCTGCGACCACAGCTGTGGTCTGATGCCGGCAGAGTGTGAAGAGAGAAAGAATCATGGGCCAGGTGGAAGACGTGAAGAACAAGCTTTGTTTATTGATCTGAGGGCTCAGGCTTATATAGTACTGGATCAAGCAATAGTAACATTGTTATTCATGAAAAGTACAAATCTAATTAGGTGATTTCCTTACTTCCTTGTACCCTGTCTGTTACTTTCTCTCCTGTGTCCTCTCCTGTACCCCATCCATTTCTTCCCTTCCTGCATCCTGTTCTGAAGAGACAGAACGGGGGCAGGGGGGGTGAGCAACATCCTGAGTTTCACAGCTGTCAGGCTTAGTACAACCTGCAGGTAAGACCCGGGCTGGCCTAAGCCCTCCAACTCCCCAAAGCCGGCCTTCTACAAGAGATGGCTTTTTATGAAGGGCAAAAGAAGGTCATAATGAGAAATATAGGTGACATAAATACAAAATATGTATTTTTTAAAAGTGTATGAGGTGGAAGCAATGATTACAAGAGCAATGTCCTAAAAGATAGGAAGCTAGAACATTTGTAGTAAACATTTGGGGGTTGGGAACTTAAGAAAATCATGTTACTCTGGGGGAATATAGAGTAAATAAAAGTAGGCTAGGTGCCCCAGTGAATAAAGTGCTGCAGCTGAAGTCAGGAAAACTCATCTTTCTGAGTTAAAATCTGGCCTCAGACACTTCGAAACTGTGTGGCCCTGGACAAGTCATTTAATCCTGTTTTCCTCTGTTTCCTTATCTGTAAAATGAGCTGGAGAAGGAAAAGATAAACTACTGTGGTATTTTTGCCAAGAAAACCCCCAAAAGGGTCACAAAGACTCATATAGAACTGAAAAAAATTAAGCAACAAATAAAAGTAGAATGTAATGATGGCTAAAATGTAGTGAGGGTCAGCTAAGATCATGTACCTAAAATTCTAGTAGCTTAATCAGCTTAATTTCATAACAGTTTGTTATGTTTGGTGGTTCAGTGGTATGATGAAGCAGAGAAATCCAATGGTGGGTCTTATACTCCTAAAAAAGGGCAAAAAAAGATTCACTTTGAAGTTAGGCTTGAATAGTTAAGGAATTAATGTATGGATACCAAATAACTTATTTTTAACCATCATTTGATTATGGAAAATTAGTGCCTGAATTTCTGTATGATTTTGGCCTATTAGGTAATGCCAACCAGTATAATATTTGCACAGATATTAAATATTTGTTTTTCCATAATTATGTAATATTTCCACATATAATACATGCTAATTTTGAAGGGAGGGTACTGTACAGATCATTGATTTCATTAGTGTCAATAACTTCTTGTATGGAAACTCCCTTTACTGATGCAGATCATCAACTTGTCTTCTACTAGTGTCAGGGCATTGCCTGAAGCTCAGATAGGGACCTACCCTTGGTGACAAAGTCATTAAGTATCAGAACTTGAACTTGAGTGATTGAACCCAGATCTTGACTCCTGTTTTCTGTTTCTCTGTCTTTGTGTGTTTCCATGTCTCTTTTTCTCTCTCTGTCTCTCTCTCTCCATTCACACACACACATTTGTATGTCTATACACAGACATGTTTATATATAAATATTCACATAGATAGATACATGATAGATAAAAGGTAAAATAGCAAAGTTATATTATTGATTACAATAGATTTCTTCCTCCTAATCTCTCTCTTTCCTTTCCTCCTTCTATTTCATTCCCCCACCCCCAGAAACACACATATGCAGACAGGCATGCACCCATCAAACACAATCCAGTATGTTATGGAGCATTAGATAATTGGCTCCAGAGTTAGGAAGATCTGGGTTCAGGTCCCAATTCTGGTACATACTAAGAGTGGAACCCTGAACAAGCAATCTAATCTCTCACTACCTCAGGGAGCATTATCAGTCTCTAAATTGTAAACAAGTTAATAATCCATATTGAGAGAGGAAATTTCCATACATAGAATTCCATATTCTAATGATACCTTAAGTCTGGAAGAAATAAACAAATACAAATTTAACACATGTGTGTAGAAAGACACATAAAGTCATAGTTAGATGATTCAGAGAAGATTCTTTTTCCACCCTTGGCATATAACCCAATCTCATCTTAATCCTCTATTCCTTGCTTTGATTGAAGCAGCCAGAAAGGCTGAGTGTGCTTAAAAATATTCTAGCCTGGTACTTTCTTAATCTGCCTATCAGGCTTCAACCGTATTTCTTTTATCTCTTCCATAATGAATACTAAGGAGTACATATTAAAGAATCATCAGTGGCCTGAATAACTTGAGACCTCATACTCCCCACTAAGTAGCTGTATCATGAAACATCACTTACTGATGATATAATGGTATCAACTGTGAACTCCATACTCTGACCTCAATTTTTAATATGTTGTAAAGGGTAACATAGCTATGTTCATTCACCTTTTCATAGACAACTTTCCTCCTTTCTATTAAAGTATGAAACTCTCAAGAGTAGGATAGAAAAACTAGGCAAAAGTGTTCTACTTGATTTATAAAGAAGAATCCAATATATATATTTACAAAATACAGTGCAAGTATGAAAATTTTCTACCATTTCTACACCACATATGGACAGAGTGATTAACTAATTATGTGGAAGATACAGAATCTTTGTGGCATTTGCTTTTTTTTTTTTTGAGTGGCAAGGAACTTCATGTTACCTTTCATTAGCTGTTCTAATTTTAAAAAAAGTACCAGAATTCAGACTTTTAAGGTAAAGGGATAATTGTTTTATTAAACTGTATTTTTCTCTTTATAGAAGGCAGTACCTCAAGATTTCCTTAAGAATTCTCATTCCCCACTGCATTTGAAGTGATTAAATTTATTAAAAATTAATGTAAATACTTTACAAAAATATATTTGTTAGTAAGCAAATTATCTATAAGTCTTCATGGAGATTTATTTAAACAGATTGAGTTTTTCTATATTTTTATAGCAAATTTTAAAATAAAATTAAAAAGTATTAAAGTTTAGGGTTGCTTTTAAGACATAATTTATTATTCTTAACAGGAAAAAAAGGAAATTGGAGAATTTTTTTTTCTTTTGAGATAAAAAGGGATATATTAATATTATGAATCATTGGATGAAGAATATCATTCCTCTAACTGACGGAAGAGAATTATGATGAATGGGAAAGTCATATCTTCTTGTTTTTGTTATTGTTTGTGTGTTTGTTTTGTTTGGTGTGGGAGGGGTGTAGAGAGACATCCTGAAAAAGGCATGAAAACCCAGTATTTGAATCCCATCTCTGATACTTAATAGTGATGTGTTATTTAGAAAAAACATTTAATCTCTCTGAGGGCATATATTATCAACCTCAGTTGACATAATGGTTGTTTTTTCTGGGATTGTTTTTCTCTATTTCTTTCTCTGTATTACAAGGTCTATATTTTTTTTTTTGGTGGGGGAAGGAATATACAGAAATTAAAGTTATGTAAAAACAAATTCTATCAATAAAACTTTAACAATTTGAGATAATCTATATAAAGTACTTTAAGTTTATCCCAGCTAAATTTCATTATATTGTATTTTGCTATTCTTTTTAAAGCCGCAGAGAACTCTAAAGATCTTAGTGTAATAGTAATCATCCCCAAATTTGTGTTATCTTCAGATTTGATAAGTACAACATTCTTGTCTTTGTCTAAACTTTTAAAATAGCAAATAGAACACAGCCTAGGATTGAGTAGTATAACACATCACTAGAGACCTCTTTCCTTATTGCCACCACTCAATTATTACTCTTATGAAAATAATATTTTATTATTAGATCCGCATTCTCTCCCTTCTATGATCCCCCATGATACTTCTGAAAAAGCAAAAAAAAAAACAGGTAAAGAAACAAACAACAACAGCAACAAAAACATTTTATAAACATATATAGTCAAAAAGAAGAAATTCCTGCTTTGGTCAGGTCCAAAAAAAAAATATAAATAAGCCTCAGTGTGTACTCTGAGTCTATCACCTTTCTATTATGTGGTGGGTAGCATGTTTCATCATGAGTCCTTGTGGTAGGTCATTGTGTTGACCAGATTTATTAAGTCTTTCAAAATTATTTGTATCTCTAATAATATTGTTATGGTATAAATTGTTTTCCTGATTTAGTTCTTTTTACTTTGCATCAGTTCATAAAGATCTCAGGTTTCTCTGGAGTGGTCACTCATCATTATTATTATTTTTTTTTACTCCACAGTAGTACTCCATCACATTCATATTTTATAACTTATTTAGCCATTCCTTAATTGAGGGTTACCACCTCAGTTTCCATTTCTTTGCCACCATAAAAAGAGCCACTATAGAATAATTATTTTTTAGTAATTCCATGCTGGCTTACTATTAATTCCATTAATTCCTTCTATAAATGTGAAGTAATAAAATCAAGCTCAATAACATGTAATTTAGAGGAATCATTTCTTTATCTGCTTGGAAAATGAAGATATGTCCCTTTTATCAAATCCAGGAGGAGGGGCAAGTGCATTACTGCTCAGGAGATGTGGTCTTACCCCCTCATGGTTCAGGCTTTGATTCCAACAGTTTCGCCTAGGTTGGCATGGTGGTCTGCACTAATCATCTATCAGTAAAGAGACAAGAAACAAAATAAAAAGTAGTTTGAAGCAATATAACACTTTAATATGTGGTAATCAGCAAGGAGAAGCTAGTATCAAGGATACTATTGAAGATCCTGAAAATCAAAACAGTGATGCAATGGTGTTGGAACACAGGTGGTGAAATATGAAGCTATTGTTTAAGGTCAGGTCAGGATGCTAAAAAAGCATCAGAACAAGTCCAAATAATAATGTTTTAAATTTGACTTATTCAAAATGATGTCCAATAGACTACAAGCTTTTTGAAGGCAAGGGCTGCATCATTTTTCATTTTTCATTTCATTGCCCCGCACTGCCTGACATAAAATACAAGTTAAATAAATGTTTGCTCAATGAATGAATGATACTACCATTCCTTTGAAATCAGACATTTAGAGTTGCTTTGCTCTCTCATTTTTTGGTTCTGAGCAAGTTTCACAAATGTTAATTTGCTTAGTCATGGGAAACTTGCACAAAGGAAACAACTAATTACTGTAGATATCTCTTCTAGCATGGACAATTCTTGTCCATATATTTGCTATTAAAATCTTCCTGGGTCAGCAATCGGTTTTTCACAGTAGATTTTATTTGTGGAAGTTAGCATGTTTACTCCAGAGAAGAGTAGACTGAGAATTAATCCTGGAACAATCTTTAAATATTTGAAAAAGCAGTAGCTTTGTGAGGCTCAAATGAGATAATGGACATAAAGTATTTCATGAACTTTAAACTTTAAATACCAACTGTTGCTGCTTGTTTTTATTGTTATGGTGATGATGGTTTCATTATTATAATTATAATCATAATAACTAGTAGTAGCAGTAATTGCAGTATCTATTGTCACCAAACTTAAAGTTTAATGATGGTTTCATTCTCTGAACCTTCTATTGTACTCCAGATAAATTCAAACAATGTTTATAGAGAAATAAGGGATGTGTTTATGAATGTTTAACAACTGGTAGAGGAAGAGAAGGGGAAGAAATATATATGCATTCTTTCAACTTTATTCTGTATTATTAATACTTTTTCAAACCTAGACAATCAATGAAACACTAAATCAAATTCTAATATGTAGTGATTGCAAATTTCTGAAGTGTAAGTGCTCACACCGAAAATTTAACAATGGACTCTCACAAATAGGTTAGAGCTGGTTCCAGCAGACCCCTAGAAACAATTTTATATAGCCATTGCTGCTTTGCCATTCTCAGAACTTTTCCAAAGGCAATAAATGGTGTGTGAGTATTAGATGTAATTCATTTAACCTAAGCTTACCGGAGGAAGCTAGGTGCTCTTATAACTACCACAACATCTGTCCTTGGTTTTCATTTTGCTGTTAACCATTGTGTTCTCTTTCCCATACTAAGTATTTCTTTTTCTGCTTGGAAGTAAAAATAGCAGTCAAGAAGTTCCACCCTCTTTCTAGTCATCTAAATAGTGTCTTTATAATTAATTTGTTCTATTTCATGCATTGACATAGCTACAAATATCATGAGTAGAAAGTATCTTTAAGGCAATCCAGTCCAAAAAAAAAAAGAAAGGTAAACTCTCACCTCCCCCCCTCCAACTCCCCTTCTATAGCATCCATGCCAAATGGCCAGTCAGCTTTTGTTTAATTTCAAGATTAGAGTTGTATTGCTTCCTATCAGTGGGAAGAAGAAGTAGTAATGGATACAAGTTTCAGGGATGCAAATCTCTACATGACAGAATACACACACACACACACACACACACAGTAACTATCAGAACCAAACCACAAAAGAATGTTCTGTCGCAGGAAGAAGTGAGTTCCCTTTCACCTAATGTATTTACTAGGTAAGTTGTATCTACAACATTCCTGTGATCAATTAATCCAATCAAATTTCAAATAAAGAAATGAGGTTATGGGGCAGGTAAGTGGTGCAGTGTATAGAGCACAAGCCTTGGAGTCAGGAGGACCTGAGTTCAAATGCAGCCTCAGACACATAACACTAGCTGTGAGGCTCTGGGCAAGTCACTTAACCCCAATTGCCTCAACAACAACAACAACAACAACAACAATAACAAAACCCAAAACAAAAAGAAGTGAGGTTAATCAGGCAAGACCTGTTCTTGATGAAACCATATTTCCTTTTGTGCTCTTTTCCCCTTATTCTACTCACTAACTACACATTTAATAACGAATTACAGAATTTTTCCAGGTATTGAAATAATGACCTATTATTTGCTGACACATTTTCTTCCCTTTTTTTGAAAATGTAGAGAAATATTCTTTTACCATGCTGTAGCATGTCTCCCTTTTATAAGAGTCAAAGACCACACTATCAAAACATTTCTATTTCTTTTAGATTGATCTTGTTTGGGCCAGAGAAGATGATTTTTTCAACTACAACTAAGCATTTTTAATTAATTCCTTACTTATCTTGGAGTTTAACCTCCTATTAGCACATTTTGTTCTCATTTTGTCCAGTTCAAATATTTTTGGTTGATAAAACAACAGCAAAATATAGTGTACTTCTATCATTTGTTATCCCATCCACTGTAGTCATCGGTCTTATTCCTTCTTTGGTCAATGCTTGGAGGCAATATGTTACAGTGACTAGAATGCTAGATTTGGAGTCAAAAAGGCTTTTGTTCAAATTGCTCCTTAGGTAATTGACTGCTGGTAAAATCTTGACATCACAAACTCACCAAGGCTTCAGTTTCCTTATGTGTCAAACAAGGAAGTTGGATCTGATAACTGTTAAAATTCTAACTCTAAATTATGATCTTATGATGTTTTTATCCAATATAACCTCAAAGTCCTTTTTGTTGACCTTAGTACTGTATGCCAGCCTCAGTTAATTCTGATACCTCATATGTATTCCCAATATTATTCTTACAGAATAGAACTATGCCGAAGTATTCATTATCCAGTACCAGGCTTCCATTTTTGGTCAATAATAACAACAACAAGTTTTACAGGGTACCTCAAGTCTTAGTGGATTTTTGTTCTTCAATAAACTTAAAATTTCGCAACTTTTAGGACACTCATAGCACTTAAAACTTTGCAAAGCATTTGCATATATTATCTCATTTGAATCTCAAAACAATCTCAAGAAGTGGATTATACAGGTATAATTGTCCCTATTTCATATTTTTAATAAATTATTAATAAATAATCTCAAAGAGGACGTGACTTCTTTTAAAAGATCTAAGTTGGTTAATGACTTTAATGTGCAGCCATGCTCTCTTATTTAAGATTATGCTGACAGAAAAATAGTCACATTTTACCTAAAAAAAACCAAATGACAAAGACATAGATTAAAGGTAATAGTGTTCTAAGCCAAGCAATACTAATTTCAAAACAGTGGGTCCATTCTGTAGAGCAGCTGTGTTAAACTCTAATAGAAATAGAGGCCACTAGCCCATATATGAGGACATACACAGAAATCCCTGTGGACTTCACATTAACTTAGAAAACCACGTATTAATATTATCTATATTGTATTGTAATTTAATTTTTGTTAAATATTTCTCAATTACATTTTAATCTGATTCTGTCTGCTCTGGGGAGTGTTGTGGCCACACAGGACCCGTGGTGATATGTTAGACACCTCTGTTATTGACGATAGCATGCCAAATCGCAGCGAGTAAGTGAAGAGCAAGCACTACACCAGATCCAAAAGGACCTGATTATAAGGCAAAAGATGAACATAAGACTATATCTTAAGTTACTATAGCCAGAAAGTAATGAAATTGATTAAGACAGAAAACAAATGTATATGAGAGATGGAAAGCATATCAATTTGTTTGTAATCAGTGCTTTCTTACTTGGAAATCTTGCTCTCAATTATAATTCTGATTTTGTGCATCTTCTAGAAAATATTTGTTAGTTACGTTTTATTAAAATAATGTTTTCTTGATAAATGAATTGCTTTTTACTAAATTTTTATTATATCCACTGTTAGAGAAAGCCACATACCTTAGTTATGCAAAGAAACAGCATGATTTAGTGTTTGAAATGCTAAGCAGTGAACAGAATGATCCATATGACAGAATAAATAATGCTTCTTTCCATAAGACTTTCATACCTTGTTCAATGCTGAATTTTTAAATGTACCTACTTGTATATACTATTATGCTGGGTGCTGAGGAAGCTATAGTATTTAAATTAGATATGGTCCTTGCCATCATGGACCTTAACGAGTATATGTGTATATGTATTATTTTATGAATGATGCATCTACAATATAATGCAAAATAATATATGATAATTGCAAAAGAGGCAAAAATATGTTATAAATAAGGTCTTATGGTAGGAGTAGATATTACATTAACACTAGAGGTCAACAGGAAGGGCTTTTTGAAGGAGACAATATTTGAAGATGGGCATGAATTCAACAGAGGGCAAGGGGGGGTGTTGTCAGCCTAGGGAAGAGCGTGAGCTAAGGCATGAATGTGGTAAATGCTGATTGGTTCAATTCTGATGGAGCAGAATGCTCAGAAGGGAAGAAGTTGGGAAAGTTAGTTTGGGACCAGATAGTAATTCACCTTGAGTACCCAAAGAAGTTTGGTCTTCACTTGATAGTCAATGTGAAACAATGAAAGCTTTTGAGCAGGGAATTGATGTGTGTCATACATTGATGTGACAACCCTATGTGTAAGCTAAATTAGGCTAGCAACCATTTGAATAATTGACTGCATATTGGAGACAGGGGTGAGGAGGAGAGGCAGAAAGAACTATCTGGTGAATGTTGTTGTTAGTAAATTTCTTATTTACCTACAAGTTTTAATTCTTGTAATTGGCTGTAATCTCCTTGAGGGCAAAGAAAAACTTTTATTTATTTCTGTATCTCCCTGAACATCTAGTGCTTAACTTTATCCAAAAGTAACAATTTAATTCATCCTAGATGAATATATGGCTGAATTGAAAAGGACTGTCTAAAAATTTAACTTTATAGCAGCAACACATATTTATGTGAGCATTAAGTTTGGTAAACACTTTACATGTATTATCCCTGATCTATAGTGAATCAAACATCAGAGACCTTCTGACTTGTTAACTTTATTCATACTAACCTGAAGCAGTTGGAATACATTATAACAATATTTTAATACAGTAAAGCATAGTTCAAGTTAAATAGGCAAAAATCTTACCTATCAGATGGAATGCTATTTTGTGGAGCTAAACTATCTGAGGTAATTTTCTTCAGATGGTTGAGGAAGGCCTTTGCCTTGAAAGGGCATTAATTTACCCTGACTCATCATACTAGCAATTCCATCAAGGGTTTATCTAGTTCAATTGATTTTCATATAATGACTATTAAGCCGCAATGATACGTTTGGTCTGTGCCATTCAAATGTGATAAGTAATTTTATTTTTATTATGTTGTCCAGGTGGCATAGCTGAGAATTTGTTCTTTCTTCAGATCATTGGAAGAAAAGCAAGGTAATATTGATATTGGACATGCATAACTTATAGCATTTTATATATTTGTTCCCACCAAGTAAAGTGGAAATCCTATGTATATTTTTGTATATTCTTGCAAAATAGAAATCCATAGATTCCTTTGATAATTAGATCTATAGTATATGATGTGATGAGGAATTTGCCTCATTTCACCCCAGTCAGTGTTCTCTTTTCATGGAAACGGTTGCTGTATAGACTTGTGGAAGTACTATGAAAATTACAGTTAGGTTTAATTTTGTAACAATATAAAACCATCCTGCAGAGGTAAGGATTAAATTATGGGTTCTTTAAGTTTGGTTTCATGGGAATTTTTTTTGCTTTGTTTTCAATATTTGGTATGAAATTGGCAATAGAGAATGAGTTATCATGTACTTATGCCCTCCTTTTTATGTGCTAGTTTTCTGCTGATGTTAAGAGAAATTTAGTCTGATAAATTGAAAGTAAAGAACCATGCCTACAGTTAAAATGTTGGAGAGTTACACTTTATATTCCTCTATAACTGAGAAATAGAGACTTTACATGCTGAAAAAATTGCCATGAACCCACAGAGCACCTACTGTTGTTTCTTCATATTAAGAAAACTTGAAATTCAATACGTGTGAATTCCATACCCTCAACATCTATCTCCATGATGAAGGAGCAGAATCACCTTGGAAGGATATGCCCTACTTTGAGAAAACATGTGATATTATGTGCATCCTACTTTACTTTATTTAAACTAATGGTATTCTAGAATTCAACCTGCTGTAAGATGGGTCCCAACCAATTTCCACTCAGTGAAAAAGACTTGTAGGAAATAGTCATAACTGTTTTTACACATACCTCGCAGTGGAGCCTTATTTGCTGATGATTCCTCATAAGGAGTTTCTTCTCTTTTCTAATAGGGATACATATCAATCTTCATCCACCTTCACTTTTGGTACCACTTGACTTTATGCATAACCACTCCTTCTTGATATTCTGCTTTCTATCACTTCTTTTTTTAGTCTCTCACTGCTTTTTTCTTAATCTCATTACTGATTTATTTTCCTAGTTCTTAAACACGAGTGCCCTCCAAGGGTCTAACCTTTGAACTTTTCTCTTCTTTCTTTATCTTTTTTACTCTGGTGATAGAATTATACAGCAGATCTGTTGATTTTACTGGAAAGGAGGCAAGAATAGATAGCTCCCTAGCATCTCCTTTGCCATTTTTCTCCAAGGGAGATTTTAATTCCTGCCAGGAGAGAAAGCAGGAAGTTTGGGGTCAGAAACTGGCCCTATGTTCTTCTTAAAGAGAAGTATTACTGTGATAAAAATTATATGTATCTGATCCCTTAAATATTATTAGTTTAGGGGATGTGATTTTAAGGTTTAAGTCAAATTCCTGATTTCAATTTCTTAATGAGCAAAGGGGGCCCTCAGCTTATATCCAAAGTTTGACTCCTTTCTCACTAAATGCCAGTTTTATAGTGAACACATATAGCAAATAGTCTAAGTCAATAGCAAAATGGAAATCAAGAGAAAGAATAATATGAGAATATATAGAAGGCAATACAGATTGAAGGAGTTCTTCCATTGGGAGCATGACTACTCAGGTAGAAAGAGAGAGACAGAGAGACAGAGAGAAAGAGAGAGAGAGAGAGAGAGAGAGAGAGAGAGAGAGAGAGAGAGAGAGAGAGAGAGAGAGAGAGAGAAGTCCTAAATCTCATCCAAAGGGGAACATTCTCTGGGATATATCATAGCAGGTTGAGAATAAGGGCATGATCCAAAGCCTACATGTCAGCTTTTTCTCAGAGTTTCCTCCCTTCATGCTTCTGAAGAGAGTTTGGAATGCCATGAGTCTTCTCTTTCAGCTCTGGAGGCTAGAAGAATACTTAGGGGACTAAAGAGATCTCTGCTTTCTCTGGCTCTGCCTCTCCTATGGGACAAAGATCTCCAGCAATGAGGAGAGAGTCCCATACCAATGGGACCCGTAAGTGATGTTACCTTGGGTAACATTCATAAGATTTCAATTATTACTATTATGCAAATAACTCCCAAATCTATATGCCCAATACCCAACAGCCCCCAAGCACTGATCCAACATTTTGGACTGCCTGTTGGATATCTCAATTTGAATGACTGCTGGCATCTGAAATTCAATATGTTCATAATTAAACTCATCATCCTTCCCTTAAAACCTGCACTATCACTGAATTTCTCTTTTATTGTTAAAGGCACCACCATTCAGTCACTCGTCAAGCTTAAACCCTAAGTTAATTATTTACTTTTTTTCTCTTCCTCATTTTGAACTATAACTAGCAAGTTTGGCATCCATGGTAAGTATCATCAGCTGCCTTCAACCTTGTGAAAATAATATAAGAAGTTTTGGATACAAATTAATTTTAATGGGAAGGGAGGTCCTGAGTAGGGGCCTCATAATATTAGTGACCTATTTGGGAGTATTCCCAGACAGCACCCACTGGGGACACTCTGGGAGACTGCCCAGTTGGGGAGGCTTGAACTACTAATCAACCTCTGTTGGGAAATGGATTGTAGAGCTCTGCTAACCTGCTGCCAGAGAGGCCCCTCTAGGGCAGAAGCTCATTTGGTGTGTGGCTGGTGGAAAGAGGCATGCCTTGTTGTAACTTCCTCCCTTAATTAATTATTCTTGCTGAGTGCTAATCTTAGGTTATTCCATGTTGTTGAAGAAGTGGAATGTAAATATAACACATTTTAAACATCCAATTTAAAAGTCATTGCCTAAGCTTTTTGCACCCTCTAAATTTCAGGCTTAGGGAAAAGGCGAAGTTGCCTTGCCCTAGTACTCATGATTCCATCTTCACCTTCATATCCAATTAGTTTTCAAATTCTATTCTACATCTGTCCCCCATCTCATACTCATATGGCCACCACACTTGTTTAGGCCTTCATTACTTGTTATTTGGACTATTATAGTAACCTCCACATTGCTCTCTTTCCTCAGAGGATTGCTTATGCTTGACCATTGTTTGGATATGAATGATAAGGGAGTGGAAGGAGGACATTATATCAATTAGATTAGGAATCTTGGGTAACTGAACAACAACATTGTCCTCATTATAAACAGCAAGGTACTTATTCTGCTGCACTTCTCTATCTTTGCATACATCTGATGTGTCTTCTTTACTACAATTGCACTTCCCAAGTTCTTTTTTTTTCTTCCAGTCAGGGTAAATAGTATTTTTATGCTGCTTGAAGTGTGGTGCAAGGTTCCAAAGAGTGGTGCAAGGAAAGACCAAGCACAAGGTACAGTTGACAGGGAGAAAGAGGAAGCCAACTTTACTGGGGAGAAAGGTTCACAATAAGAAGAGGCAGTCAGGGAGGATGAATGACACATAACTGTCATTAAGTCAGGCTTACTAGGTTACTGGGAAAAACTAGGTGACCAAATTGGTAAAGTACAGTAGATTTTTAAAAATAAGATTCTTATTTAGGTTAGGGATGGATTGGTGAGCCTGGATCTTGTGTGCAGACCACTGCTGTTCCATGCTGAAGGGAAAATCCTCAGGAATTGGTGGTGAATTGATATTCAAACTCCCTGCTGGTGGGAAAAGGGGCTTTAGACATTTTGCTTTGTTATTATTAAGTCCTTTCAGTTATGCCTGACTCTTTGTGGCCCCATTTGGGGTTTTCTTGGCAAAGAACTGGAGTGTTTTGCTATTTTTCTCTGGTTCAGTTTACAGATAAGGAATTGAGACAAACAGGAGTAAGTGACTTTACCAGGGTCACACAGCCAGTAAGTGAGGCAAAATTTGAACTCTTGTCTACCTGACTTCAGGTCTGGAACTCTATCCACTGCAGCACTTAACTGCCCCATGCTTTGGCCATTGCTGCATGCCTTATTTTGACTCAGTATTTGATAATATTATGACTCAGTGTATTTGATTCTCCTGTATGACATCTTTCCTTATTGGAGGAGTGAAAATATTGATGTCCTTACAAACTATCCCTCAAACTATTAATAACCAGCTTATTAACAAAAATTTGTACAACCAGAAAAAAAGCTTGCCTTTCCACCTTTTGAAGAACTAGGCTTAAGCTGAGGAACTAAGCCTTCTCCCATTATATAGACTCTGGGAATACATCTATTACTTGACTCAGGGGTAAACTCTATTTGGTGAACATAATCTGAACTGCCCTGAGCTTAAAGCAAGCCATCTTCTCACATAATCCTTTGTCTCAGTATTTATTTAAGCCAAATCCTCATATCAGCAAATAGGACTCTCAACTCTAAAATAAATCTTCATCTATGCAGATGAAGTTACACAATGACAGCCATTGCATCCCTTGGTTTCAGAATTGATTTTTTTTCTTTTTTTGGTAAGGTAGACTACATGAAAATAGCTATGACTATTTAGGGGCATATAGAAACCCCGCCTCTGTCTCTGTCTTGATCTCTGTCTGTCTCTTTCTCTTCCTCTTACCCCATTGACGTCCATGCCAACAAATGACCTGTAAGTTTTTTCTGTGGTGTCAGGCCAAAGAATTATGGACCAATACACTGCTTAACCACCTTAGCAAGCATGCTGCTGTGATTTCCTAGTTCAAGTTCCTTGATTGTATGAAAAAAATTTTGCAAATTGATACTTAGCGAAACTTGCAAATATCAGTTTTCTTCAGCTTCTTTACAATGGCATATTTCGCTTCTCAACCTTTTAGGGGTACTTAAAATATAAAAAAGCAAAGGTGTTTTTAATAGCAGTTTCCTATAGTTTAAAAAAATACTAGACTTGGGTCAGATTTGAATCAACTAACATCTGGGTAAATCCCTGCACCCCTCATTGCCCTGTTTTCATCATCTGCAAAATAAAGGGACTGGATTAAATGAATTCAAAGGCTCCTTCCAGGTCTATCATTCAATAAATCTATGCAATTGTTCTTCATATTTCAGGTGTATTATGGATATATATTGATACATGTATATACATATTCTCATATTGCTATAAATACAGGTACAGGGTGAAAATAAGAAGAATAGGGAAGACAAATGTGATAAAGCATTAAAAATCACAAGTATGCCTGTCAACAGCATACAATTTGGAATAATCCAGAACTATGGAAAGTCATTCAATAGAAAAAACTTTTTTCCAGGTACTGGATTGAAAGGCCACCTTGTTTAATCCTGAAATTTTTCATTCTATAATACACTTAGGCAGGTAGGGAAAGCATGGCATAGAATGTTGAACTTGGAGTCAAAATAACCTAAGTTCTAGTCCTGCCTTAGACACTTTAGCAGATTGACCCTAAGTAAGTCATTTAACTCTCCAGTGCTTCACTTTCCTCATGTATAAACTGGAAATAACAGTAGCAGCTACTTCATATGGTTTTTCTAAGGATCAAAAGAGGTAACATGTAAAGCTTTTTGTAAACCTTAAAGCATGTTATAAATGCTAAGTATTATTATAGAGAATGAATCAAAGAATGATTCTAAGATAATGAGGATATGACATGGCATAATGGAGAGAATATTTGTCCTGGAGACAGGAAGATCTGGGTTCAAATTCTGCCTCAGACACTTATTAGCAGTGTCACCCTGGACAAGTCAATGAACATTTTTGGTCTCTGTTCCTTCATGTATATAATGAGATATTCAGTGCTTCTAATGTCCCTTCCCATTATAAATCTATGATCCTATGGCCATATCTTATGTGTGAATGTGTGGTGGGGCAGGGCAAAATAGCTAACAATCTAGTTTGGTCCACACAGAGATTGTATGAATGGAAATAGTATTCATTAATTTGGTCATAAGGTGGAGCCAGATTGTCAGTGGACTTAAATACTAGGGTAAGACACTTGTATCTAACTCTGTAGGGAATATGGATCCATGGAAGGCTTTTTGAGCACTTATTAAGATGTATAGTATGCTGATTTTTGAGTCTGGATAAACAGGATTCAAATTCCATCTCTGGTCATTATTGCCTTTGTGACTCCAGGTAAATCATTTTACCTCTTTGAGCCTCAATTTCTTTATAAAATTAGAATCATAATACCTATTGTGCTGTATCTCCAATATCCAGGAAAATTGTGAGGCTCAAATAGGATGATTAATCTAAGTAAAGAATTATATAGATTACAGTAAAAAAAAATATGGTTAAATCTGTGATTTAGGAAGATCAATTTAGCAGTGTTTTGAAGGATTGGGTAGGAAAAATGGGAAGAAGGCTATAAAAGTCTTGGTGAAAAGTAAGCTAGGCCTTACAGGGATAGTGTCTGTATAAACAGAGGGTAGAAGGACCACTTATTCATGTGATAATTTGATCACAGATTCAGAGCTGGAAGGTACTTTGGAGGTAATATAATCCAATCCCATTTTTAAAGATGGGGAAACTGAGGTAAGGAGAGATTAAGAAATATTTCTAAGGCTACAGGCTATTAAATGGCTGAAGAATTTACTTCAACTTACCTTTCAGGTGAGGGAATTGAGTTTCAGGGTTGTTAAGTGATTTATGCTTTTTCTCTTTTACAATTCCAGGTCATCAAAGAAAATACCTACATTTAGAACATGGGAAACTGGAAAAATTGTACTGTTACTTGAAGAAATAATTAAGTAAGAATGAACACCAAGTTTTGGAGTAAAGACAGCAAGTAAATTTGTATATGTTGGTTTTTAGTTGCTGATGGGTCATCTTGGCAGGGATAACCTTGACACAGAGCAACTTCAGTAAAATCTTGAGGTTACCTATATTGTTAGGCTAAGACTGGTAAATATCCTTAATTTTATGTATGACTTGGTTATATCATATATAATTTGTATTAGTCATTTTAAAGATCTTTTCTCATTTTTAGCTTATAATACTTGTTCATTTTAGTGATAACTGCAAAACTACTTAGGGTGAGAACAATATCAGGTCAGAACACAAGGCAGTGCTGGCCTGAGCCAGAAGACTGAAATTAATGGGTTTTGATCAATCAGGTTTTAGAATACATTTTAATTTAATTAATTTAATTTTAAATTGACTTCATTTCTCAGCAAAATTCTAAAGAGTACAGTTAATTAACTAAGGCCCAAATTTGTGAGCTGATGATAATTGGATGAGGGATTTCTTCTCTGCTCTAAATTGCATTTTTTTGCCTTTTAAAAATCACAATTCCAAAGCCCAAGAAAAAGCTGCTAGCCAACTAAAAATATGAACTGCAGAGAAAACACATATTAATAAGTAATATTGCCTTGATAAAAATGAAAATCAGTGGAAGTAGAACTGTAATTACAATGGCTTCATATCCACAAAAAAATTTAGTAAAGTTATTGTTTGCAAAAAATGTGAGAAAACAAATTTTGTTTGATAATAATGTTTAAAAAGTGTGGGAATAAGTTCACTGGACTTCTTATTTTAATGAATGCTTGCTTACTTTCTTTTTTTTCTTCCTCCCTTCTCTTTCTCCCTTTCTTTTTTCCTTCCTTTTTTCTTCCTTCCTTTCTTTTTCTAAATTGTACCTGCTCAAGAAAGTCTTTTGTCTATATAAAATAGATCTTATTACAACATCTATAATAAATGTTCTAGTCCATTTCAAAAAGTACATTCTTGAATACTGAAAATCTTGGGTTATTATTCTTTAGTTATATCAACGATTCCAATGTATTACACAAATAATCGTATTTGTAAAAGGAAGCTTCAGTAACTGTTCCTTTGTTGAGTACTATGTGTCCTTTAACATTTACTTTCAAAATCTTTTAAATTAGATTAGGTGTTAAATTTGATAAGAGAAGAGAAGTGGGGTGTGTATGTGTGTATGTGTGTGTGTGTGTGTGTGTGTGTGTGTGTTTAGACAGGATTACGTGCATTTTCAGAAATTTCTTAAGAAACTGGATCTGAAAAAAATACATATATCTACAGTTAAGCTACTACTTCATATTCACCAAATGACTTCATAGTTATAGGAACAAATATGCAAGATTTCTAAGTTATTAAAATTGTGAAATATAGCATGAGGTTAATTGAGATTTAATGAGCTATGTCAAGGTAAGAATATAGTCAATTTCTGTTTACATTTCATTTCCATAGGCAGTTCTTCCATATTTAGATGTTTTCAAGCTACTCTTAAAAGACATATGGATAGGTACTCTTTCATGATGGAAAATGCCATCGATATTCAGAGAAAGAACTATGGAGTCGAAATGCAAATCGAAGAATACTGTTTTTTCTTTTTCTTTTTTTTTCTTTCTTGTGGCTTTTCCCTTTTCTTCTGATTCTTCTTTCACAACATGACTGATGTGGAAATATGTTTAATATGATTATACATGTATAGCCTATACCAGATTGCATGCTGTCTTGGGGAAGGGGGAAGGAAGACAGGAAATTTAAAACTCAAAATCTTATAAAAGTGAATGTTAAAAACTAAAAACTAATTATTTAATTAATAAAAAGATGAAAATATAGATACTCTATTATAACTGTTTGGAAATATTCACAGTTTTTAAGGTGGCTTTACTTACAAAATCTGTGACAATAATTTGATGCAGTTTGCTCTCAGTTGTCTGAACTAATACAAGAGGAAAAATGGAGGATACTACTTTGAATCCCTAGTGCCAAATTTAGTGTTTTGCTAGTAATAGGTGGGAAAGTTTTGTTTGATGATATGGATGATAAAAAAATAATTAGCAAAACAAAATTAATATGTTCATTTTAGGAATATATTCAGAAAAATCAGTAATGAGACCTATAGTCACACACACACACACACACACACACACACACATATACACACATGTTTTGACAACTTTATATATTCAGTGTTCTACATTAGTAAAGACCACATCCATGCTTTGTCATTATTCATTATCACTGTTATTCTTGGATTTATTCACCATTGTACCATTCTTTTTTATTCATGTGTAATTTCCTTTCTTCACTTATAGCTCCAGACAAAAATGGAAAAGAAAAGCGGAACTGCTCAACTTTTACTTTGTGTCTCTTTTTCTCTACCAAAGGGAATGATCCCTGGACTGGGAAGGATTGAATAATAGAGAGAAGTTGGTAGAAAATAATGTAGCACCTCCTGAAGAACCTGAATCTAAAGGTTTAGATAAGCTAAATTCTAGTTTTCAGAAAGACCTAAGAAAAGGGACTATTGAATGATATTTTGAAAGAGCATAAGAAAAAGAAGTTTCCAGTACTAGAAATGAAGAAGGAGAAATAAGAGAAAGAGAAGGAGAAAAAGAAGAAGAAGAAGAAGAAGAAGAAGAAAAAAAGAAGAAGAAGAAGAAGAAGAAGAAGAAGAAGAAGAAGAAGAAGAAGAAGAAGAAGAAGAAGAAGAAGATATGTGAAAAAGTTCAATAGATAAAATGAGATGATAGTATAATTTTTGGGATTATTAACTGGTTGAATGACTTAACTGAAACTCTAAGGAAGTCTCTATCTGAGATTTCTTTGATCTTGCCCCTTTATTCAGTTCTGTTCAACATTCTTATAAGTGATTTTGATCTAGATATAGGTAGAGAATATCAGTTTTACAGATGACATGAAGCAAGGAAGGGCAAAAAAAAATTAAAGACAGGGGAAGTATCCAAAAATATCTCAACAGGTTAAAACAGGGGGGCTAAATCTGTAAAAATGAAATGGAATGGGGATAAGTATGAAGTCTTGCTCTTGCATTCAGAAAAGCAAATATGGCACACTAGCAGAACTTGAAGAGGAGTAGCTACAAAACAGTTCAAATGAAAAATGATGTAGATATGAAAAGTTAGCTATCTACAATGACATAGAACAGCCCTCTAAAATAGAATTAAATTGGTTTTGTTGCATATTTTTTTTGTCTTCACATAGTTTTAGCAGGTAGGTGGCACAGTCAATACAGTGTTGGAGTTGACATCAGGAACATCTGAGTTCAACTCCAGCCTCAGATAATTCTAGTTATATGGGCAAGTCACTTAACTTCTGCCTGCCTCAGTTTTATCCTCTGTAAAATAGGGATAATAATAGCACCTACCTATCAGGGTTTTGTGAGATAATAGCTGTAAAGCACTTTGCAAAACCTAAAGTGTGACATAAAAGTTATTGTCATCATGATCATGAATATCATTATCTTTATTATCACTGTTCTTATTATTTCCTCCCTTCTTTAGATTAATCTTGGTTAGGAAGCTCTTTTTGCTACTGCTGACCAGCAGCTCTTCTCCAACTCACAGTCTTAAAGTGTGTTCTGGTGTACTGAAAGGCTATAAGCCTTGTCAAGGATCACATAACCAGTATGTCAGGTCAAGTCCAGACAAGTTAACAAGCATTTATTCAGCTGTGTCACTGACTAAGGACTAAGGATACAAAGAAAGGTGACAATGCAATCCATGCCTTTGAGAAGCTCACATTATAAAGAAGAAGACAGCATGCAAACAATGATGAAGATAGAGATTGGGTAAATTTGGATACAATCTGAAATGGAAGGCTTTAGCTTTAGCGCTGGGGAAAGTTCAAGAAAATTCTTGCAAAAGGTGGGTTTGAGCTAAGTTTTGAAAAAAGGTAGTAGGTAGAAATGAAGAGGGAGAACATTCTAGCAATGTGGGAGAGAGAGTGAAAAGGCAAAAAGTTGGGAGATGTCATACGAATGTCATGACAGTGTCATGTGCAAGGACCTACAAGAAGGCCAATACAACTGTATGTTCAATTACTTGCAGGGGAGTAAAGTATAAGACAACTGAAAAAGTAGCAAAACTAGGGTTTAAAATGATAAAATAATTAAATTTTATTCTGTGTATCACAGAGAGCCAGAGGATTTTAATTAGCACGGACATAACATGGTCAGACCTTTTTGTTAGGAAAAATTCATCTTACCAGCTGAGTGAAATATAGATTAGAATGGGAGAGATGACGTAGGGAAAACAATTAGAGGTTTTTATTATAAATTAATCAAGAGATGATGATTGCCAAGATGGCAGAGTGAAAGCAGTGACTTCCTTGAGCTGTCCCCCAAATCCCTCCAAATACTCATAAAAAATGGCTCTAAACAAATTCTGAAGAAACAGAACCCACAAAAAGACAGAGCGAAACAAATTTCCAGCCCAAGACAACCTGGATGATTGATCAGAAAGGTGTATCACACCGGGCTGGGCACGCAGGCCTCAGAGGACTGAATTGCGGGCAGCTGTGGAGGCTTCCAGACTCCTCAATCCACCAATGCCAAAGACAACTTAGAAGGTCAGTGGGAAAAGTCTGTTTCTGTCGGTGGTCAGAGAGGAAGGCAGGGTCTCAGCTCCATTCCCCAAGAGCCTGGCCCTGGAGAGGCAGCTGCTTCCCAAGTTTCTGGCCCACAGACTGAGGGGGAATCCAGTGGCTGATCAGAGAGGGACTGCAGGGATCTCTTTGCCAGTGCTGAGGCAGGAATCTCTTGCTTTGCCCGTGTGGATCTGGGTCACAGTTCTGGGCGCAGTGCTGGGTGAGGAGGAGTGCTGGCTGGTGGAGCTTGAGTGGCTGTGAGAGGAACCCCTCCTCACAGTTAGGACAGAAAGGAATACTTGTGTCACAGGCCAGGAAAGGAGTAAACACCTCCCCTTATCATACCACCTTGGAAGAACTGAAAATTTACAGGTCCCTACAAGTATCTCTGAAAACAGCTACACAAACCCCTGAAGCTTGGGACAGTACACTCTCCACATTGGAAGCAGACTCTTACCTTAACAAGAGTTTAAAACTCAAGTAATTGGCTGGGATCATGAGCAAGCAGCAAAAAGAGTCAGACTATATTATCTTACTTTGGTGAAAAAGAAGATCAAAATATACAACCAGAAGAAGACAACAAATCAAAGCTCCTACATCCAAAGCCTCCAAGAAAAATATGAATCAGTCCCAGGCCTTGGAAGAGCTCAAAAGGATTTTGAGAAGCAAGTAAGGGAAGTAGAGGAAAAACTGGGAAGAGAAATGAGAGTGATGCAAGAAAATCATGAAAAACAAGTCAACAGCTTGCTAAAGGAGACCCAAAAAATACTGAAGAAAATAACACCTTAAAAAACAGCCTAACCCAAATGGCAAAAGAGGTCCAAAAAGCCAATGAGGAGAAAAATGCCCTAAAAAGAAAAATTGGCCAAATGGAAAAGGAAGTCCAAAAGATTACTGAAGAAAATACTTCCTTAAAAATTAGAATAGAGCAATTGGAAGATAGTGACTTTATGAGAAATCAAGACACTGTAAAACAAATCCAAAAGAATGAAAAATTAGAAAACAATGTGAAATATCTCATTGGAAAAACAACTGACCTGGAAAATAGATCCAGGAGAGAGAATTTAAAAATTATTGGACTATCTGAAAGCCATGATAAAAAAAAGAGCCTAGACATCATCTTTCAAGAAATTATCAAGGAAAACTGCCCTGATATTTTAGAACCAGAGGGCAAAATAGAAATTGAAAGAATCCACAGATCTCCTCCTGAAAGAGATCCCCAAAGGAAAACTCCTAGGAATATTGTAGCCAAATTCCAGAGTTCCCAGGTCAAGGAGAAAATATTACAAGCTGCCAGAAGGAAACAATTCAAGTACTGTGGAAACACAATCAGGATAACACAAGATTTAGCAGCTTCTACATTAAAGGACCACAGGGCATGGAATATAATATTCCTGGAGGGCAAAGGAGATAGGATTACAACCAAGAATCACCCCCAGCAAAACTGAGTATAATCCTTCAGGGGAAAAAATGGTCATTCAGTGAAATAGAGGACTTTCAAGCATTCCTGATGAAAAGACCAGAGCTAAACAGAAAATTTGACTTTCAAATACAGGACTCCAGTGGAACATGAAGAGGTAAACAGGAAAGAGAAATCATAAGAGACTTATTAAGATTGAACTGTTTACATTCCTGCATGGAAAGATGATATTTGTAACTCATGAGAACTTTGTCAGTATTAGGGTAGTTGAAGGAAAAAAAATTGTATGTATGTATATATAGATAGATAGAGGGCACAGGGTGAGTTGAAGATTAAGGGGTCATATCTGGAGAATAAAATTAAGGGATGAGAGAGGATGATACTCGGAGAAGAAAGGGAGAGGTAGAATGGGGTAAATTATCTCAAAAAAAAAACATAAAAGAGAAGTCTCTCACAGTGGAGGGGAAACAGGGGAAGGTGAGAGGGAATGAAGGAATCTTATTCTCATAGGATTTGGCTTAAGGAGAGAATAACATACACATTCAATTGGGTATGGAAATCTGTCTTACCCTACAGGAAAATAGGGGGAGAAGGGGACAAGAGAGCAGGGGGATGATAGAGAGGAGGGCAGATTGGGAAAGAGGGTAATCAGAAGTAAATACTTCTGAGGAGGGACAGGGTCAAAAGAAAGAATAGAATAAATGGGAGGTCAGGATAGGATTAAGGGAAATAGAGTTAGTTTTTCACAACATGTCTACTAAGGAAGGTTTGGCATAACTGCACATGTACAACCTATATTGAGTTGCTTGCCTTTTCAGTGAAGGTGGGTGGGGAGGGAGGAAGGGAGAAAATTTGGAACTCAAAGTTTTAAAAACACATGTTTTAAAAAAAGTGTTTTCACCTGCAACTGGGAAATAAGAAATACAGGAAATGGGGTACAGAAGTCTATCCTGCTCTACAGGAAGATAGAAGAAGGGGATAAGAGAAGGGAAGGGGGAGAGAGATAGAAAAGAAGGCATGCCATCTTGGGGTGGGGGGAGGGGTGAGAAATTTGGAACTCAAAAACTTATGGAAGTGAATATTGAAAATTAAAAATAAATAAATTTACATTATATTAAAAAAAGAAATAATTTGGTGACAAGCTTAAAGAGGTCAAGATTTAGGGAATTCTGTATCTAGGTGGAATGAAAAGTCATAGTACAGTGGTACTCTCTGGTGATACAGAGAGCAGGAAATTAATGGAAAAGAAAATGATAAGTAACCTGAAAATCTCTGAAAAAGGTACCACATTTGAATTCTTGCCATATGTTCTAGATCATTTAGATTTTTCATTCATCTACTAACCAAGGGCCATAATTTATATGAGATAAGAGGCAACTAGTATTCATGCCAGTATTTAAGTTCTCAAATGCGTATTTTAGATAACTAAATGCAAAGTTAAGTGCTTAAGTGTTTGGTCTAGAAACCTTGTGGGGCTAGAAGGATTGGAAACCAAAGCAACATTCAACATTTTTCTTGACTGTACCAGGTAACAAAGAAAAGGGAAGTTGTATTGATTTACTTTTGTATATCAATGGTATTTTCTATCATTGAAAGAAATTATGAACATGGGGTTATATATTTTCAGGAATAAGCAAGTATAAAATGCAGACCTAAAACAAACAAACAAAAAAAAAAGAGATGATGATTGGTCTGAATTGGTGTGGCAGCTATTTTAATGGGGAGAAGAAGATATATGTGGGAAATGTTTTGATGGTAGAAATGACGAGGCTTGTCAAAACATTAGTGCAAGAGGAATTGAGCCTGGGTGAATGGGAGACTGGTGGAGTCCCCATGGTAATAGGTAAGTTGGGGAAAGGCAAAGGTTTAAGATAAAAATAAAGAGTTCTAATTAGGACATGCTGAGTTTGAGATACTTGCCTGAGTGATCCAATTCAAAATCTCCAAAAGGCAGCTGGAGGTGTGGGACTAGAAGTCAAGAGGTAGGATAGGCTAGATAAATAGATCTGAGAATCATCTGCATAGACATGTGATTGATCCATGGGAACTAATGAGATCCCCAAATGAATGACTGTAGAAAGAGGAAAGAAGGTCAAGGACAGAACATTGGGGACCACCCACAGTTAGTGAGCATAACCTAGATAAATATCCAACCACAGAGACTGAGAAGGAAGAGACTTACAGTTATGAGGAGAACCAGGAAAGAATAAATTCATGATCAATATCAATAGAAGAGGGTGATCAATAATGGCAAAGACTGCAGAGTCATTAAGGATAAAGCTTGGAAATAGTCACTGGATTTGGAAATTAAGAGATTACTGGTAATTTTGGGAGACAAATGGTTTGGGTAGATGGTAGGTTGATATCAGAATGTACAGAGCTAAAATATAAAAATTAAAAAAAAGTTCAAAAAGTGCACAGTTTTGCTGTGAAAGAGATTAAAGTTTAGTGGGAGGGAGGATGACAGAGGTGGCAATGTACTGTAGAAGATGGGAAGGAAAAGTATCAAAGGTGCCCCTGGAGGTGTTTGCTTTGGCAAGGAAAAGGGCCACCTCTTCATGTGTATCAGGGGGGAAGGTGGAAATCATGGGGGAAGACACAAGGTATGAATCATGTGAAAAAAAAGATGTGAATGATGTGAAATGAGAATAAAGGGAGCAGAGAGAATTCAAAGATAATGGCTTTGATGTTTTTCATTAAGTGTGAACAAGTATGTGTCACAGGCAGGACTAGAATTTAGGTCTTCTTGACTTTTTTCAAGTTATGTATGGAGTGTTGCATTCAATTCTTGGCAAGATATTTTTAGGGAGGAACTAATAACCCAAGTGAGTTCAGAGAAAGACAGCCAGGAGGTTAAGTAGATTGGGATGAGTCATTTGAAAGAACTGGAGATAAAGAGCATGGAAAACGATAGTGGGAGTTTTGACAGATCTTCCCATATTTGATGGTCTATTATTTGGAAAGCAGTTTAAACTAGAAGAATGAAGCAGGACCAGCACAAAGCAGTTTGTTTGTTGTGTGTGTGTGTGTTTTTTTTTAGAGAATGGATTTGATCAGATGACATTAGTTTAATTTCCATTTCTGCTTCTCAGTATCTGTGTTGCTCTGGGAAATTCAATTTGTCACTTTGAATCTCAGTTTCCTCATTTATAAAATAAAGGGCTTGAACTAGATGATCTTTGAAGAGCTTTCCAGCTGCAAATCCTATGATTCAAAGTTTCAGAGAAACAAATTTCAGTATATAGAAGAGTGGAGTGGTAAGGAAGCTTCCTAACAATCTTGCTACATCTTAATCCAAGTCAGGCCTATAGACTGGGGGTGTCCTCAAGGTTTTTTTCTTCTATTTTCTCTTCTCTACAATCTTACTTGGTGATGTCATAAACCTCTCCATATAGGTGATTATCAGATCTATTTGTTCAGTCTCAATTAATCTCTCTACTGAGTTCCAGTCTCTCATTACCAATTGTCTTTTGGAGATCCTGAAATGGATGTCTGGAAGGGTTCTCAAATTCCACCTCTCCAAAGCAGAACTAATCATCTCCCTCACCCCCAAACCCTTACCTTTCCCACAACTTTCCTATTACTTTGAGGTCACCACCATTCTCCCAATCAGATAGGCTTAAAATAGCATTGCCATCCTCAATCATGTCATCCTTCTACCCCCATTCAATAAACTCTGGTGGTTCAGTATTACCTCCAGGATCAAATATAAAATCCTCTTTGTGGCATTCAAAGGCCCTCATAATTGTGGGCCCCTCCTACTTTTCTAGTCTGCTTAGACCCTACTCACCCCCCACTCTACAATCCAGTGACCTTGATCTTGCTATTCTTCACATACAACATTCTATCTCTATACTCATGCATTTTCACTGGTTGTTCATAGTGTCTGGAATTCTCCCTTTTCTCACTTCTGCTTCCTGGCTTCACCAGTTCCTTCAAGTTGCACTTCAAATTCCACTTTCTAAAAGAAGCTTTTTCTGATCTCCACCCCCTCCCCCTTACTGGTAGTACCTTCCCTCTATTATTTTTTTAATTTACCTTGTTTATATCTTGTTTGTATATTGTTATTTTCTGGTTTTTACTCCCCATTATACTGTGAGCTCCTTGAGGTCAGGGACTACATTTTTCCTTTATTTGTATTCTCAGCAGTTAACACACTGTCTAGCACATGGTAGACTCTTAATAAATGGTTGTTGATTGAGTGACCCCACTCCTCTCTCATATTCATCTCACATATCCAATCTGTTGTCAAGTCTTGTCATTTCTGCCTTCATAACATTTTCCTTATATGTCCTATTCTCTCCACTCATACCATTGTCACCCTGACTCAGACTTTTATTAGATAACTACACCGGTCTTCTACTCTGTCCTCCCACCTCAAGTCTCTCCTCACTCCAGTACATCCTCCACATAGCTGCCTGAAAGTGCAGGTCAGACTATGTCACCCCCTGCTGCTCAACAAATTTCAATAGTTCTCTATTAATAAAGTCTCTTCCAATAAACCCCTCGGATCCTCCAGGATCAAATGTACAATCTTCTGTTGTCATTTCAAGCCTTTCACCACCTGTCCCATTCCTACCTTTTGCGAGAAATGAATATTTCTCTTTTCTATTTAATAAGTAATTATTGCATTAGGACCAAGGTTTTCCCTCTTTTCTATTTCTTCATCCAGAAATCAACTAGTATGGTAAATCTCTCTTAAATATTTACCAGACCAAGATCTTATCACACAGTAAAAGAAATTCTGTGTTTTGGCTAATGGGTATATTCCTGCTTATTGTGTTTGCTCAGACAGGTCCTGGAAAAATGTTGATTCTCCCTATTATAAAGACAGGTGACATGAAAATTAATGTCTCTTTGATTAAGGTTTGAGTGACCTAAATAACATACCCCAAGATAGCCCACATACCATTTGATTAACCAATCAGAAGTGATTAGGCATCCCTCAGGTACACCTCTTCTTCAAAGGGCATATAACATGTAACCGCACTGCCATTATGAGTCTTTTGTCTAAGACAACAGGCCAAATGACTATCCTTTTATTAATAACTTGAAAGCCTTATCAATAAAATAATTAGATTACCAAGAAACTACATCTCTCAAACCTTTTCGATATTCACACTTTCCATGCATTTTATACTTTACTGCCTTCCACATATTCTATGAACAGCTACATTAGCCTTCATGCTGATTCTTGCATACCATTCTCCCTGTTTTGACTTTTCATTGGCTGCCCCCTACATTATAACTTATGACACTGCCTTGTAGGTTCCCCTGGCAACCTTCACTACTCAATACAAATTTCATCTTCTTATTCAGGAGGCTTTCTTGGTTCCCTTACACTTCTGGTTCCTTCCCTCTAAGATTAACTCCCATTTATACTATAATTATCTTGTACATACTTAATTATTTTCAAGTTGTCTCCACTACTAGAATATGAGTTCCTTTGTGGCATGGTCATTTTTGTTTTCCTTTGCACCCTCATTTAGTATAGTCTGTGTCTGTGGCTCTTAATAAATGCTCACTGACTATAATGACTGACAAAACTGTCCAAAAGTTGAAAAGGCTGTCTCAGAATATTGAGTTCCCATCATGGAGGTCTTCAAGTGAAGATTATATCACTGTTTATGGGGGAGTTCCAGATTCATAGGAAACACTTTCTACCAATTCAGGTTGGTAATTTCTCTATACCTTATGAGCTAGAGAGTATCCCGGAATGCTGTTTTAATGACTTGCTGAGGGTCACTTAAATAGTATATTTAAGATGTAGTACCTGAATCTATACCTTCCAGTCCACAAAGCCAGCTTTCTATACACTATGCCATGTTGTCACTTTTTCAGTCTATGACCAGGAAAAAAGGAGATATTTTTATTGTTTGTCAGAACAATAAAAATGTTTATATATACATATATGTGGGTATATGTATATACATATGTACATATGTATATTGAAAATTAGGACTAAGGATTATAACTTTATCTGAAAATCCTTGAACTATGTAATTAAAATAATAATAACACAAATTGAGATAGAAAATGGGATGAATTTCAGTTACCACTTGCTCAATCTTAGTACTTTGATGCCAGTGCAAAGAATATTTAAAACATCATCAGTGGCTTGAAAATGAGGAGCAGTGGGATCACTAAGTATTCCTTCAGGTGCATAATAAGACCTCAAGCTATTTTGCTTCCTCCTTATACTGGGAACAAAGACTTAATTTGGCCTAAATAACTTTATCTCTCTGAACCTGACCAAACAGGCTAGCTTTAAATGGAAGACTTCTTTCATAGAATCTAAGCTCTGCATACTATTTTCAAAGCTCTGGGCCAGGAGAGAATAAGGAAATCTGCTCCAAGGATGTAGAGGGTTAAGTAAAATGGAAAACAGTTTCATCGCAGTTTAGATGTGCATTACTGCCACAGGTATAGGTAGGTGCTCCAGAATTACCAGAACTTACCCTAGCTCCATGGTTTTAGGTAGAAACACCCTTGAAATAGATCCAATGCCAGGGAAATTGTACTTTGGTATTGTTACATTTTGCCTTTGCCTTCCAAATAGGTTTTCATTTTTGAGATAGAAATGTTGTAATATGATCATTTTTACTAACAAGAATAGGATAGATTTTTTCTGAGTATACACAATAAAAGATGGTTTTTAAAAGATTACAACAGGATTTTTATAATAAGGGAAAACTCTAAAACTAATGAATTTTGACACCTAAATAAGCATGTGGATATGTGTGTATATGCATATGTGTGTGTGTGTGTGTAATGTGTGTGTATATATATACATGTATATATATATATATATATATATATATATATTCACTTAGACTCCTTAGCTAGATTTTTTATTATTTAAATTTTTATATAAATATATATGTATGCTTACACACACACATACACACACACACATACACACACATACACACACAATGCTTACAGAACACGGACATTGCCTTGCCTCCCTAGATTCTTCCAACATCAGCTCCACTCTGCATGCATAAACATTTTTATATCTAAGTCTGCTCAAGAATCTTCAAAGACTTCTTCTTATCATCCAAGTAATAACTAAATTAAAATTTTTTGCCATAACCTATCAGAGCTCAACCTTTATGCAATTTGTTTCAGTGTCTTCTCCATGGCCCTACACTATAAACATCTCTATTCCCCCCAAAACTTGGACTCTCCCCTTTCACCCTCTAATCCTGACTCTTTAGCTAATTTTACATTCTCTTCTCCGTAACCTCTACCTGTACATACCTTCCCTTTCCATCTCTTTTTTATATGTTGCCCTCTCTCATCAGAATACAAGCTCCTTAAAAGCAAGGACTATCTTGCTTGTTTGTATTTTTCCCCAGCATTTAGCACAGTACTAGGAACACAACAATTAATACTATCTATCTATTCATCTATGGCAGTCATTCAAGGCCTTATATAACCTGGTGACACCATTTCTGTCCACAAATTATACTCTCGAGTCAAATTTTAACACACTCTTTTCTCTCTCACACTTTTGTGTCTTTTAGCAGATTGTTCTGGAATATCCTCCCCACCCCCACAACCCCACCATTCTATTCCTATCCAGATTTTAAAACTTTGCTCAAATGACACCTTCTCTGTGTTGCTGCCCCTAATGTCCCCAGTTGGTAATGACTTCCTATTCAGAACTCACTTTAGACTTTGATTTTGTTACTGTTTAATGTAATTATGCTTACATATAGATGTACATATATACTTATGAGTAGGTACGCTACATATGCTATCATATACATATGTAGGGTCAAGTTCATTAGAGAATTACAAAATCATAAAATGTCTATGCATATATAAAATAGCACTCTATTCTATATGTCTTTCCCTTTTTCTATACTGCAAAATTCTTGATGGCAAGGACCTATTTCTCATCTAGAGTCTGTGCCTTCCACAGCACCAAGCACATTGTTGTGTACACAGTAGGACCTTGATAATTATTGCTGCATTGTTTTTATATTATTTTATTGAGTACAGATAGGTATATATCTTTTGACATGGCATTTCCATGTAATTTATATAATATACATATGTGTGTACATACTTATATGTATGCATATATATATGTGTGTACATACACAGAGTTCTTATGTAAGGAAATTATATCAAAGAACATTATATCAATGAATAATGCTATTCTCCCAGTTTCTTTTTGAATACCTAGTGTGTGAATTATTATGATAAGATCATGGATGACATACCAAGGAGGAACATAAGCAATCAGTGATCATGTCGGGCAATTATTACTCACAGATATGCAGGTGTTCTTCACTCCAGTACTTTAGTTCTAGTACTAAACAAATATGGGAGGTGCCTCCTTCATGAGGGTGGCATGCAGGATGCATACCCTGGTGGGATGCCAGAGTTCTTTTTGTCTTTCCTCATATATGATTGCTGTTGCTAGACAGTTTCATGGGGACCAAGCTGAAAGGGAAATAGGAGAATTCAATCAGCAGGTGACCTGACCATAACCAGCTCCCTTCTCAACTGCAAGGGCATCTTGATTAGAATTGCATACTTCCTTATGTACCCAAATTAAGTTCACTAAACTGATCATTATACAGAGACCCTTGCATATCTTGCCTAAATGATATAGGCTATATTAGTTCCCTTTACAAAGGTGGGTCAGTGGTGAAATATAGTCACTTCTATAAGGTAAGGTGTAGTAATAGGACAATCCTCACAGTTATTTTGGAAGTAAAAAAAAAGACAGAAGATAGAGTTGCTTATTTTTTTCAAACAAAAGTTTAATTTACTTCAAATCCTCAGATTGTACCTTGCAGTAGAATCATTCATGGATCATTCATGTATTTTTTTTTTAAATGAATGCAGAATAAACTCTGTTGATTTTGGTCTAAACCATAAACATACCTCATTGAAAATACGGGTATTTTTTTCTGTGCTGAATGGATTTTGGAGTTCTTGTAAATTTAGATAAAACAATTCTGATCTGTTCTGTAAGCAAAACACCTTATTGTTCTCACCATACCATAAGGTAGACACTTTTGATCAAAGCAATATATTTCCATTAACTAGACATTCCCAGTAAAGGTAAGTCAGTTTATGTTCCCAGGAGAATTTCTGAGTATAATTTAGAAAGGAAATTCTCAAATGTCATCCTGTTTGAACTAGAATAATAATGCACCTAGTGTAAACACAATAGGTAGGAATTTTCTCCTGTGTTTCTTTGGATTGCAGCATGGGTTTTGTAGAGTGATGTGTAGAGCTCTCTGCATGGCGTTATAATTGAAACACTGTTGTGTGTTACAAGATTCGCTTTTTGATCTCCTCTTCATAATAGTCAGTCTTTAATCTTTTTCTCTCTGTTGCCTCATTTTGCCTTCTCAGTTGTATTACGCATGCTGAATACCATTATTGCTTTTGGTTATTAACTAGGGATGGATTTGGAAAAAAGTAATTTTGTGCTGGCTTGATGTAGCAGAATAAGCTGTCAAACATCATACCAGGTGACAGTATGATGTCCTTCTATGGAGCTGCAGCACAGTGTGAGTTAGAGCTGGAAGGTTATAGGTAATCAGAGAGGATTACCAGCGGCAGCCTTATTAAATATCTTTGGAGGTCTACTGTGGCTGTGACCGATAATATGAGCTTCCAATATGAAAACAGGAAATTATTAATAAACTGGATTGGCTGTTCTGAATGCCCTTGCAAAAGTTTATCTAATTTTATTTTCCAGGGAGATGAATGTCAAGTATTAGATTTATTATTACTTAAGGTGTAGGCCTTTTCTTCTTTGAAGTGATTCTCTTTTAATTTGTTATATTTCCCTGGATGTTTGATGATATTAACATTGTTTAAACCAGAATGTTTCTATTCTCATTTTCTAGTAAGTAAATTTTGACAGTTCAGAATACAGTGTGTTTTATGTTTTCTTTTTGAAAGTATATGATAAAATATGGTGTAGAAAGAGGGTTAGATCAGCATGGTAGTCTGCATGATATTTTTCTTACATTCTAATAAATCATTTTTATCATCTTACATCAAAAACGCTTCTTCAAAGCTTTTTGTGTTGAATTTCCTATAAGCAAAGAAATAATAATAAGTTTCTTTAATTCAGCCTTTAGGAATAATGTAACATTTCTCAAAGTTGAACCTATTGATTTATTTGCTTTAAAATATACCACAACACAGTAGATTAAAGCACCAAGTTTTTAAAATTCATATAGCCAATTCGGATACATCTTCCTCTATTCAGAAAGATTAAAAATGCAGCACCTAGGTTTAACACTGTGAAGTTTGACAAGCATTGAAACCAAAAAGGAAGTGTAAATTTTACTAATCAAAACATCTGTACTGTGCAGCCATTTACATTTTCCTATCAAGACATGAGAGAAATGTTAATTTTAGACGACTCTTTTTATGACCTATAATTACTGTCATTAAGAAAGCTCTGGAGACTTACAGGGAGCTTTGACTGAAATACAGTTTGACATGTTCTATAATTAATGCTGAATTAACGTGCTACACGATGTGCCTTAGAAGGAAAAAAAAGGTTTCTTTTTACTCAAAGAGAAGTAAAAAAAAAAAATTGTATTACCGCAATGCCCGCTAGTGTTACAGTATTTCATGTTATGTCACCAGTGCCGACAGAAAGCCCACTTCTCAGGGACTTTAAAATGACTATTGAAATTTACTTTTGTTTCAAGTTGAGTGAGATATGTTTACCCCTAAACCAACATGTTTTTGCTTTCAAGATCCATATCCCACAAACAATCTTGCAGGATAGTTGATTGGTACTTATAAAGAGTCAGTTACTTTGGACATTCTGAGAAAGGGAAATGAAAACTGCCACGATATGAAATTTATTCTTGAATGGGATGTTGGATGCATACCTAGTAGCAACTTGCCATCAGAATTTTCTCTTATAGTATACACAATCATCTTTTCCCCATAGTGATTCTGTTTATTTATTTATTTATCCATCCATTTATTTATTTTACTGGGGGGAGGGGAAAGGTTTGGGTGTGTTGAAACAGTGATTTCACCAGTGGAATTTGACTCTACTGATGTAGGTCTGTGAGTTGTCTGTCAGGTATTGTCACAGAGCTCCTTGTGGAATTGAGAGTTTAAGTGACTTGCCCATAGCTTGTATGAGACAAGTAGGACCCAAACCCAAACCTGCCTGACTTCCAACTTCACTCTGCGTTGCCTCTTTTTACATTTCTCAGTACTATACATGCATATGATTATTTTTATTTGCCTGGAAAGTGTTCTACCACTCATTGTAAAATGTGCATAACTGAAGCGTATTTTGGTTTGTACTTTAAAGAAAAACCACTACAGATTTTTTTCCAAATTAATCTTTAACACAAACACTCTTTAATTGAATTCAAGTTGGATTCTTCACTTTGGAATAACGGCTATATTGGTATTCCATTAATGTTCTTTAACTACCATTATCTTTATTTCAACAATAGAATTTCTTTTTTATAGTCTTGTAATTTCTTTCTATAAAATATTTGACGGAGAAATTTTTATAAAAATTATGATGCTTTAGGTTAAAGAAACAAATGTGTTTGATACACTGCACAATCTAGAGGAGGGAACAAAAATTATTTACTATAGAAAACTTGACTCTATTGATGATAAGTTAATAAATGTTATATAACACTCAATGATTTGCATGCTTAGCTGGCCTCAGAGGATTTAAGAATACATTTCTGCATACCCCATACCTCATCCATTTCTGGTCCTATTGGCCACTTGTAAATGCTGGTGTGAGTCTAACAAATCAAAACTTCAAGGAAACAAGTCACTGCTAGCACATCTTTAACTTATTATTTCAGTTCTAGGAATTTAAGGGTCTCCGATTACCAAGAGCTACATAATGAGCCTGACAGTCCCAGTACCTGAATTGCTTCTTAGGTCTGTGTCAGTTATCTTTGAGAATTGCTTTGATTCTGCTTGTAGCGAAAGCTCTTGTGGTCTGGAACGACCTATAATATCCAACATGCCCAGTGAGGGGCTGGAAGATTCTAGTTCATGGTATGTTCTAGTATCTGTGGGAGCATGGTAACAGAATCTTATTTTTTTTTTGTCTTTTGTTTTCTGTCTCTAATTGGCTGAGTTTGAGAAAATTTACTGTAATCATTACCATTGATGTATGAAAGATGAAATAATAAATAAGTAATTATACTGCCTAAAAACTTAATTTTATCAAATTGTTAGATTACATATATACATATATGTATATAATTTATTGATTGACCTGTCTCCTTATTGATTTATCTATCTACCTATGTATCTATCCAGCCATTTCTGCTAGAACATTTGTTTTGAAAATGTGAATTTGTTCCAGCATGATTGCTACATTAAGAAACAACTTGAGCATATCTGAATTTCACATTTGATTATGGAAGAAAGGAAATAAACACTTATTAAGCGCCTACTAAGTGCCAGGCACTGTACTAAGCTCTTTATAAATATTTTCTCATTTGACCCTTGCAACAGCCTGGTGAGGAAGGTGCTATTATTAACCCATTTTACAGTTGAGGAAACTGAGATAGACAGAGGTTACACTCCTTGCCTGGAGCCATAGCTTCGAAGTGTCCAAAGCTAGTTTTGACTAAGCTTCCTCCCTATAGGCCCAGTGCTACATCCACTGTATATATTGAATTATTTTTGAACTCACTGAATTTATAACAGATGATATATCTGAAGTAAATAAATGTAAGCAAAATCATGACATTTCATTTCTAATCAAGAAAAGGCAAATAAATATGCCCCCAATAGATCAATCAATCATATTAAGACCTTTTATCACTAATACATACTCTGACATATAATCAGGGTATAGAGAAGACTTTAATTTCTAAAAGATAATGCCAACAGAGCAGATTCAGCAGATCTCATTATGTTATAGAGGCCCAGCAGGTACGTCTTGATTTAAAGTCCCGACTAGCTAAATTCAGAGTTTATTACCTGATTGTCCAAGGGGTGAGGAAGTTAGTATCCCCAACAACTCTCATCTACTAAATAGAAAGAAATGTAACCTATGGTGACCAGGAGTATTTACAGTAAAGAAATTAAAGACTCCTAAAATATTGAAGTAAATGTGGTTTGTACACATTAATTTTGCACACAATGTCACCAAAATGGTTTAACCATAGACTCAAAATGCTGACATTATTATTAAATTATGTGTGGTTTAAAAGCCTACCTAATAAATCAGTTTGCAGGAAATGGTCTAGACAATATTAATGAGAGCAATTTAGATTTTTTATTTCTTCATTGGCATTTGTAAGAAAAATTGTCTAAAAATTGTTGTTAAATTCTTTAAAGTAGTCAGGTTTTATTTACATGTGTAAATTTTATTAAAATATTGATCAAATTATTCAGATAGTTGGAGCTAAAAGAAGTCATTTAAATTATTAAAAACATTGAGTAAAAAGGATTATTTTTACCTAAATAACTTGGCATTTAAATAATTGAGTAATTTCTGTTTTACTCTGTGTGAGTATAAAGCTAATTTCCTATTTATAGGAAAATTTAAAAATTATAAGCAATAAAGAATCCCTCCTCTATTGCTTGCTGAATCATGTGACCATGGAAAAGTCATTTAAACTCACTAATGATCAGTTTCCTCAATTACAAAACATAGGTGAATAATAATAATTATACACTATTACCTAGTGTCCTTTAAAGTTTGAAAAGTGTTATCACCACAATGACCCTGAGTTATGAAATGCAAATATTATTACATCATTTTACAGATGAGAAAATCAAGATTCAGAGGCTAAATGACTTGCCCATGATCACACAGTTAGAATCTGCGGCAATGTTTAAATGCAAGTCTTCTGGTTCCAGGCACCCCTTATGTTATAACTGTATGACTTTACTTGTATTACTTACCTTAGAGTGATGAGGAGAATATCAAACGATAATGTATGTAAAAGACTTTGTATATATGTAAAATGCTAGGTAAATATATGCTATTATCCTTGTTATTCTACATCATGTTTCTACTAAATAGAGTTGTTGGACTAGATGATTTTAAGGGCTTCCACCTCTAAGACTTTGTAAAAGTATGCTTTGCAGATTATTGTTATATGCCACAACGGCCTAGGTAAAAATTGTCTCGTAGAATTGCTGAGTTTTTACCTTTTAATACATCCCACACAAAATTTCATACCAAACCTGAAATACCTTCTCTCCTCACATCATAAATAAACACAAATGAACAAATAAATAAATGAAAATGAAATAAAAAGTGAAAAGAGTAGTAGTGAAACGAGGCCTGGATAGGGGATGATAGAAGTTCCTTCAAATTCCCCATTCTGACACACGTTAGTTCTGTGATCTTACTTAAGTAATTCAGCCTTGTTAAGCCTCAGTTTCTTTATCTTTAAAATAGGGATGATAATATTCAACTCATAAAGTTGTTATAAGAAAAGCACTTTAAGCAAAACTGTATGTGTCAGTTTTCCTACTTATTAATTCACATATAATTACCTGAATAATTCTGACGCCATTTGACTTTTCTTGTTTGTATGTATAGATATCTAGGATCGCCACTATTTTCACCTTTTCCCCTCTAGAGATATATGAAAGAATAGCAACCTACATTACCACAGGGTGCTAAAGATTTAAGGGCTTCTTCTCATAGCATTTAATATTATAAAAGCAGCAACTGTATAGTATTATGCTAATTTTAAAAAAAATTATGAAACTTTAACAATGGAAAATATGATTCTTTTCAATTTCTGGGAAACCTCAACTCCACTCTTCTTCATTGCTGATGATGTAGATGCCCTCATTTTATACTGACAAGACTGAGGCATCTGCCAATAGATCCCACATCTGTCACATAGCTCAAAAGTTTTTGAAGTCCTTACCCCTCTTCTCCTTCCCGGGGTGCGGGGAAGGCAGGAAGGAAGGAAGGAAAGAAGGAAGAAAAGTAGAGTAGAATTCTAATTCAATTCATTTCAACAAGCCCTTATTAATCACTTACTTTTATCAGAAGTTATATTTTTGGGAACAAATATTAAGGAAGGAAAGAAGGAAAGTAGGAAGGAGGGAAGCGAAGAAAATCTTATTTCTGTCAACTCTTCAAGTTATCTTCCTAGAACCATTCCCACCTTAATTACTAAACATCTACACTTGTTGCTTTCAACCACCACTCACTGAACTCTAGGCAATGAGGTTTCCATCCCTAAATTTTGACTGAAAATTGTTCCTTAAGACTTTCAGTATCCTCTTTTTGCCAGATGAATTAATCAGTCTTAATCAATCAACAAGAATTTATTAAATATCTCCTATGTGACCCTGATACATACTGGTTCTGTGATCCCTGGCAGGTCACTTAACTTCTCAGCATCCCCAGTGAGCTCTTTCAGATTATGAGCAGCAAAGAAGATGCCAAACACAATAGATCACTATGCCAATGACATCACAGCCTCAGGCTCTGGCTATCCTTACCATATTCCAGGCCTTGTGCCAGGCACTGAGTACAATGCTCCTTTTTCAGTCCTCATATTCATTGACCCTTCTGCGGCATTTCCTCTCTTGACCAAACCCTTTCTCTTGATATTCTTTCCATAGAAACAGTTTTGAACTGTGTAGAGAGTCTGGGTTCTAATACTGCTTCCCTTCCAGCACAAATGCATGATTCAGGATCCTTCCTCTTTTCCAGTGATACTGCTTTCTCCTGCTTCTCTTGTTTTCCTAATTGTTCTCTCTTTGTCTCTATTACTTGAATCACCTTTATTCTCTAATTCCTTGAATTGGTGTTCCTTTTAGCAATGTCCTTCCACCTTTCTCCCTGTTTTCCCCACCTCTAGTGTAAAGAGACCTAGTTGTTCCAGACAATGGTACCCAGCTTCAGGCTATATATGTCACACTACAGGACTGACCATACTATTGACTCCATTACAAACAACCTATATCCTTTCCCAAATATGACACTTCCCTTCAATCACTACATACACAAACATACACACACATACACACACATATTGTGTATACATATATACATACATGTATGTATCTTCATATATGGAAAATATATACATATTATATAGCTGTATGTGTACATACATGTGTGTATACATGCACAAACATACATATGTGTATTTCCTTTTGTTCTAGGAAAATACTAGCTAACACCATGCATTCTGTCTTAAAAAGCAGAATTCTAGATACTTTTATTGAAATGGCTTCTATTTCTCCTCCTCCTAGAAATAAAATTAAAATAAGCTTCTTGAAGTTGGGGATTGTTTCATTTCTATGATCGTATCTCAAGCGTGTAGCACATAGTGCCTGGTACATGGTAGGTGATTAATAAAGACTTGTTGAAGTAAATTGAATTAGAATTCTACTCTACTCTGTTTTTCTACTAATTTTCCTGGAAGTTATAATTTTAGGAATAAATATTAATTATAACATTAATAAATAATAAAATAAATTAATTGATAAATCGAGGAATGAATATGTAGGAACCAATATTTTAACTAACCAAAAATTAAGTGGCATGCTATAAAAGTCTTTAATATAAATTTTGGGTGAAAATACATTAATAACTGAAAAGAGATACATTATGAATGAAGGCTTCTCTCTAATATGAATTTAGTTCAATCATGCCATGGAAAGGTTAAGCATATTTTAGCAAAAAGGTTTGTAGAAGAAAAGGATATATGTAGGAATCATTGCTTAAAATCATTAAATAAAATATTTGAGATTCAAACAAATGTGTATTTTAGCATAGAGCACATCCTATTTAATGGCCATTAAAATGTGCAACTTAAGAAAATATTTTAATGTTTTAGCATTGTAGAAATCAGATGTAATGCATTTATATTATTTCATTGTTTTCTTTTCAAAATGTTATCATAACAGAAAAATAATTACCCTTTGTGAAGTTACATTTAATTTTGATTCTATGATTCCTTACAGAGCCTGAGGATGAGCATTTTGCATTTTTCTGTACATGGGAAATAATTTACTATAGCAAACTGGATGCATTGAATTGCTCTCTCATGGGAGCAAGATAGGCAAGTAGGTTTCTGTTCTTTGGGGACCCTAGGGTCTCCATATTCCTTTAAAATTAGAGGGGGTCATGGATTATTTAGTTAGAACAATTCTTTACCTCTCATCTATTGTTCTGTGAAAAGCTCCTTTTGAAATCAACTAGAGCTCTGTACTTGGAAGTAATATAAAGGGCATGGAGGGGAATAAGAATGTGGCCCAGGATTTGTGATGCTCAAGTGATTCAGACTCATTTCTCCAATAGCTGCAATTCTGAAATATGCTAGACTGATCACTGATATATTGCAGTTCACCGCATTCTAATTCATTTTGCAGAAGTAATCCTGCCCAGCTCTACCATTACTCTTCTGGGCAGAGCTCACACTTATATTCCATTGGAAATAATTCATTATTAACTTTATAGTAACTGACTTCATTCAACTATGTAGATATTGGAAGATGTCATGGCCCCTGCTTGTGGACAAAACAAATGTATTTTGAAAATTCCTGGATGCATCCTTTGCCTGAATAACTAAAATGCTCTTTCTAAAAATTAGTTCACAAAACCTTTTTTTTTTTCCTGCTTTCATTTAGGCAGCTCTTAAGTTCCCACTTCTTCCATGCTGGCTTCCTTGGCTAAAAAGATAGGAAGAAAGAAAGAAAGAGCAAGAAAAAAAAGAAAGAAAAAGAAGGAAGGAAGGAAGGAAAAGAAAGGGAAAATAACCTGTTCCTTTGATTATTTTGTTCAACCTACATGGATATACAAATTCCCTTTTGACTATATGTGATACTGATATTTTTAATTGATCTTCTCCTTTCATTAGCTATTAAATTATTGTAGATGTCCTATAAAACCATTCATGTATCAGTCTTGTCTACCATAGACTGCAAAAATCTAGGAGTTGGGAGCTTTCTATTTTATTTGACGTGTATCCATGGTATGGCAGCATATCTGTTGTGAGGATTTTAAAAATCATATCCAAAATAGTCATTGGTTAGTCAATATGTGACCCACAAAGTATAAAAACTTTTTTTAAAAACCTCAAATTTATTTAATGTTTTACAATTGATAAACATGACTGCAATTAATTTAAGGACTTTGTCAAAGAATATAGATTATCATTAGATGTGGAGAAAACAAGTTAGCTTTTTCTTTTCTTCTCTGTTACTACTTGAATTAGATGAAATATTCCTAACCCATACCTCTAACATAAATATATTCATTTTTCACCAAGTCATTTGCAGTATTAAAAAAAAACCCATTCTGTTATATTTAAGACTTCTGACTAAGGTTTAATGGTTAAAATAATCCACAATGGCAGACAAACACTTTAATTTTAAGCATGTCTTCATGTATTAAAAGCCATTGAAAAAAATCATATTTTGTACAAATTTATTTGAGATCAAGTACATGTTTTTTTCCTCACAAATATCCTCAATTAATTATTTTTAAAAAGCCATTTCATTTACAGAAAAAAAAGAATAACAGACTAGAGATATATGCTATTCTTGTTGCCTATAATTATGCATTAATTTAACAATATGGAAAAGAACTGTGATTTCATCAGTATGCATAATTCCTACTGTGTGGATTCTGTCCACCAACACAGGTTACAACCTGGCTATCACTTAGTACAGAGGTCACATGGAATTGTCCAAGCCACAAGGAGATGAAGTGACTTGGCCAGGTTCACACAGTTAAAAGGTATCAGAAATGAGATTTGAACCCAGATATTTTTGACCACAAACCTAGTATTATATTCACTATGTAACACTGACCACACAGAATATTTTTACATTATTAGAGCTCAACACCACAGCATGTTTGGTTTCCTCAGTCAGAATCATTTAAAATTTTTAACCTTTTGTTGTAGCTTAACATTTTGTTTTAGACTCTTTATACTCAGGGCAGAATCCTATCGTGAGTCTAACTCCTATCACTAATCACAGATGAACAAAGATGTGTCCAAACTTTGAGTCGGAATATCCCAGTGCTCAGATAATGAATTTTAGCCCTCTCTGGAGGGAGGGGGGAGAAAAAAAAAGTTTCCTGTCTGTAGCTTGGCAGCATTCCAAGTTTGGAGAAAAAGGAAAAAAAGCAACTCCATATGTGCACTGAAAATAAGCTAGTAATGTTTTAAATCAACTGGAAAGGAGAGACTGCTCTTTTCATTTTTCTTTCTTTCTTTTTTTTTTTAAAGAAAAACCTTGAAGTGCTGCATTTGGGGATTATGAAGGTTTTAGTTACCTGTTGAATGACAGCATGGAAAATTATTTGAAAGATTTTAAGACTATACTTAAAACTTATGAAAAATCACCTGTGGTTTAGAGAGAGTATCCAATTCAGCTGGATTTTTTTTCCACCTAGAGGGAAGGAGTTAATTTTAGTGTGTGATTGCATTTTCCAAGTATTCTATGACTGAGGTATCTTAATCAAAAGTTTGTGGTTCACTTAATTCTAGAGGCAGGAGAAGATGGAGATGAATTTATGCTATTAAATTTAAGTAAATATAGTGAAAATTTAGGACATGTTATAGTGAGGAAACCTGATCCAGGGACCACAGTTTACTGTACAATACTGATTGTTTCTCAGCATGATTTCTACAAAACTTGAGCAACTGATTGCTTTTTAAAATACATTTAACTCAATTTTTCTTCCAAGTAACCCAACCCCATTTTTTCTTGAGCATTTGGAGATCAAAAATTGATTTTGGGGATCTTTGAAAATTGCCTTTGAAGAAATTGCTGATACAGCTAAATCTTTGTTTTCCCTTTCTCCCCATGTAAGGGAGACGTGCTTTTAACGTGTATACTTTTCCAGACAAAAAAAAAAAAACTTTAATAATATATATGTCTAATTTGCAAAATGAAATATTATACTTTATGTCTAGTATGTCACACATTCACCTGATTCAGAGTTGATCATTGTCAGATTCTGTTTCGAACAAGTTTGAACCACTGCCAGGTTTTGTATTTATTTTTGCAAGCAGAACATGTGTCTACCTAACTTGTCTATCAAATCCATACCTGATACTAAAAATGGCTATATCTTTTGTTTAGGAATATATCAATGGCAGAAGCACTAAATTAATCATATGATGTGCATCAAAATTGGACTGCTATTGGGGCTTAAAAACAGAAATCAAAGTTGAGTATTTAATCCAACAAATTGTCATCTGAACACATTGGCAAAATGATTTCTCTTATTCTAACAGTTGCGTTATGGTTTTATAAACATAATATTACAAGATTATATTGCATTTTAATTAATGATACCTAAAATGAAAATTAATGCAATAATCTGTAATATAAATTATTGTAATGTGATAGGATTTAAAACTTATCTGTCTTCCATACCTTTCTTGGAACATATTTAAATATAAATGCCATAATAAGGTAGTCCTTAACGGTGCCTGGTTTTCTTGATCTTCCAGGTTCAGAAAAATAAAGAAAATTTAGCCGAAATATCAGAGGTATGTAAACAGCCCTGGAAATCTAATCATCAAAATACTGAAGACCTTGTCAATAAAGAGAAGCAGCTGGTGATTTCAACAATTGAATTAGGGATTCTGTCACAAAGCTGGTGCACAGCACGGAAGAGGTGTGATCCTGCTAGAACTATTAAAACTACTGTCAAATGCTCAGAGCTTAGCAAAGGTTTCTAGTAAATTGTATTGTTAACTGTTTCCAGTAATAGTTATGGCTTTTTTTTCCTTACTGATATTCTTTTACTCTCAGATTTAAAGCCTGAAATGAAAGATCAAAGGAAGACTACATCTTAAAAGAAGTTGTTGTTGTTGTTTTTTCCTTTCCTAATATTGAAAACTGAAATAGACACCATGGGAAGGAATTCACAAAAAGAGAAGCTGTGTGCATCATTTTATAGTTATTGATATTTTTTAAAATAGCCTTCCAAGATTCTGGGCTGTGTATTTACAAATTTAAATTATGTATATTTATATACAAATGCATATTTTGGTATGCTTAAATATTTTAGTATACATGGAATTTTTGTTGTAGAATATTTTGTCTTGTTTGATATTAGTTTTTTGCTAGTTTTAAAATTTATTTTATCTTGAAGTAAATCACATCTTTAACTGCACTTTAAAATGGTAGAAAATAATGGGCAATGCGGGGATATAAGAATTATTTTGGAGATGAGCAGATGATTTATTTCTAAATAAAAAAAAATGTCAAAAATCTCAAATGAAAGTTAGTTGCCCACAGTAGCCACTCTGTAAGTGTGTGATCGATGAATGCATCCATGTATGAATCTATAAACCATTAAAAAAAGTGAGTCACAGGATTTTTAATAAAAATATTTTTCTCATGAAAATACTTTGAGAAGATAAAGTACAAATTCATTTTTTTTCTTTTGAAATGGGTAAAGACTTTTATCACATTTCATTTATACTATTGCAACAGCTTCCTAATTGGTCTCCCTGCCTTAAGGCTCTCACCACTCTTGGCCATCCTATACAATGCAGCCAAAATTGTTTTCCCTTAAGCATAGATCAGAGCATGTGACTCCTCTACTCAATCAACCTCACTGCCTCCCTATTGTCCCTAGTATTACATATAAACACCTCTGGTTTTTAAAGCCCTTCACAATATGGTCCCAACTTATCTTTCAAGCCTGGTTGGACATTAGCTCCCCTCTCACATTTTGCCAAAATGGCTTTCTCTCTGTCCCTTATATGTAACATTTTGTCTCACATCTCTTTTCTTTTGGTTGGGTTTACCTCCATGCTTTCCCTCCTCACCTCTGCCTCAAAAAATTATTCTCTTCTTTCAAAAGGAAACTAAAGCACCTCTTTCTACATGAAAACCTTCCTTCTACAGTAATCCCCTCAACTGCTGGTGATCTCCCACCCAAACTATCTACCTTGCATTTAAGATACATTTTAATCAAATGAGATATTTGTTAAAAGTACCTGGCAAACAGTAGGTATGTATCTATCTATCTATCTATCTATCTATCTATCTATCTATCTATCTATCTATCTATCTATCCATCCATCTATCTATCTATCTATCTATCTATCTATCTATCTATCTATCTATCTATCTATCTCTGTCTGTCTGTATACCTTTCTGTGTACATATGGTTATTCCCTTCTTCTTTTTTTTGATTTGTAGTTTTCTTTATATGTATTTTGTATGTGTGTGTGTGTATATATGTGTAGGTGTGTGTACATGTCTCCCCCATTAGAATTGCATCTTCTTTCCAGTAGAGATTACTTAATTCTTTTTATTTGTAGCTCAGTGTTTATCATAATGGATGGTACATTTTAGACAGTTAATGCTTGCTGATTGATTGATCAATTGGTTAACTAGTTCAATTTGTTAGACCTTAGTGATGAAAAAAAAAAGATTAGAATTACAACTCAGGACCATAAAAATAAAGCTGGAAAAGACTTTAGAAACAATTAGGTTCAGAAGCCTCATTGTACATAGGAGCAAAATGAGGTGAAGGGAGGAAGAGTGACTTGCCATGGTCCCACAGTGAATTAGCTGGATTTAACATGAAGTCTTCTAAATTTCTGACTGCACCCCTTTACCAATGTTTCTTGGTTATATTCCTTATGAAATCTAATTGGTTTCACCCACCAAAAATGCTGTTCCATAACTACCAGTTGTACTTATCCCAGTCAGCTGATTTGCTAAAGGAGAAGAACGCCACATGGAAGAGGAGTTATGTGGCTCCAGTGAGCAGAACTGGGGATTAATGGGTAGAAATGATAGGGAGGAAATGTGGGCACACTCTAGAGAATAGCATTCTAATAATTAGAGCTTTAGAAAAAGAGAATGGATGAGAAGAAGTGAGTCATCCTTACCAGGAAATTTTCAGACACACTCATTTTGAAAATTGTCTTTATCTGTTCAGTTTTGTACAAGACAAAAGAATAGGTGATATATCTTATCTTCAAATAAGGATCATCCTGAATGAAAAAGTAGCTATAGTGATTTGGGGTCTACCTAGAGAAATGTATAATTTATCTATTGACCAGTAGGGGACATGTAATACTTATTCAAGACTTCACTGTACATGGTACCTTTTCTTACTCCATGCTATCTCGATCAGCTCCCATAAATTCAGTTATCTTTATGCAGATGGTTTCTAGATCTCTCTCTCTCTTACTCTGTCTCTGTCTCTCTCTTCCTCCCTCCTTCCAGCTATCTATTTGTGTATCTATTATTAACAGCCATCAATTTGCCCCAGTACTACCAAATTCAGGGACATCTACATGTTCCAAAGTATTCTCCATCTCAATATGTGTCATCCAGCTCTCCACATTTCATCAGCAGCTCCTGTGTCAGGTACCACCTATTACCACCCTTTTCCAGCTTCCTTTTGTTCATTATCTAGGTTGTAAGCACTTTGAGGGCACAGACCGTCTTTGTCTTATTTGTATCACCAGTGCTTAGCACAGTGCTTGAAACAGAGTAGGCACTTAATAAATGTTTATTGAATTAAATCAAAAATGTCAAAAATATATTATCTTTCTTCCCAAACTCTCTCTTCTTCTGAATTATTATTATTATTATTATTATTATATCATACCTTCCAGTCTACCGCAACTTTAGTGTCATCCTCTACTGCTCACTCTCACCCTACATATCCAATCAACTGCCAAAGTTTGTCCTTTCTATCTTTACATTTCTCATATATGTTCCCTTCTCTCCACTCATACAGCCACAATCTTAATTCAGGACCTCAACACCTCACACCACGAAGATTGAAATAGCTTCATCTCTGGAGTCCCTGTCTCCAGTCCCTGTCTCCCATCACCCCAATCCATCCTTGATTTAGCTGATAAGGTAATTTCTTTAAAGCTCCAGTCTGACCTTGTTACTCCTGTGCTCAGGGCACTCTTCTGGTTCTTTATTACTTACAGGATCAAATATCAACTCTTCTGTTTGGCATTTAAAACTCTCTATAACCTAGTTCCTTCCTACCTTTCCTGACCTTTAACAGTACTCGATAGACTTTACAAATCAGCTCCACTACCTAACTTGCTCTTCTTCAGCAAGACACTCCATCTTTTGCCTCCACACATTGTCGCTGGCTGTCCCCAATGACAGGAACATCGTTCCCTTCATCTCTACCTCCTAGTTTCCTCTAGCTTCTTCAAGACTCACTTAAAACGCCATTTTCTTCAGGAGGCCTTTCTAAATTCCCTAGAAGCTATTCTTCCCCTCTCTGATTCCTATCTATCTTCTGTGTATGTCACTAATTATGTATTTGATTTCCTTTTCTCTCCCTCACTAGAATGTAAGCTCCTTGCTGTGAATTGATCTAGCTATCCTAGAAAGCAATTTTGAACTATGCCCCCCAACACATAACTAAATTGTTAATACTTCTTTTCCCCATTTAGACCTATACTCCCAAAGAGACCAAAGAGGGAGAAAAAAATTTATTAAAATATTTATAGCAAAGATTTTTTTTGGTTTTTTTTTTTGGTGGCAAATGAACTGGGTACCTATCAATTGGGGAATGACTGACCAAGTTATGGCATATGATTGCAATAGCATACTACTGGGACATAAGAAATGATGAAATGGGTGGATTCAGAGAAACCTGGGAAGAATTGTATAGGCTAATTCAGAGTGATGTAATCAGAAGCAGGAAAGGAATTTATACAATAATAACATTATAAAACCAAGCAACTTTGAAAGGTTTAAGAACTTTTATCAATGCAGTAACCTCCAAGTTGGTTTTAGAGAACCAATGAGGAAATATGATATGTACTCACTGTGTAAAAGCTGATGGACTAAGGGTGTAAAATAAGAAATAAATTTTTTGGACATCGAAAATGCAGGCTTCATACAGTTTTGTGTGAAAAATGCGTATTTGTTATAACAATTTTGTTTTTCTTCTTCCATTTTCTTTTTTTTCCTTCTTTGTCTCTCCTCTTTGTTTTCCTTTTTCTTTTCCTTTGTCTTTTTTATGAACACATCACTAATGTTTTCCAAAATATCTGATTCATAGTAAGCACTAAATAAATGATTGTTAAATACTTAGGAATCCATTTAAAAGTGCCACAAATCTTTCAAGTCATAGAAAAGTGATTAGAAATTTAATCTTGAAGCAAATTAAGTGGTCTTATAGCTGAATAGACTATTTCAGTTCAATTCTGCAAACATTCTTTAATGGCAAATATGTTAATATAATAGGTGAGAAAATTCAAAGGTAAAAAAGGTTACATTCCTTGCCATGAAGGGATCTTATCTAGCAGGAATGATTGAAGGGAGCTATATTGTTTGTCTTTCATTCTGAAGAAGGCTGATGACATCACAGGGTGATGTCTTGACTCTTGCATGAATTGGATTTAAGTGAGGCAGAGTTGCTTGAACTCATCAACCTTACTCTCTTCCAGAGTCATTGAAGTCCAATGGCAGGACAAAAGTCAAGACTACTGGCTATGGCCTGGGACTCAGTGGCATCTTCCTTGTGTGACCAAGCCCTAAGCACTCCACAGCACCTGCTTATGCCACCTTCATGGCTTTTAGAACAAATTGTTCTCATCTGTCCATTCTGCCAGAGGAAGTCTTCACGTGCTTAGGATAGACATTCCTCTAACTCTCAGATGACATTGAGGCCTGTCTGTTACCTTCAATCTGGTTTAGCCCAACCACTGAGAGGGTTCTACCAGGGTGTGGCTACTGCACATGCTATAGCTTCCCGAAGCCTCAAGTGAGAGTTGAGTGACAGGTGGACACCAAAGGCAGATGAGCAGTCTTGAAAAGGACTCAGCAAGCCCTCCCTCCAGAGGTGTTAGTCCTCCCTGAACACCCCAAATAATCTGACTAAATGATATGAAAGTAGTGTTTTATATGGATCATAACAGTTCAATACAATTCAATTCAGCACATATTTACCAATCTCTTTGTGGTGGGCATATGAAAAACACTGCACAGTGAATGGTCCAGGAATCAGAAAGATCAGCATTCAGGTTTCACCTCTGACAAAATCTGGCTGTGTAATGCCTATGGGACAAGCTCCTTAGTGCCCATGGTTAACAACCTAAAACTCTTAAATTGCATAATAGTGGTGACCTAGAATGGAATAGTTGTCAGCACTAGAGGGCCAGCAGAAAAACTCCAGAGTACAACTTAAACCAGATTAAAATGAAATTGAGAAATATTTAACAAAATGAATAAAAAGTATAATAAAACTTAGATAATGTTGATTTGTGGTTTTCTAAGTCAACCTGTGGCCGAACAGGGATCCCTTTCTATTTGAGTATGACACCCCCGCATATTAATGAAATCACAAGATCAAATGCCTCTTCCTCCAAAATATATTGTTCTGAGCACTGGGGAAGAGAATAAAAGGAAGAAATTAGCAGTAAATTTTCAAATACGTATACACACACACACACAAACACACATACATATGACAACAATTAGTCTTTGCAAGAGAAAGTGCAACTGTCAAGCACTCTAAAAGCACAAGTTTTGATACCAAAAATTATTTTATAATTACAGATACTTTTAAAAAATCTATTCCTAGAACTTGATGTCCCTTAGCTAGTTTGAATTCCTTTAAAAACCCATTAAGAATTTCACTAATTTGGCTTGACCTTTCTCCCAATTACTAGAATAAGTAAAGATTCACTGCATTTCAAAGATACATTTTCAGAAATTATCTTACTTTTAATTCCTTATTAGGGCAAATCACACTTATCTATATTGACACTAATTTACCATTTTGCAGCTCAGTTATTATACTTAAAAGATACAGAAAAATCAAGATATGTCACACTGTTCACCATTCTCTTTTACAGGCTTAACTCCATGAGCATATTTTCACTTGTGTTGTCCATGGTCCAAAGGTATATTTCCAACAGAATCCCAAAAAGACTAGGTCTCTTGCATAGGTCCCTCCTAGAAAATGAAGGAAAGGTGAAACATACTACATAAATACTCAGTAAGGTCAAATAAGGCAGCAGCAAGAACTTTTCCCTTTCATTATGGATGATCCTATATGAAGGCCTAAAGCACTCACCTTGGAAGAAAACCACAGCAGCCCACTGGCCAGTGGCTTCACATAGTCCCACCTTAGACAGCTTTTTGAAAAATTAATTTGTTTTATTCAGTTAGGAAAAATCTTTTTCCCCCATGGGTTGTAAGGCAGAAGAAAAACAAAACCCTTCTAACAAATAGGCAGAGTGAAGCAAAATAAAATCCCACAGTGGCCACGGCAAAATACATATGGCTCATACTTTACCCTGGGTTCATCACCTTTCAGGAGGTGGGTAGCATGTGTCATTATTAGTCTTTGGGAATCAAGGCATTGAATAGCCTAGCCAACTATCACTCTGATATATATTCCAATACTTCTTGCCCATTTTCTTTGATACTCCACAACATTGTACCTAACATGGGGTAAGGCAGAGGCTTCTGTACCTCTTTACATTTCCTGGTCATCAGTGTAGCAAGTGGACTGTCCATCTCATCCCGCTGGCTATGCAACTGTCCTATTTTCTTTTCCAGTATTGAATGATGTCCTTCGAGCATGGGTCATGGGTAAAAATATGCTACAATCTACCCAAACTCACTCTGTGTCCCTCCATTGTGCTTTGACTTTGTGGAGAATGGTTTGTTAACATTTATACCACATATATCATATACAGAACTTAAGATGTTGATTTCCTTATACATGACACTAATTTAGGAGAAAGAATACTGATACTGGAGTCAGTAGAACATTTATGGCTGAGTCATCACCTAGGCCTGTTCCCTCAGTTATATTTTGATACTTCAATTCAGTGGGCATTTATTAAGGGAGTACTATGTGCTAGCCACTAGGATAGGTTCTGTCCAAAAAAAGACAAAATCACAGTCCCTGCCCTGAAGGAGCTTACACATTCTCTGGGAAGACAACATAAACCATTTAAATATACAAGACATGTATTCATACATATACGTGCAAGGTAACCATGAAGAAGAGCTACTAGTAGCTGTCTGGGCAGGAAGTCAGTAAAAGCCATGTAAGATTATGGTCATGTAATAAGGGTTGTGCTCAGTCAGATGCAATGATTAAAGATCTACTTAGTGATATCAGCAGGGACAGCTGGGTGATGCAGTGAATAGAATGCTAGGCATGGAGTTAAAAAACAAAGCAAAACAAAACAAAAACAACAAACAAAAAAACCCCTCATCTCCCTGAGGTCAATCTGGCCTCAGGCACTGAGGAGCTGTGTAACCCTGGGCATATCACTTAATCCTGTTTGCTTCAGTTTCCTCATCTATAAAACCAGCTGGAGAAAGAAATGGCAAACCACTCCAACATCTTTGCCATTTGTTGGTATTGTGTTGTTTTAGTCATGTCTGACTCTTTGTGACTCCATTTTGGGTTTTTTTCTTTCCCAAGAAAACCTTAAATATGGGCATGAAGATTTGGACATGACTGAAAAATTACTGAACAACAAAAACAGTGATATCAGTACCTTCCTTTACCTCAAATTCCCATCTTTGCACAGCTTGAATTTATCCGGCTTCATGAGAACCCCTATATTGTAGATTTCACAAGCAATTGGTGGTCATATAACTAACATAATTAGATAGCATGGGGAACTCAAATTTAAAAAAAATGATATTTCAAAGAACATGTGGAGGCTTAATCTATACTTTTCTCCTACCTCTAATACCAGCTTGTCTGAAAGGAATAAAAGGATAATCAAGTTGCTAGATTAAAAAAAAGAAGAAGAAGCTTTCTGAGAGTAAGTCTTCTGAAGAAACTGGAGAAGAATTTATGCATTGGTCTGTTTGAGTTCAGCAACCATAATTGTGAATTTTGCTCAGGTCTAGCCCTAAATACATTCCTGAATTTGGCTGCTCTCCATTTCTTACAGCAGACTCCAGTCTTCTCCTCGTCCAAGTCATCATTGTATGTCTTTTCTTGCCTTCACAAATCTGTAGATGTCTGCACAAAGATATCTTAGTTCTTGCTTTGTATGCCCCTGTACTTGGTCTGAAGGGACAGCATTCCTTTTCTTTTTTTTTCTGAATGTGGCAGGAGGAGTCTGGAGGTTGGAGATGCTTCTCATTCTGCCTTCTCCATGTCAGCCTGAAAATAAAAAAAAAAAGCCTAGGTAGAAGGAAGTGTCTCCATGGATGAAGGAAATGGAAAATGTAAGCATCTGGGAATTGTATGTCCAAATATCCTAATGTCTCCCAGCCTATACAATCTCCATAATGCCTTTCAATCCAGTTTGGGTCTTATCATGGTTACTTTGATAAGAAACATTTTAGAATTATGGATTATAGAAGTAGGATAGTTTTGAATAATGATGAAATCAAGGGTATAATCAGCTTTGCACTCAACTGAGGTGGAATAAAGTTATAGGTTATGGAAACTGTGGAGGTTGATCAACTAAAATCATGATGTTTGGAAGGATATGAACATTTAAACTGAAGCCCCCAAGTATAAGATTAAGGTTGGGCAGAAAGGGTGACCATTAGTCAGGTACTAAACTTACTTTTCCCCTTAAACCAAAACACATTTGGAGGAAATTAAATGTCTCTGTTACTCTCAAGGGCACCACCATGCCGCTGATTACCCCGGATCCCAATCTCAATGTCATCCTTAATTCCTCATTTATACTCACACCATGTGTTCAGTTTGTGGTTAAGTGTTGTTTTGTACCTTCACAACATCTCCCTGCTATATCACCTTCTTTCTACTCATACAACTATACGTCCTGGAGCAGATCTTCATCACCTCCTGTCTGGACCATTACAACAGCCTTCTGGTGGGTCTACCTGATTCAAGTATCTCCTCGTTCTAGGCTGTCTTCATTCTTTTCTCAGCTGCCAAAATGCTCTTCCTAAAGTACAGTTCATGACAATAAATTAAAGTTGCTCTCTATTATCTCTGGGATAAAAAATAATATCCTATTTTACATTTAAAGTCTTTCGCAACAGGGCCTATTCTGACCTTGCTAGTTTTCTCACACTTTACTCTCCCTTTATGTACTCTATGATCCAGCTATGCCAGCCTAACTGTTATTCTCACCTACTGCTCCATCTCCCAACTCCATTCCTTTTTATTGGCTATCCTCCATTCCTCCCTTCCTGTCATGTTCTCTCTCCTCATCTCTGCATCCAGGCTTCTTTCAAAAATCAGTTCTGTTCTCACTTCCTGCAGGAAGCCTTCTTGCCTTCTCTCCCCAACTCCACTAGCTACTAAAAGCCTTCCCTTTACAATCACCTCATTTGAACTGCGCAATTGTATATATTTGCTGTTATTCCTAGTTGTTTTTTTTTTCCTCTCATTAGAATGTGAGCTTGAAATAGGGTCTCATGTTTTAGTTTTTCTGTATATCTCTAGCACTTAGCCCAGTGCCTGGTACATAATAATGACTACAAAGTCTTGCCAAATTGAATTGAGTGAATTAAATTGAAATGAATTGAAGTGAGCTGAATTGCTGGAAGATGGATCCAGGGAGAGGAACTAGAAATAACTACAAGGAGCAAAGATTGTGTATATCTATTCCTCTTAGCCTGCTATGTGTTCATATGTGAAGTACCAGGGTAAGAAACCAGTCCTTGATATAGTATCTTGGGATAAGCTGTCTTTTGGTGATGGAAGGAACCAGGATTCTGAGTTCAAGAAATCAGAAGAAGTACAAAAGACCCAATAAATTTGTTATAAGACAATTTGTTAACCCTGGATTAGGCTTTTGGAGAGTGCAATAGAAGTAGAAGGAAGAGAAAGATTGGTGCTCAGAGGTAGCAGCTTTGAGGTAGATAGGAAGAAGAAAGCAGGGAGGTGGTATTAGGGAGGTGTTTCCTAGGGAAACTTCAACTTCAAATTACAGGGGACAGGGATGTAAAGAGATAAAGGGGAGAATTTGCTAGATGCAGGACAACTGATTGTCACACCTTTCCAATAAGAAGTGTAACTATGCCTCAGGCCTTAGTGAGGATAATCATTTTATTTTCTCTGTTTGTATTCAGGGGACTGAGGTTCTTGTGGTTTGAGGGACAGTTGACTTGTCCATCCTTCTCATTAGCAAAAAAACAAACAAACAAAACAAAAACTCTGCCTTAGTATCTGACATAATTCAAAGATACAGATCTCCATGTACCTAAGCCTTCTAATCCCACATAAATCTTGTTCAAGTTTTCTTTAATCCTTCTCCTGAGGTTCCATGAACCTTCTGCTAGATAACTAAATATGACAGGAACCTCTAAGGAACATGTGGGCTATTCATCAATCACATGACTGGTCTTCCTTGTTTTCTGCTTATGTATCATTCTTATGAAATCTTTTACATTGATCTTGTTTCTCATATATAAATCTTCATGTTAATTTGTATAATTATTTGATGTGTATAGACATATTGGTAGCATGTTTCAGCCTACTCTCCCCCATCTTGTGCTTCTCCATTATCCTTTGAATGACCCACCTCAGTATATTTTCAGAGGCTGAAATATTTCATGATTTGTAGCTGCACATAATGCCCAGAAAAATTTACACTAAAGAGATAGGCCTTGGTTTCCAAGAGAAACATTAGACTATTAAAAGCATTAAGCATTTCCCCAAAAGCAATCCGGTATGCTTTCTTCCTCTAGTTAAATTCTGGGTTAAATTTATTGATCATTTATTTTATCTGTATCTATGCTGATGGACAAGTTCCATGAACTGTTCCTCTAACTACATGTCATCCCATTCATTCATTTATTTTGTTTGTTTTCCCTATGTGAGACCAGCTCCCCCCCCCAAAAAAAAGCCCCTTTGCTGGACTCACATAGATCACTTTCAATCCTGAAGTAGCCTGAACACAAAAAAAGGGAATTCAGGATTCTTTCCTTCCTTCCTTCCTTCCTTCCTTCCTTCCTTCCTTCCTTCCTTCCTTCCTTCCTTCCTTCCTTCCTTCCTTCCTTCCTTCCTTTCTCCTTGCATTCTTTGGATCTAAACATCCCCACCCTGGAAACCTTGGTGAAAATATCTCAAGTAAAAACTTATGGGTTGTTCATGCCGACTGTATCCCCTGAAAGAGAATGTTATAATCCTTTCTAAAAAGTTACTTGATATTCTAAGTACAGTTGTAGGACAGCTATTAATTTGCTCCATCCCATAAGAATTGATTAAAACAAAAGACCCATAAGCACACATTCACATGTGTGCTTAAAGTGTGAAACAATAATCCATAAAAAAGAACATAGAAGGACCCATAACATACAGAGGAATACACATGAGGCTTTAATGAGATTCAAAGAAGTCCATTACATCTATTATACTTTTTCACAAGCAAAAAATTCATGGTAGACTTGTGAGACAACTGGGTAGATTTTACTTTCACAAGATGAGCTGTTCAAACAAAAACCTACTTAAAGTCCCTATATTTTTGCCACCCAAACATGCTTGGCTGCTGCTGGTTGAGTTCTCTGAGAGGGATGCAACCTCAGTGAACACCTCCCTATAAGCATCTAACACCTGATCTCTCAATGACTCACACTTCTTCAGCTTATGAGGTAGATACCAAAGCTAAGAGCATCTATCTCCAAGGATCACGATTTTGTCACCTCTACTCAGGGAAAAATACCCCACCACAGTGGAAGAGGAATATGGGGACTCATTCCTGCCAGAGAAAGACATGCACTTATTTCTATGTTAATGAAACAGGAAATTGTTGTTATTCATTCATGTCCTACTCTTCCTGACCCCATTTGGGGTTTTGAGTACATAATTTTACAGATGAGGAAGCTGAGGCACTGAGTAGGGGAATGAATGCTAGCTCTGTGTTGAGGTCACAGTGGCCTTGGGTGAGGTTCAGAAGGGAAAGGAGGGCTCTGGCTCCCTGTCTTCCTGCAGCTGATGTTGGGGTGCAGTGGGTTGGTACCACCCCATTCTTCCATGTTTACCACTTGGGTATGCTCCCCAACTTCATGTCATGGTGCTAGCCATGACTTCTGCCTGCAGGGCCATCTCTCCTATCAATCTCTGGGGGGGAGGTTCCTTTCCTGCCTCCTCTTTCCCTGGGCACAGTCTGCACTGGGCCTATATAAGTTGAGAATGGCAAAGATAGTTGAGCACTTTGCTGTTTCCTTTTCGACTCATTTTACAGATGAAAAAACTTAAGTAACTTACCCAGGATCACAGAGGTAATAATAAGTGTCTAAGTGTGGATTTGAACTCAGGGGTTCCTGATTCCAGGCTAGGGCTCTGTCCATCTAGTTATCCCAAAACAGGAAATAGGAGAGAACATTTTGTTCTTCTAAAACTAGAGTAGGATGCTCTTCCCATTCAGTAACAATTCACCCTCAACAGTGCCCTTAGTGGCAGAGACTACAGAGATGAAGAATGAATTGTTGAAGTACCCTACAGGTCAATCCTTCAGTGCTGTGCCAGAGCATATGTCTCTTTTTAATTGTGGAGCCAGAGCATGAGTGAACAGTTCCATGGGATATGTAGCATTTCAGAAGATCAGGGGACTCACCTTAGCACCCTTTGGAGGTAGGCACTTAATGTGTGATTTCTTTGGAATGGGAAATCCCAGATGAGGAAACTTTCTCTATTGATTCAAGGTGGAAATTTTCAGCAAATTATATTAGAGAGTTGCTAGGGCACTGAAAAGTTTTGACATGTCTAGGGTTTTGCAGCCATGATGTGTCAGAAGTAGTACTTGAATTTAGATCTTCCTAGCACAAAGGCTAACTTCCTATCTACTACTCCATACTTCCTCTAATTCATCATCTAGTACTACAATTATTTGGACAGTTAGAACAAATAATTTTAAGCTATCATGTATTTCATTTATGAGGTTCAGCAGTATTTCATGTTTTCAAGCAATTAGAACCATATCATCTACAAAAAAGAAAATCTGGAAGTATTGTGATATATAAAAAGTTTGAGAGATATAGTTTTTGTGTAATTAATAATTTTATTAATCATGCTAGCAATAATTAATAAATGGTGTCAATGACACTCTCAGAAGCCCAAGACCACTCATGGAATCCACTCAATGCTTATATGCCCTTGGAAGAGTGGGTGTTCCTGAGAGTGGCAAACAACTTTGACTGGTATTGTTAAATTAATGAGAAGAATGAGTTGTATTCTTTTTGTTTCTGTTTTTGTTTGGTTTTGCTAGGCAATGGAGTTAAGTGACTTGCCCAAGATCACACAGCTAGTAAATGTCAAATGTCTAAGGCCAGATTTGAACTCATGTCCTCCTGACTCCAGGGCTAGTGCACTATCCACTGAGTTACCTAGCTGCCCTGAAGAATGAATATTGTAATGAGAGGTGGATCTATACTAATGAGGGGCCAGGGAATATGATTTTGATCAGTCAGTCTTGGTCAAAGAGACTAATCCAAACCCATTACTCCATCTAAAGTAATCTAGACCAAAGGATCTACCTGCCTTGCCCAAACCTGCCTTAGTGGAATACAATTCACTTTAGATTAAATTCGCTAGTCGAGTGGGGCAACAACTCCCACCCAGGATCAAAAGGCAGGGGATTTGAGTAACCTCATCCATCCACAATGTCCTTCAGATGCTGACTTGGCCTAGTAGAGAATGAGGATCTAGGAAAGTAAAAATCCTGGCTCTCCCCAATATTAACAATTAATTATTTAATAATCATTTCTCTCAGAAACTTGCCATCTAAAGGGAAATAAAGATGGTGATGATAATTATGATGATGATATTTTATATAATGCTTTATGGTTTCCAAAGTGATTTACATGTCAATTTAATTGATCTGTCTTACGTGTTGTCTCTGTGGAGAATGCCCTATGATTGTGGCAACATCTTTGATGAGCACACATGTCTCTATCATACGTCTCACTTGGTATAAATGATCAGGGGGTCATAGGAAAAAGTTATGTTTGATGCCACATCTTTCTAGGAATCTTGTATGATTTTGACCTATGCTTGGGGCTATCATTAAGGCAACATCTGCTCTACCAAATTAAATGCTTCCTCAAATATAAAATGTAGCTAATACCTGACCTCCTTATATCAGAGGGCTGTGAAAATTATAACAAGTATAAGATGTACTGAGTATTAGCATACAGTTGACCCTGCTTACCTATATTTGATAGCTTGTTGGGACACACAAAGGCATGCATATATATATTTATACAACACACACACATATACATATATATGTATATATGTATATATGATACATATATACACACACATATACACACACATATATACATATGTGCATACATAATACACACACACACACACATATATATATATATATATACATGTATATGTATCTATATATCTCCTCATTTGACCAATTCTTTTATTACATGAGTAGAAAAAGTAGTCTGAACTCCTGTATCTCTCCCCCATCCCATAATAAAAAAGTAGTTTTTATTTAAATTTTATAATTCAGGAAGCTAGCTATTTTAAATGGTCATTTCATCTAGTGTTGGTATCATCAACATTTCAGCTCAACTTCAGTGTAACTTTATAGAAAGTAAAATCATTTGCCATATATCTAATTTCCAGGGACCAGGTGGAAATTTTGATATAACTGTGTAATATGATACATGAAGGAAACCACTTAGGTAGTATCTACTCCCCCTCATTGCTCTCAGTCCTCTCTGAGGCACCAGGAAGTGATGTAAAGTCATTTAAGAACATTCCATAGCTGGTGAAACTAATAGATTGATATAGGTGGGAATTCAATATAAGCGGGTTTGACAAATGTGGAGAAATTTAACATTGGGCCTGTGGGATTTAGGGCCAGACTTTTAAATTTGATTGATAGATCTGAGAATTCCATATAGGTGGATTGAATACAAGTGGGTTTCATGATATCATAAAACCAACATAACCAACTAAAAAAGTTACAAAACTACATCTCCTGGGTACGGGATATGTAATGTCTTTTTAGCTAGTCAAGTTAACTATTTCAGTGCATTTGCTCTACATTTTCTTGACATTGCTTCTTCAGTTAATGTTTCTCTGTTTCAACAAGAGCTTGTTTTGCCCCCAAACCACCAGTATTTTTGGACAATTACTTGTTCAAAGTCAATTCAATTATACAGCTTTGATTGCTTAAAACTTCATAAGACTCATGGGACAAACTATAAATTACCCTGCTGTTACTTGTAGTATTTTTCCTGGCATTTTCTAACTTAGTTAACAAGGTTCTTTAATTCTTCTCAAAAATTGTTTTCTTTAATTAATTCTCCTTGAAATTTAATTAATTCTTCTTAATAATTAATTTTCTTTAATTTTTCTTCTCATCTGTCTCCAACTCTCTTACATTCACACAATGTACATATATACTCATGCATTTGTGTGTAGATTTATACTCACATATGTGTGTATATATGAATATTGTATAGCACCTAACAGGTACCCTTCAACTTATGAGCCAAGTTTAAGGATTTTTAGCACAGGTTCAAAGTGCTGGGTAGGTCTATTTCCACAATACACATGTCTTGAGGGGGGACCCTTTAATATATTTTCCTTTAATAATGGTAGTTAATAATAATTTAATATTAATGATTTAAGGTTTATGTTTTGTTTATTTATATATTATCTTATTTAAATTGATCCTCACAATATATTTATATATTATTTTGCTTATTTTTTTCCTTACAATTGTCCTATAAGGTAGGTGGTTTTATTATTTTCATTCTAACAGTGAGGAAATTGAGGCTGATGGGGGTTAACTTCCTTGCCAAGGAAAAAGCCTCAGACAGGATTCAAACTTAGCTCTTCCTGACTCTAATATGCTGCCACCAAAGGAAAAAGATAACTGAAAGCAAAGTTATTTGATAAGATGTCATAATAAGAAAAATCAATGAGAAGAGCTGGCCCATCTAGGAAACATGTGTGACTTAGGCACATATATATATGGTTGGGGTTATACGTGGCTTACCTCATGCATCCATTGCTTCAGGCTCACCTATGGCTTCTTTTGTTGTCATCATAGTGCTCTTTGTGCCTAGTCCCTTACTTCCTGTTGGATGTAGTTTATTTGAATGTTTCATTTTTTTTTCCACTTAAGGGTCAAACCCTTACATATAAATACATATGTGTATACATGCATACATACACAGGTGTATACACACACATATACATGTTTATATATCCCAATTCACTGACATATATTTGTTTTGTTATTAAAAAAAAACACCAATAGTTAACTGACTGACCAATAGTACAGTGTAAAGAATGTTATGTTTATAGTAAGAGAATGTATGTTCATATTCCATTTCTACTCTTTATTTTGTGAGACTGTAGGTAAGTCACTTAAATTCTCTGGACTTGTTTCTGATCCATAACATTGGACTTCTGATCTCTAAAATTCTTTCAGCTCTAAATCTATGTTCCTAAGATTCAGATACAAATATAACATTGTGTCTTTTACCCCCGAATATCTTGAGTAGGGAACAGCACAGTTACAAGTGCAAACATATTTCAGAAATCTGAAGCTATGATGAGCTAATAATTAGAGAATTCATTAGTTGAAATGGGTTTGTTATCTCTAACCTGTTCATTTTAAGAACACCAAGATCATTATTAAGAAGAAAAAATGCAGCGTTCTCTTTTCCCTTTACCAGCAAAGACCAAGACACACAACTGTGTAAAAGTTCTAGATATTTAAATTTAGTCTTTTAACTGTCACATGCCTCGTATAGCATGACACTACTTAGAGCAATCTATATTCTTTCAAAATTGGTTTTCTAAACATTCATTGACATCTCCAATGAAATCAAATGGTTATCAGTAGATCTAACTGTATTCCTCAAATTTAGCATAATTTTTTTTTTATTTTCTAAAACAAAAATCAGAATAAACTTTGTCTATTTAATTAAATGAAATTGAATGAAAGACACTGGGCCCCTTTGCAAATGTCACATAAAAATACCTTAACAACTGCCTAAAATCATTAAATTATTATAAGAACTAATATTTTGATCTTTCTTTGGTATCATTACAATATAATTCTTCTGGGTGGTACATGTTTTCTAAAGGAAACAAAAATTTCAATTTCCTAAAATCCTAATTAGGAAAATAAACAAATATATATACCTCACCATTAAACACATCACTTCTAAAAGTAATTCATTTTCAAGCAAAAATAATTATTTGAGCATAGGCTTAATTACTTTAATTTCATGGGTATGTTAATTTGAATCTCATCAAATTAGACATTCTCATTATTGGATTATATAACTTTAGCAAAAAAAGACAATTAGTGATCATCTAGTCCAATTTTCTCCCTTTCCAAATGAGGAAGTAAACCTGATGATTGAAGGTTCATGATCGCACCAAATCACACAGTTATTTGAAGAGTATGGATTTGAAGCCTGGACTTCTAACTCTGTCATTCTCTGCCATGCCATTATGATCCTCAATCACTCACCCACCCACACATACCCACACACACACACACACACAGAATTACATTGGTGTGTATTTAGGTAGCCTAATCTGTACTCCTTTTCAGGTAAACCTTTGCCTTTACATATATATATATATATATATATATATATATATATATATGTATATATGTATATATGTATATACACATATACATATGTGTATATATATATATATGTATATACACATATACATATGTGTATATATAAGTGTCTATGTATAGATGTGTATATCTATATCTATATATGTGTATATTTCTCTATCTATCTATCTATCTATCTATCTATCTATCTATCTATCTATATGAAATAGGATGGCTTCATCAGGTGTAGTTTTTAACATGCTCAATGGCCTGCTCATTGTTTACTACATGTTACTATTCATTAAAATCCAAATAGAATCTGAAATGTGAAAGAACTCTATTTAGGTAGTCAATGTATAAAACTGATTAAATCAAAATTCATTCTTTAAAACAGGCATCCCTTGAGAGATGCAGTAGTACAACATTCCATTGTTCCTCAAAGGCAGTGGAAGTATAATGACTCTCCTGGCTCCCTGCCCCTGCAAACTTGTAGCCCTCACAGCTGCAGCCACTTAACCCATACTTACTGACAGCCTGTGCCCTGGGCTCTGGAACCAATCTGGCCCTTAGGTGGCGGAAGTAACTAGAAGGACCCATAGATTCATACCTTTGGTGGTTCAGCATCGTCTGCTTTGCTGCTGATACTAGCCTTCCACTCAATTTCTAGTACCTGGATTCTTATCTTGTTCCTCTGTGTTTAAGTCCCTTTCCCCATGCCCTGAATAGTGGCTGCATTTCCTTTGGAATCAGGGAATTGCTTTGCTTATATCTGTAGGAACAGTGTTGTATGTTGGATAGAGTGCTGGAATTGGAATCAAGGATGAGGATAATAATAATAACAACAATAATAATAATATACTTTACAAATGTCTCATTTTATCCTGAGAACAACCCTGGGAAGTAGGCACTAGTATTTTCCCTATTTTGTATTTGAGGAAACTGAACAGACCAAGGTTATAGAACTTAACCAAGTTCACTGTTAGTAAGTGTCTCAGGCTAGATTTGAATTGAGGTTTTCTTGTTTCTAGATCAATTGCTCTGTCCACTGTACTACCTTGCTATCCCTAAGAAGACCTAAGTACAAATTCTGCCTGTAGAACTCACTTGCTATGTGATCACAGGCAAGTCCCTTAACCTATCTTAGCCCCAGTCTCCTCATCTGTAAAGTGAAAGTAATAATATAGGAATGCAATGAAAGGCAAAAAACAGTCTCTACTCTCAAGGAACACAGATTCCCTATGGAACAGGGTTGTTGTGAGGTTCCAATATGATAACATTTATAAAGCACTTCTGAAACATTAATTATAAATGCCACCTGTAATTAATTGTCTGGAAACAAACTTTACTAATACTTTGTCAGATTGAACCTCTGTCTTTTGCCTGATTCCTGTGCCCATGAAGTCCCGATTCTGTTAGGTATTCGTCAATTCACTACAGCTAGATGACACTAGGACATGCATTTAACCACACACACAAAAAAAAATTAAGAAGAACTCTGCATCTACCCAGTGCACCTAATCCAATGATGGTGTCTGAACTCTGGTCTTAAGGTCTATCTATGGTGGGCAAAAAGAACTCTGGGAAACTGAGCTGGTTTCTCATTCTCCCATTGAAGGATTTCCCAGGTGGAATATTTTCTGTTTTCTTATTCAAGAGAAGCTAATATTCTTAACCAACCTAGTTGCTAGAATTGCCTAGGATAGATATAAACTGAGAAATCAACCTCAGCTTTGTTGGAAATGGGTAATTTTTTTTTACCTCAGTATCAAATTATAGCTTCGGTTTTCTTGGGACTTAATCATCGATGGTATTAATATCACATTGAAGTCTCTGAGTTTACAATCTAAATTTCCAGGGAGAAGAGCAGTGAAGACCAGTTGTTATCAATATTCTGTGTCACCTGTGTTGCATACCTCCCCACACATGTTTATTGCTGGTATCATCCTGAATGAGACCTGCTAGACTTTAGACACCTCCATTAGAAAGAGAAATTACAATGAGATCATCTAGGCTGAAAGTTCCTGGGATGATAGGGTCATGACCTTTTTCAAAATGAGATGATCATAGATTTCGACCAGAGGTGAGCCTTCCTGGTGTAGGGAGTCTCAGAGGCAGAATTTCAAACAGATAGTAAGTCTCAGAGGCAGGATTTCAGGTCAGATCTTGATTCCAACTACTCCATTCATTCTACATCAATGTATTTCTGTAACAGAAAGAAGGAGGAGACAACTGTAGTTTCTAAGACATGATGTAGTAGGAAATTAGGAAACGCGTTTCAATCCTCAGGCCCTTACTACTAGTATGACCTTAGAAAATTCATTTAACTTCTCTGGGCTTCAGCTTCCTCATTCATCAAATGGAGACATTGAACTAATCTTTTCTAAGGTACCTTCTAGTACAAAGATCTGATGACCCCAGAAGAAAGAGTCCTGTGTACTTAGCTTGCCAGGTGAGCTCACTGGCACAGCTTTTCAATGCCTATGGATCTCTAAGGCAAAACAATTGCTCAATTTCCCTGTTTGCATATATCTGGTGTGGAAATTCACATTTGTTCCATGAAGTCTGTGTAAATAAAATACTTAAAGATGCCTAGAGTCTCTGGATTTTCATCTTAAGAAGAAAAGTTCATCAATTGTAGGCTGAGACATGGGAAAGATTATTTTCTCCCCTTTTTTTGTTGCCCTTCAAGTAACTATCCAACAGATATTGTTTTTATTACAATTCTTAATTTTAAGAACAAAAGCAGTGGTGGAGCCAAGATGGCAGAGAAAAAGCAGGAAGTTGCCTGAGCTTTCCCCAATTTCCCCCTAAAAAACCTTTAAATCAAGTCCCCAAAAAAATTCTGGAGTGACAGAATCCACAATAGGACAGGGACATAATTTTCCATCCCAAGATAACTAAGAAGGCCTACAGAAAAGATGTGTCTCATTTGGTTAAAAGGGAATCACAGCCCAGAGCAGGAGGTATCTGGGCAAGGCAGTAGGAGGTTCTTAGCCCCAGCACAGATCAGCAAGCAGAGCCCCAAGGTCCTGGCTCAGTAGGCCAGCAACACAGGAAGCCAGCTGTGAGGCCTCCGGCACCAATGAGTTAAGCCAGCCATCAAAGTGGATCTCTAACCTCTGTTCCAAACACCAGCCCCAGAGACCTTCGCGCAGAAAGCCAGTTACCAGGGCCCTGGCCCCAGGTGCAAGAAGTATGGGACTGTTCTCCTTTATACTCCAAGAACAAAGTTTAACTTTAAAGTCATGAAAAAATGAGGGGGGAAAGCCCTAACTATAGAATGCGACTATGGCAATAAGGAAGATCAAAACACAAGCTCAAAGGAAGACAACGATGCCCACATACATATATGCAAAACCTAAAAGAGAAATACAATTGGTCTCAATCTCAAAAAGTCCTCTAAGAAGAGCTCAAAAAGGATTTTAAAAATCAAATAAGAGAGGCTGATGAATAATCTGGAAAAGAAATGAGAATTATGTAAGAGAATCATTTAATGAGTCAATCAAACAAAATCAAAAGAATGATAAAATAGAAAAAAAATGTAAAATACCTCAATGGAAAAACAACTGACCTGGAAAATAGATCCAGGAGAGATAATTTAATAATTATTGGACTACCTGAAAGGCAGGATTTAAAAACAAAAGAGCCTGGATAGCATCTTTCAAGAAACTATCAAGGAAAACTGCCTTGATTTCCTAAAAAAAGAGAGTAAAAATAGTAATTAAAAGAACACACCAATAACCTCTTGAAAGAAATCCCCCCAAAAAAACTCGCAGAAATATTATAGGCAAATTCCAGAACTCTCAGGTCAAGGAAAAAATATTTCAAGCAGCCAGAAAGAAACAATTCAGATATTGAGAAGTCACAGTCAGGATTGCATAGGATTTAGTAGCTTCTACATTAAAGGATAAGAGGGCTTGGAATATGATATTCCAGAAGGCAAATGAGCTAGGATTACAACCAAGAATCACCTACCCAAGCAAAACTGAGCATAATCTTTCAGAAGAAAAAATGGATTTTCTATGAAATAGGGGACTTTCAAACATTCCTGATGAAAAGGCCAGAGCTGAACAGAAAATTCAGTTTTCAAATACATGATTCAAGAGGAGCATAAAAAGGACAAAGAGGAAAGAAAATACATATTAAATGAAGTTAAGCTGTTTACATTCCTAGACAGAAAGTTGATACTTGTAACTCTTAAGCACTGTATCTCTATTAGCACAGTTAGGAGTGTACATAGAAAGTGCCTGTACAAGTTGAGTTGGATGGGATCATACAAAAAAAGTAAGTGGTAAGAAAGAATTACATTGGGAAAAGAGGGAAGTTAGAGGCAAAATGGGATAAATTATATCACATGAAGAGGTATGAAAGACCTATTGCATTGGAGGGAAAGAAGGGATGGGGATGAGTATTGTTTGAATACTCTCATCAGATTTGGATCAAAATGAGAATAACATACACACTCATTTGGGTATAGAAATCTAGCTTACCCTCTAGGGAAGTAGGAGGGGAGAGGGACATGAAAAGAAGCGGGGCTGATGGAATGGGAGTGCAGATTGAGGGAGGTGGTGGTCAGAATCAAAACATTGGTAAGGAGAGATTGCATGTAATTGGAGAGAGTATAAATAGGTGAAAAATAGGATAGGGGAAAACACAAGTTAGGAATCATAACTATGAATGCAAATGGGATGAACTGTCTCATAAAATGGAAGTATTGTTGGTAAAACTGGGAACTGATCCAACCATTTTGGAGAGCAATTTGGAACTATGCCCAAAGTTCAATCAAATTTGTGCATATGCTTTGATCCATCAATACTATTACTAAGTCTATATCCCAAAAAAGATCATAAAAAAGGGAAAAATACCTATATGTACAAAAATATTGATAGCAGGTTTTTTAGTGGTGGCAAAGAATTGGAAATTGAGAGGATATCCATCAATTGGGGAATAGCTGAACAAGATGTGGTATATGAATGCAATGGAATGCTATTGTGCTATAAGAAATGATATGCAGTTGGATTTCAGAAAAAAAAAACTGGAAAGATTTACAGGAACTAATGCAAAGTAAAGTGAGTAGAACCAGGGGAACATTGTACATAGTAATAGCAACATTGTATGATGATCAACTGTGATTAACTTAGGTCTTCTCAACAATATAGTGTTCCAAGACAATCACAAAAGACTTATGATAGAAAATTCTGTCCACGTTCAAAGAAAGAACTGATGGAGTCTGAATGCAGATTGAAGGATACTATTTTCACTTTATTTTTTCATGATTTTTTCCCTTTTGTTCCATTTTTTCTTTCACACCATGACTGACATGGAAATGTTTTATTTTGCACCTACATATTTTTGTTTACATATTGCATTTATTTACGTATTGCACCTACATCAAATTATTTAACATCTTAGTGAGGAAGTAGAAGAGGGAGAGAGGGAGAAAATTTAGAACTCAAACTTTTACAAAATATGAATGTCAAAAATTGTCTTACATGTAATTGAAAAAACATAAAATACTATTAAAAGGAAAAGCCAACCCCACGATAAAGTCACGGATTTGAATGGCTTGTTGTAGCCAGTACTTTGACTATAGAAAATGATTAAGCTTTCTTGTCTTCAAATACATACATGATCTCATGATTAATTTCAATTAATCAAAAGTACTTATTAAGTATTTACTGTGTGCCAGGCACTCTGCTATGCACTGGACATACAAATAAAGACAGAAATATGGTACCTCTCCTCAAGGAGCTGACAATCCAATATGAAAGGTGATATGTAAATAGCTAAATGCATATAAAATACATACTAAGCACATAGAAAGTAATATGAGAAGGCAAGGTACAAGCAGCTGGGTAGAATGGGAAAGGCTTGTGGAAGATGGAATTTAAACTGATTCTTGAAGGAATTCTGTATAACTAAGCTGCAGAAGTGAGGAGGCTGAGCATTGAAGGTGTGGGAGACAACAACTGCAAAGCAATGATGATGGAAGATTATGATTATCATGATTAAGAATATCAAGTAGCCCAGTATTATTAGGACTAGAGTTAATGGAGAGGAGTAAAGTGTAAGAAGTCTAGACTTAATAGGTAGAGGCCAGGTTATAAACAATTTTTAATGTCAAACTAAGGAGATTCTATTTGATCCAGAAAGAAATAGATAGTCACTGGATCCATTCAGCAGACATAATTGTCCCAGGGATAAATGAAGGAATTGAAATTTTCTTTCTCCAGTGAAGTTACTTTCTATCTCTACGAGGTCCAGTGTCTGAACTTAGGAGTCCTCAAACTTTGTGTTTCTCATCAGGCAACTTCCACATCTAGGACTCTCTTCTTTGGTTGTGTGACTACATGTATGTTTGCATCTACCACAAACTTCTACAGGGAACCTTTAACTTTCCTGTGGCTACATCTTGAGCTGAGCAAGTCCGAGGTGTCTTGTCTCTAACATCTGTTCAGAAATAGAATCACAAAGGGAGAATAGCTGAGAATTTTAGGTCCCCAAATTCCTTCTTACTTTATTTTTTACCCACATTCATCTATAATCTCTCTGTTAATGAACTCTCCCTTCAGCCACACCAGTCTTGCTGAAATGTTACTCTATACCTTTTTTTCCTTTTTTAATTGTAATTTAAACAGAATTTAATTTTTCTCAAGACCTTTCCAATCCTTCTTTAATCAAATGTTATAAGATCCTCTGTATCCCATCTATGAATTCTTTGAAATAATTCCTCCTAAGGTCCAGGGAAAATACATTGGATTCTGTGTTTCTCCCCACCCCATGAGCATAATCATTGCTTGTGAAAGTCACTGCCCTTCAAGATTTCTGGCATGTCTACTTTGCCAACAAGGTGTTTATTATTGATTAGAATTAGCTCCACAATATCAATTCCTTGATCATTCTCTCCTCCTTTTGAAAGACAAAAAAAAATATTAAATTCAATTATCAGCTGCTCTGCTTTTGGCCAATGTATGCCTCAAGCAAATGTTTGGATAGTTGAAGTTAACCACAATAATAACTTACATTTATGTACTGCTTCAAAGTCCATAAAATATCTTTTTTTATAACCCTGTAAGATGATGTATTATTATACTCATTTTATAAATGAGTAACAACTTCAGAGAGCTGAAGTTTTAGTGCTTACTCAGTTAATGATTGTTCAATTTGGGTTTCACATTCAAATCTCTTAGATGCTAGTCTCCACTCTCATGGCTTTTTCCTGATTTCATACTCAGAAAATTAGAATCTGAATCGTCCAAGCTAACTTGGTGGCCTCTTTCCAGTACATGGCTTCTCTTAGTCTTTCTTCGGATACTTACCCAAATGCTTTCTACTCTGGTTCCCCCAACTAGTTCTTTGGGTATCAAATAGATGATGATGCTTTAGAGGCTACCTCATCTCTATAGATAAAGTCATTCCTCTTGACTACTTTGGGGGTCAAGCAATATTACCTTGGGATCTCAATACTTTAGGGAGGTGAACAGGCTTCAAGGAACCAGAATCCGAAAGCAGGTTAGACTACTGCAAGAGTCTATCCCTACTTCCAAGCTGGACCTTCGACTATCTGTGGTGGGAAAAGGAAAGATTTGGCTGGTTAAGCTTTATCTTTATTATGGATGCCATTTGAAGGCATGGGGGCAAACCTCGTGGAGAAGGGACCAACTATCCTGGAAACAAACCAATTATGAACCAGCTGCCACCTGTGTTGAGTATAGCTGAAACAGGAAGTCCCTTAGGGAGAGACAAGAGGTGGCATGTACCAGGCATGTCAAACTCCTACTATCACCTTGATCACCACCTCCTCTCACACACTAGTAGAAATGGCCAACACTCTACACCCAAGAGCCCTGGGAATATCAGCTTCCCTGGAGAAGAGCAGCTCTGCTTCCAGCCTACCCTCCAAAACAATTGTCCAGGTAAACAACCCTTGTAGAGATGTGACCAGGTATCTGCCAGTACAAGTGCTGCTCTTCCTACCCTCAAACTCACCTCACCAGTTATATTCTATCACTGGCTAAGAAAGAGCCTATCTTTTTTTTTTTAACATATACATATATATATATATATATATATATATATATATATATATATATATATATATATGCACATTATATCTGTCTATCTATCTATCTATCTATCTAATGTATATACACATACACACATATATACATACACACACATATATATACATATATGTATATAATACATATTGCCTCATGATCCAATAGTCTAAGCACTGTATTCTTAGCCACCTGTTTTTTTTTTTAAGCAGAGCCTGCTTTCTCATAAGTTCTTTCTTTCAAATGGTGTCCATGATAAAGATATTCCTTATGCAGCTAAATTTTCCTTCAGTTTCTCACCACAGGTTCTAAATCCCTAGAATTTCTTTATAGGATCCTCCTGACCTTTTCATTTGTCTTTAGGAGTATCTCCACATACCAATTTAATTATAAAATTTACAACTGAAAACAGCCTTAAATATCATCTAGTCAAGTGCTCATTTCATAGATTTACACAAAAGAAAACTGCTAGTTACTGCCATAGCTTTGACAAAAATACCCACATGTCTTAACACCCAGGCTAATGTTCTTTCCACAACATTGACCCCAATGCATTAAACTGAACTTACCTTCGTAAGCAGTCACAGAAACAATGATGGACAATACTATGTCAGTGGGGTATTTCTCTAAAAGATCCTCCCCAATCCACTCTCTGTTCTGTAATAATGCAATCCACAGCCTTATTTCATGTACACACTACTACAGGTCCAAAAAGTCCCACCCTCCAAGCTGCTTTCTGAACAAACTTATATTGAATATGTAAGTTTGATCATCTAAACTAGGTGGCAGAAGAAGTTTGTCAAAGTTGCAAGTCAATGAGCTATTGTTGACAGCCATTTTTACCCTGTAGTGACATGTGGCCTATCAATCAGAACAAAAACATCTGGGAGAATCTCAAAGGTTGGAAGAAACATTTAGGAGGAGACTGAATGCCTTCAGAAAATAAGGGCAGCTCCTCAGCATTGACATGGTAATACAATGAAAATAAAGAGTTAGAGACTATGTCTTAAAAACACTTTTTGCTATAGCTATTTCTTGTTATTATTATTATTATTATTAAACTTTAGCAATAAAAGCAATGTGTACTACAAATGGATTTGCATTAAAAATTCAACATTAAGTTTGTAATTGTACGACTGGTAATTGATTTCTAGGTCACCGCTACTTCTCCCACTTGCTTCTGATTTAGAATAAAAATAAACAAAACAAAACAAAACCAAAACCTGCTACCTCATTTATTATCATCTTCATGAGATTAAAGGAAAGGAATCCATTTTCAAAGAATAATAGATATAAAACTGGACAGGACCTCAGACCATCTCATTTAATTCCTTCATTTTATAGATGCCTGGCTGGAGAAGCAAGCAACTGAATTGTGATAAAGTATTGTGCTTGGATCAGAATTCCAATCTCACCACCAATACCTATTTAGCTATAAGAAAGTTACTTAACTTCTCTTAGACTCAGTGTCCACATCTGTACAATGAGAAAATAATAATATTATAGAGTTGTTATGAGATAGCATGTGCCAATATTAAAAAACTCTATAAATTTGAAATATTAGTATTAACAATGTCACAAAGGTAGTTAAATGTCAGGGGAAGGATTTGAACCCAGATCATCTGATTCCAGAACTAGTGATGCAATATCACACTCTACTGGTTATAATAATGCAATTAAATTCATCAATAGATTTACATGCATTTTTAAGTACTTACCAAGTGCCAGGAAATGTGCTTAAGTACTGGGGATTAAAAGAAGGGAAGGGAAGGGAAGGGAAGGGAAGGAAGGGAAGGGAAGGGAAGGGAAGGGAAGGGAAAATTAGCACCTGCCTTCTAGGAGTTTGTATTACAATGGGGAAGAAAACACACACACACACACACACACACACATATATATATATATATATATTATATATATATATATATATATATATATATATATATGTATATACATACATATGAATCAATATGTACAAATTAAATATGGAGTAGATGGAAGGTAGCTTTACAAGAAGAGACACCAAAATCTAGAGGGACTTAGAAAGGCATTTACTATGCCTACTATTTACTGGCATCATCCAAGGCATTTGTGAATATAAAAAGGAAAATTTCAACATGCCTTGTCTTTAGGGAACTTATAGTCTATTGACATTTATGCAATGCCTTAAGGTTTGCAACATTCTTAATACATATTATCTCAGGTTTTTTTTTTTTACAACAATAAGTAGGTACTGTTGTTATTCGCATTTTATAGATGGAGAAACCGAGGCTCAAGGAGGTTATGTGACTTTCTTAACTGGCTAGTTAGTAATTGTCTGAGACAGGATTTTATCTGACATTTTCCTGACTCATAGTCCAACTTTCAATTCACTACAGCCTTCTACATCAATCTATCAACTAAAACAGATATTAAAGAATATTTCACTAAAATTCCCTGGGCCTCACTTTCCTTATCTATAAAATTTTGGGGTTGGACTATATGTTCTTAGATACCTCTTCTACCTCTAGTTCTATCATTCTATAATCATTTATCATATAAAAATTATTGCATTTTTATAGTTCCCTAGGAATCCTTGTGTCTTCTGCAATTCCTAGAGGAAAAACAAAAGCTATTCTATTCCTGATAAAAGAATTAGTTTTAATACTTGTTCAGGTGCTAGTAACCCCTTTTGCCATCATGTATTTAAATGCAGACACAAGCTTCATAGGGAATTTTCCCAGACCAAGTCTGGGTAGGGACATGATGGTACAATGAATTAATGAGATTTGGGGTGCTCATCCTCAAATCAAGCCTGATCCAGGCAAGCCTAGGAGTTGGAGCACTGGGAACAACGGGTTAAACTTCTTTGAGTGTATCGACTAAAATGGAAGAAAAAAGCAGACAGCAAAATAATAGTTGGTGATATTTTATTGTGAAAGACAACATGGTGTAAAGGATGGTGAGCTCACCTTGAAACCAGAAAGCCTAGTTCAAGTCTTGCCCATTACGTATACTAAGTTTCTGATTTAAGGCCAATCTTTCAACTTCTCAGGGCTCTCGCCATCTCTCTAAGATTATAAGTTACAGAGGTACCACCCTTTGCCAGTAGAAAGAATTTTCTCCCCTGGAGTTACTTATACTAATGACAATATAGCCTTAGTCTCTATCTTTTTTTAACTGTAAACTTTTTGATAAATAAAAGTCAAATAGAGATATTTGTTTATAGGCACATGATTCAATATCCACAAAGGATGAGCACAAATTCTAAAGTGTATTGTATTTCTCTTTGATAACATTGTGATAAGATGCATCCAGATACACTTGTAAAATAATAAAAAAGGTGTTCAAGTGCCTTAGATACAGCAAGCAGAAACATACTCAATATTTGTGTTAATTTAATGGCTCGTTAATAGCTAGTATAAATTCCAACCTCACATATATCATTGAAATGACTACAGTATATTGATTTAAGAACTTGTCTGTACTATCAAAATATAGATTAACAAATGCTCAGAATACACAGAGCCTTCATGAACAATTTGTGAAATAATACTATGTCCTTTGATAGAAATTGGAATATCAAGGGAAGTGAGCTGAGGCTAAGGCTTGGATACCAAAGTGTATCTCGAAGACAAAGTACTTATCTTTGTACAATGTCATACAAAGTGAATTAACTGGATGATAATCCTCTGCCCTTTGTGTGCTCCTAATCTAATCTGTTTACCTAAGGGAGATACAGTCAGTCCTCAACATTTGATATTTATCTTTTAAGACCTCAAGCTTTCCAATGACTTTATTAGTAACTTTGTTTTCACTTTTGAGCGGGCAACTATGCAGATTCTCAGCTATTCAAAGTAGAGGGGAAAAAATGAGGTGCTATATGGCAAGTTTACATCTGCAGAAAGAAGGCATTCATAAAAGTGTTCATGAACTCCAGACAGTGCTAAACTAAACTCTCAAATGCATAAGAGGGAATTTAGAAAATGGAAAAGAAACTAAGTTTGTGGTAAATGAAACAGTGCTCATTCATACCCATTCTCTTGCCACTGCTGAAGTGTCCAGCCTCCCCTGCTGTCCTGGCGGCTGGGATCCTGAGTGTCCTATCCAGTGCTGCACAGATTGGAGCAACATAGCCTGCTGGGCCAAGCCAGCTGGGATTGGAGTTCTGAGCTTAGACCTGGGGCCAGGGACTCAACCTGAGGCATGTGCTTTTCATCTGGGAAGAATTCAACCATGGAGAGGAATAGAGATGGCAGATTGTCTTTTCTCTTTTTTTTACCTTGGGCTTCCTCTGACATTGCCACCCCTTGCCCCTACCTGTCACGTAAGGCATTGCCTCTCCTCTCTTTTGCATTTTATGATTTATTTCATGGTTACTGTATTAGGAAAAGTGGATGTTATCAGAAATAATCTTCTTTTGTAAAGAATTGTATGCAGAAAAGTGTATTTTCAGCAACCTGTAATGGAAGATTATAGTTTTTCTCGGTCAAAGGAATCCTACCCCTTCTTTTCAATAGATTCAATGTATCAACATTTTCCATTTTTACTTTACATGGTTTTCTAGAAATGCTACATCTTTTTTTTTAAGGCAATTGGGGTTAAGTGACTTGCCCAGGGTCACACAGCTAGTAAGTATCAAGTGTTTTATCTGATGCCAGATTTGAACTCAGGTACTCCTGACTTCAAGGCTGGTACTCTATCCGCTGCACCATCTAGCTGCCCCAAAATGCTACATCTTGAAAGTTGGTAATTGACTGTATTCAGTTAGAGTCCTATCTAGTAGGAAAGGGATTCACAAAAAGAACTACATTAAACTAATAGATTTCTGCCTTCTGCCTTCTTTCCCTAAACTTTCCTCCCTCCAATGTCAGTTGGCTGGTTCAAGTGAATTTTTCACTTAGACTATTTGCTTTCTGGCCTTTAGAGACAGTTGATACAATTCAATTGATTTTTTTTTTCTTTTCCAGGTTTCCCTATAGGCCATCTGATTGGCTTGTGGTGTATGCTGAATGATGGGTTATTTTTGCAGAAGCATCTCATGGTTCTGCATCACTTCACATTTTCAGAAGTTATCAGTGATCCTGGATGGACTTTGTCTTGAAAACACTTTCAAAAGTCTCATTCCTTTGGGAGACAAGAAGATTCTATAATATGCTTTTAATTCCCAAGAGACAGAACCTTAAACATAGTCATCTAATTTCTTTACTTGTACTCTGCCCTTGAATAGCAAAAGGAGTAAGTCTATTTTCCTAAACGCAGAAAGCTGTTTGACATGATAGAGAAGTTCCAGTAGTTATACTTGTTGAGAGGAAAGAGCCAGACTGTCACTAATGGTCTATTGTAGATCTCTAAACATTTGGCAACCCTTCTTCTAAAATGATGAGCCTTCTGACAGAAAGGTAATAGGCTCAATATGAGACATACATTTTTGGATGAAGTCAATACAGGAATGTATTTTGCTTGATTATGCATATTTGCTGCAAAGGTTTTTGGGTTTGCTTGGGTTTTTTTTATTTTTTAGAAGGGAAAGATAGGGGGGAAATGAAATCTTGTTAGTTTAAAAAAACTGATTAAAATAAAATGGAAAATTCATAAATATAAAAATAGATTAAAAAACCCAAACTGTTATAAAATTAGTTATACTTGGAAAATGCTATTGAAACCTTTTCCCTTACTCTGTCTTTCTATCACATCCATTGACTCTTTGAACATAGTATGAATGTGAGAACAAAGACAGAATCTCATCGCTGTAGCAGCCCATCTTAGGAAAAAGCCTATCTCAATATTTTCAAGATTTGAGTAATAAAGATGCAGTATTACCATTCTATGAAAGGATATGTCAATCAATTGTTCTGTGAAAATAAACCACCATCCTTTTTGACTTTCTTGTCCAATATTCCACTCTAGTCACAATTTCCACTTTATATGACTAGTCTTTTCCTATTAAAATATAATCTCATTGAAGGAAAGAAGGAAACAAGCATTGATTAAGTGCCTAATATGGGCAAGGCAGCAGGCTAAATACTTGCTAATATTGCTTCATTTGATTCTCAGAACAACCTTGGGAGATAAGTGCTATAATTATTCCCATTTTACATTGGAGGAAACTGAGGCAGATAGAAAGTAAGTGACTTGCCCAGTGCTACACAGCTCATAAGTATCTGAAGCTGTATTTGAACTCAGGTCATCTTGACTCCAGGGCCAGCAATCTATCCACTGTACCCTGCAGCTGGCTCTAAGATATTGTGCCATTGAGAATATGAATGTCTTGCATGCTTATATTTCTATTATCAGTGCTCCAGTCCTGATGTATGCACACAATAAAAGCAACAATTTGGGCCAATACTGGAGGGTAATGGTCATCCTCTTTCATTTAGTTTTATTCTTCTTCAAATTCTTTTCCTTCTATTCCATGGAGAATATTGGAAAGTAGGTGGGATGTGTAACCCCTGGTTCCATGCAGTTTCTTTTTCTTTTTTTTTTAAATTTTCTCCCCAAAATATGTTTGGGGAAACAGGATCTCCATGTGAGTTTAAATTGGAAGTTCTAATCCAAATTCATTTAGTTATCTGAAATGAGAGATTTAATTTAGAACCAAAAACATTCAGACCAAAGATGAGAATTAATATTAGACCAGAATAACTCTACTTGGCTTTTGTTCAGCTACTGTTGATTGAATGAAGGAGCTCATATGTCCTATGAACTAAGAGTGGTGTAACACTGCTCTTATCAAAAGGAAACCTTTGAGTGACTGGTCCATGACAGACAGGAAGTAACACAACCAAGAGTTTCCCCTGAAGAGGAGAAGCCAAGAAGCTTGGTGATCGTGAGATCAATGGAAATATCCAGTGGAAACAATATGATATACAACAGAGATTAGAGACAATATCCAGTGGAGAGCATGATGACATTACCACAGGACACCGGCATCTCTGACACATAAGAATTGGGATTTGCCATGTCCACATGTACACCCTGGCCACATGTTTCTTCTATGTTTATGTCTTCAACATGTGCTAGATACACAGATTCCTCATATGTGTCTCTAAACCTTTTCATATTATTTGTATGTATGCCCTCCATATGTATTCTCTATTCACACATTTATTTTATATATGAGCCCTTGCCCAATGCTGATGTGTCTGTGAGAGACTGTGTCCCATTATTGCATGGAGAATCTTTCCTTTTCAATTTATTTGCTATGCCATTTGACTAAATATTATTTATTTGAAATAAATGTACTCTGGCTGCCTTGAATCTGGGCTAGGTCTGATGAAGGGAACCTGTTCAAAAGGAGGTGCCCAAGAGGCTATATTTGCTTTATCCAAAAGCAGCAGAAAGCTTTTGCAGGTTGTAGAGCAGTGGAAAGAATTGTTCAGTGATTTGATGCCTTATCAAGATTACTTTAGCGGTGGAATAAAGGATGTCTTGAAGAGTGGATATACTGGAACAGAGAGACCAATTTTGAGGCTATTACAGTAGTAAAAGTGATGATAGTCTGACCCTGGTGATTGGTTGTATGTTTAAAAGAATCAAATACATGAAAGTATAGTTGTGGTAACAGAATCAATCAATAAGCATTTATTCAACTCTTAATAGATGCCAGGAACAGTGCAAAGGCCTGGAGATACAAAAGGCCTGCACTCAAGGAGCTTACGTTCTAATACTGGGAGAAAACAACATAAATAAGAACAGTGAAAATACATGTAGAATAGCTGGAAGGTAACCTGAGATGGGATAGCAGCTGAGGAAGCTGGGGAAATGAAGAAAAGTCTACTAGAGCAAATGCTACTAAGACAAGTCATAAAGAAGCAAAAGATTCTAAAAGACTAAGGCTGAAGCAATCAAGACTAAGAAAGATTTGGCAATTGATAGAACATGGAAGATAAGGGAAAGTGAGGTGTTAAGGATGATAGGGAAGGTGTGAACTTGGTTAACTGAAAGGAAGGTGGTAGTCACAAAAGAAATGGATAAGTTCAGCTGTCCCGGAGCCAAGATGGCGGAGTGAAAAGGTAGTCGCTCTCACTCTCCCCTATCAACCTCTGAAAACCCAGAAAATATCAGCCCAGGAAAAAAAAAAAAAACCTGGAACACCTGAACTAGAAGAAAGACAAGGAGCAGCAGTGCAGTAGCCCAGCAAATGGATCTCTCAGTGCCTCAGCAAAAACAAGGGGCCGCAGGTGGATAAGTACACTGGGGCATTCATCTGAAAGGAAGTGAAGAAAACAACCTAAAGGCTTCCTAAAGGCCCGGCCTTGCTGGTTCCAACCCAACACCAGGTGAGTTGTAGGAATCCTCCAATTGTGAAGAAATCCTGAAGCCCAGGTGGTAGAGCAGACAAACACCAACACCAAGCCTTAGTGAGGGTGGGGGAACTGGTGGAAACCAGCTCAGAAAACCACCAGGAGCCTCAGCACTCCACTGCAAAGGAATCTCCCACTGCATTAGCAGAAACAAGGGAGACAACACTGCAGGGGGCCCCAGGCAGGTAAACATCCTGAAGCAGCTATCTAAAAGGAGCAGAAGAAAGCTAAAGGAAAGGAAAAGCAGGCAACCTAGAATTGCCTGAAAGTCCCAGCCTTGCTGATTCCAGCCCAACACAAGGTAAGCTGCCAGAAACCTACAGCCTCCAATTCCCAGCATAAGAGGCCCCAGAATGCAAAGCCAGTGACCAAGACCTAGGCTCCCAACACAAGAAGCTGGGGTCAGTACCCTCTATTCCCCAGCAGGAGAGCTCAATCTCTTTAAAGGCCAAGGAATAAAGAAACACCATGAGTAAAAAGAAACGTACCATAGATTCATATTATGAGAAGAGTGAAGATCAAGACAGAAATTCTGAAGAGGACAACATTGTCAACAAACCCACATCTGCAACAACAAAAGGGAATATGAACTGGTCTGAAGCCCAAAAAGCCTTCTTAGAAGAGCTCAAGAAGGATTTTAATAGTCAAATGAGAGAGGTAAAGAGTCCTTCAAAAATACAATTGGCCATTGGAAAAAAAATACACTGAAGAAAACAAGTCCCTAAAAAACACAATTGGCCAGTTGAAGAAGGAAGTACAAAAACTAACAGAAGAAAAACAATCTGTTAAAAACTAGAATTGGACAAATGGAAACTAATGTCTCTATGAGAGAGCAAGAATCAGTCAAACAGAAACAAAAAAATGAAAAAATAGATGAAAATGTAAAATACCTCATCAGTAAAACAACCGACCTGGAAAATCGACTCAGGAGAGACAATTTAAAAATTATTGGACTACCTGAAAATCATGATGAAAAAAAGAGCCTGGACAGTATCTTTCAGGAAATCATAAAGGAAAACTGCCCAGAAGTCCTAGAACCAGAAGGGAAAATAACCATAGAAAGAATCCACCGATCACCACCTGAAAGAGATCCCAAATTGACAATGCCAAGAAATATAATAGCAAAATTCCAAAATTACCAGATGAAAGAGAAGGTGCTGCAAGCAGCCAGAAAGAAAAATTTAAATATCATGGAACCACAGTCAGGATTACACAGGACCTTGCAGCTTCTACATTAAAAGACACAGGGCATGGAACATGATATTCCATAAGGCAAAGGAGCTTGGAATGCAGCCAAGGATCAATTACCCAGCAAAAATGAGCATCATTTTTCAAGGGAGGAGGTGGATATTCAATGAAATAGGAGACTTCCAAACTTTCCTGATAAAAAGACCAGAGCTCAACAAAAAATTTGATCTTCAAGTACAGGACTCAAGAAGGACTTAAAAAGGTAAATGGGACAAAGATACAATATGTTGTTAATAAGGGGGGGCTGTTTAAACCCCTACAAGGGAATATGAGACTTGCAACCCTTGAGAACTGTATTGTTATTACACCTTGTTAAAGGAGTATACATAAAGAGGGTGGATATTAGTTGACTTTGATGTAATGATAAAAAAAAAATCTAATCAAGTTAAATGGATCCAAATAAGTGGATCAATCTAATCTTAGAAAATGTACTGAGAAAGGAGGAGGCAGACAACGGTAAATTACATTATAGGAAAAGACACAAAATCCTATTACAGCAGAGGGAAAGGGGGGAGCATTGTTTGAACCTTACTCTCATCAGATTAGGCTCAAGAAGGGCATAATATAATCAGTTAGGTATAGAAATCTAACTTGCCCTATAGGCAGTAGGAGGGAAAAGGGAAAGAAAAGGGAGGGGAAAGAAAAGGAGGGGGGAAAGAAGGGAGGGAAGCAGCAGTAAGACTAAAGGGAAAAAAGGGAAAGGGATAATAAAAGGGGAAGGGACTGAAGGAGTGGTCAAAAGCAAAACACTAGTGAAGGGGAGAAAGGAAAAAGGAGAAAGAAAAGCATAAATAGGGGGAAAAGGATGGAGAAAAAGACACAGATAGTAATCATAACTGTGAATGTGAATGACAGATTGCAGAATGGATAAAAAACCATAATCCTACAATATGTTGTTTACAGGAAACACATTTGAAAAAGAGTGACACATACAGGGTAAATGTAAAAGGCTGGAGCAGAATATATTATGCGTCAGCTGAAGTAAAAAAAGCAGGGGTAGCAATCCTGATCTCAGACAAAGCAAAAGCAAAAATAGATCTAATCAAAAGAGATAAGGAAGGAAACTACATCCTGCTAAAAGGCACCATAGACAATGAAGTAATATCATTACTAAATATATATGCACCAAATGGTATAGCACCCAAATTCTTACAGGAGAAGTTCAGGGAGTTACAGGAAGAAATAGACAGCAAAACTATACTAGTGGGGGACCTGAACCTCCCCTCTCGGCACTAGATAAGTCTAAACAAAATAAACAAGAAAGAAGTTAAGGAGGTGAATAGAACATTAGAAAAGTTAGGTATGATAGACCTCTGGAGAAAACTGAATGGGGATAGAAAGGAATATACTTTTTTCTCTCAGTACATGGCACATACACAAAAATTGACCATGTACTAGGGCATAAAAACCTCACAATCCAATGCAGAAAGGCAGAAATATTAAATGCATCCTCTTCAGATCATGATGCAATAAAAATTATATGTAATAAAGGGCCATGGAAAGATAGACTAAAAAATAATTGGAAACTAAATAATCTAATCCTAAAAAATGATTGGGTCAAACAACAAATCATAGAAACAATCAATAATTTCATTCAAGAGAATGACAATAATGAGACAACATACCAAAACCTATGGGATGCAGCGAAAGCAGTTCTTAGGGGAAGTTTTATATCTCTAAATGCTTACATAAATAAAATAGAAAAAGAGGAGATTAATGAATTGGGCATACAACTAAAAAAACTAGAAAAAGAACAAATTAAAAATCCTCAACTAAACACCAAATTAGAAATATTGAAAACCAAAGGAAAAATTAATAAAATTGAAATTAAGAAAACTATTGAACTAATAAATAAAACTAAGAGCTGGTTTTATGAAAAAACAATAAAATAGATAAGCCTTTGGTTAATTTAATTAAAAAAAAGAAAGAAGAAAACCAAATTACTAGTATCAAGAATGAAAAGGGCAAGCTACCACCAAGGAAGAGGAAATTAAAACAATAATTAGGAATTATTTTGCCCAACTATATGCCAACAAATTTACAATCTTAGTGAAATGGATACATATTTACAAAAATATAAATTGCCCAGATTAACCAAAAGGAAGTAAAATACTTAAATAACCCCATCTCAGAAAAAGAAATTGAACAAGCCATTGATGAACTCCCTAGGAAAAAATCTCCAGGGCCAGATGGATTTACATGCGAATTCTATCAAACATTTAAAGAACAATTAATTCCAATACTATATAGACTATTTGGGAAAATAGGTGAAGAAGGAGTCTTACCAAATTCTTTTTATGATACAAATATGGTGTTGATACCTAAACCAGGAAGAGTCAAAAAGAGAAAGAAAATTATAGACCAATTTCTCTAATGAATATAGATGCAAAAATTTTAAACAAAATACTAGCAAGTAGATTGCAGCAACTTATCACAAGAATAATACACTATGACCAGGTAGGATTTATACCAGGAATGCAGGGTTGGTTCAATATTAGGAAAACTATCAGCATCATTGAGCATATCAACAACAAAACCAACAGAAACCACATGATCATCTCAATAGATGCAGAAAAAGCTTTTGATAAAATACAACACCCATTCCTATTAAAAACACTAGAAAGCATAGGTATAAATGGAGTCTTCCTTAAAATAATAAATAGCATCTATCTAAAACCTTCAGCAAGCATTATATGTAATGGGGACAGGCTAGAAGCATTTCCAATAAGATCGGGGGTGAAACAAGGATGTCCATTATCACCACTGTTATTCAATATTGTACTGGAAACCTTAGCTTTAGCAATAAGAGAAGAAAAAGAAATTGAAGGCATTAGAATAGGCAAAGAAGAAACAAAGCTATCACTCTTTGCAGATGACATGATGATATACTTAGAGAATCCTAGAGAATCAAGTAAAAAACTACTTGAAATAATAAACAACTTTAGCAAAGTTGCAGGCTATAAAATAAACCCACATAAATCATCAGCATTTCTATATATTACCAACAAAGCCCAACAGCAAGAGATAGAAAGAGAAATCCCATTTAAACTTACTGTAGACATTATAAAATATTTAGGAGTCTACTCCCGAAACAAACCCAGGAACTCTATGAACACAATTACAAAACACTTTTCACACAAATAAAATCAGATCTAAATAATTGGAAAAACATCAGTTGCTCATGGGTAGGCCGAGCTAATATAATAAAAATGACAATCCTACCTAAGCTAATTTACTTATTCAGTGCCATACCAATCAAACTACCAAAAATTATTTTATAGAGTTAGAAAAAATAATAACAAGATTCATTTGGAAAAACAAAAGGTCCAGAATATCAAAGGAACTAATGAAAAGAAATGCAGGGGAAGGTGGCCTAGCAATTCCAGATCTTAAATTGTATTATAAAGCAGCAATCATCAAAACTGCTTGGTACTGGCTAAGAAATAGGGAGGTGGATCAGTGGAATAGGTTAAATATGCAAGACACAGTAGTCAATGACTATAGTAATCTATTATTTGATAAACCCAAAGACCCCAGCTTCTGGGATAAGAACCCACTCTTTGAAAAAAACTGCTGGGAAAACTGGAAAAGAGTATGGCAGAAACTAGGCATAGACCCAAATCTCACACCATATACCAAAATAAAGTCAAAATGGGTTCAGGACTTAGATATAAAGGCTGATACCATAAGTAAACTGGGAGAACAAGGAATAGTTTACCTATCAGATCTATGGAGAACAGAAGAATTCATGACCAAACAGGAGATAGAGAACATTATGAAAAGCAAAATGGATAATTTTGATTACATTAAATTGAAAAGTTTTTGCACAAACAAAGCCAATGCAACTAAGATTAGAAGGAAGGTAGAAAATTGGGAAAGAATTTTTACAACCAGTCTTCTGATAAAGGCCTCATTTCTAAAATATAGAGAATTAAGACAAATTTATAAGAACACAAGCCATTCCCCAATTGATAAATGGTCAAAGGATATACAGACAGTTCTCAGATGAAGAAATTAAAGCCATCTATAGTCATATGAAAAAATGCTCTAAATTTATTGATTAGAGAAATGCAAATCAAAACAACTCTGAGGTACCACATCACACCTATCAGATTGGCCAACATGACAAAACAGGAAAATGATAAATGTTGGAGAGATGTGGGAAAATTGGAAACTAATACATTGTTGGTGGAGTTGTGAAATGATCCAACCATTTTGGAGAACAATTTGGAACTATGCCCAAAGGGCTACAAAAATGTGCATACCCTTTGATCCAGCAATAGCACTTCTAGGGCTATATCCCAAAGAGATCAAACAAATGGGAAAAGGACCCACATGTACAAAAACATTCATAGCAGCTCTTTTTGTGGTGGCAAAGAATTGGAAATTGAGAGGATGCCCATCAATTGGGGAATGGCTGAGCAAGTTGTGGTATATGAATGTAATGGAATACTATTGTGCTATAAGAAATGATGAACAGGCTGACTTCAGAAAAACCTGGAAAGACTTATATGGTCTGATGCTGAGTGAAGTGAGCAGAACCAACAGGACTGTACACAATAACAGCCACGTTATGCAATGACTAAGAATTGTTAAACTGAACCCTTCTCAGCATTAGAGGATCTAAGACATCTCCAGAGGCCTCGGATGGAAAATGCTGTCCACATCCAAAAAGAACTATGGAAGTCGAATCTATCACTTATTTTTACCTTCTGTTGAGTTTTGTTTCATCTTTCTGATGGTTCCTCCTATTGGTTTTAATTTTTACTTACAACTTCACTAATGTGAAAATATGTTTAATGGGTATGTAAATGTAAAGCCTATATCAGATTGTGCCGTCTTGGGGAGGGTGGGGGGGAGAAAAGGGAAAAAATTTCCAACTCAAAAGCATATGGAAAAAAAATTTTAAAAAAATAAATAAATAAAAGAAAAAAAAAGAAATGGTCTAAGTTCAGAAGAATGAGTTTAAAAGGGCAAGAAAATGAATTCGCTTGTAGGAGTGTTGAGTTTTAGATATCTATGTGACATCTAGTTCAAAATCCATGGGACTGGAGTTCGAGAGAGAGACACAGAGAGAGAGTGAGACAGACACAGAGAGAGAACCTGTTGAAAATGTTCCTCAACTAGAGGCTATAAGTTCTTATCTCAAGTGCCACTTCACATAGGAAGTTTTTCTTGATCACTTTGTTGTTAGTATACCCAACTGCCCCCCAAAATTTACTTTGTATTTACTATGTGTGTATACATATACCGAGTGTGAGTGTGTCTGACTATATCGATACAGAGATATGCACATATACAAACTGTTCCAGTTTTGCTTCATATTCCACTCTGTCCGTTTTCTTGCTATCTATTGTACCAACCTCCTTTTTCCACATCTTCCTCTGGGGATCATCATAGAACAGTTTTGCCATTGCTACTAGAAGTAAACTTCCCCATGGCTATACTCTCCATCCCTGGCATTTCCCAAAGCACAATATCCCTTTTGGTCATCAACACTTAGCTACATTTCCCTTCCTTTTCAGAATATAAGCTTCTTTACAAATGCAGTGTTGGTGGAGTTGTGAATTGATCCAACCATTCTGGAAAGCAATTTGGAACTATGCCCAGAGGGCATACCCTTTATAAATTGTGCATATCCTTTGATCCAGCAATACTACTACTAGGTCTGTTTCCCAAAAAGATCATAAAAAAGGTAAAAAGATCCACATGTAAAAACATTGAAAGCAGCTCTTTTTGTGGTGGCAAAGAATTGGAAATTGAGGGGATGCCCATCAACTGGGGAATGGCTGAACGAGTTATGATATGTGAATGTATTGGAGTTCTATTATACTCTAAGAAATGATGAGTACGCAGATTTTGGAAAAGCCTTGTGAAAGGCTTAACATGAACTGATATTGAGTGAAGTGAGCAGAACCAAGAGAACATTGTACAAAGTAACAGCAATACTGTACGATGACCAACTTTTGATAGACTTGGCTCTTCTCAGCGATACAATGATCTAAGACATCTCCAAAAAACTCATGATGGGAAATACTATCCACATCCAGAGAAAGAACTATGGAGTCTGAATGCAGATTGAAGCATATGATTGTCTTTTTTGTTATTGTTATTGTTTTTTCTTTGTTGTGGTTTTTCCTTTTTATTCTGATTCTTCTTTCACGACGTGGCTAATGTGGAAACATGTTTGCCATGATTGTATATGTATAGCCTATATCAGATTGCTTGCCATCTTGGGGAGGGGGTAAGAGAGAGGGAGGGAGAAAAAAAATTTGGAACCCAAAATCTTATAAAAGTGAATGTTGAAAACTGTCTTTACATGTAATTGGAAAAACAAAATAAAATACCATTAAGTGGGGAGAAAAAGAATATAAGCTTCTTAGAGGTTAACGACTTATCTTACTTTTGTATTTATATCCCCTTCGATTAGCAGAATACTTGGCACATAGTATTTAAATGCTTTTTCATTAAATCAGTGGCTTCAAACTCTCCTCCATTAAAATGTTAGCTCCTAGGGGGCAGGAACTATTTCATTGTGGCCCTTCGCCCAAGAAACCTATCACAGTTATTGACAGTTAGGTGTTGGGCTGAATTGAAGGTACCTTCTTGAGGTATATTGGATAATGCGACAGCAGCTACCTACCCTTACGTTTTTTTCCGTTTTTTCTCTCAAGGAGAAATGAACATTTTCTACCATATTTTATTAATGACTAGCATGAAAATAGAAATAGAATATTCATAAATGTTTCCAAAGTACAAGAAGATAAAACTAATAACTAATTCTTTGTACTCCTTGAAAAAGAAACCACCCAGCTCTCATTTCACAGCATTACTTAGAATAGGAGGCTGTTACTCAGCCTGGGCCCCAACAACACTCAAGGGAGGGAGAAACAGCTTTTTCAGGAAGAGACAAGCAAGTTTGTTCAGCAAAACACACCAGGGGGGAGGAGTCCAGCTAGTGAGGCTCAAAAATGTCTTAGAGCAGGCCATGTTGCAAGACCCTGACAACTCTGAGGAGAGTAGCTTCTGTGATAATTGTTCTCCCCATTCCAATCTTATTCCTCTGGAAGGCACCACCACAGTACCACAACTCAGTTTCACAAAATTGCCATCATATTAAACATTTAACTCTCAACCACTTCACATATATAACCAGCTACTACACCCTGACATTTCTTTCTCCGCAACATCTCTTATATATCATTCTCCAAATTCACATCATAAAACAGTCCTTCATACTACTTGGCTAACTTAGTGTAAGAGCATCCTATTTCCTGCCTCCAGTTTCTCCCCACTTTGATTCATCTTAAAGCTTCCAAAACAATTTTCCTAAATAGTAGATCTAGGTTACCCACTTCATAAATTACAGTAGCTTCCTATTACCAATATGACATATATAAAAAGTTCAAGAGATGTAGTTTCTGGGTAATTAATCATTTTATTAATTATGCTAGCAATAATTAGTAAAAGGGGTCAGTGACACTCTCAAATGCCAAAAACCCCTCTTGGAATCCATTCAATGCTTCTATGCCTCTGAAAGAATGTAGAAGTCGATTCTGATTGGTGAACAATTAATGAAAAGAATGAGTATTATGAAAGGTGGACCTATTCTAATGAGGGGCTGGAGGATATGACATCACTTAGTGTAGGGCAAAGAGATGTCTCTTATCCAGTCTAACCCCACCTAGTGCAATCTAGACAAAAGGGAGTCCACCTCTGTTTAGACCAGGCTGAGTGAAAAATAATGGGCTGGAATTCACTTTGGATTAAATTCTTTGTAAGGTTTTCCAGTTGGGTGGGGTCTCCTGTCCCAGGATCTAAAGACATGTGCCCCAGGGATTTGGGTAATTTCATCCATCAACAATGCCCTCCCTAAATCAATAATTGATTATTAATATATGACAGAAACAATTATTTTTCTCACGACTGAACATGAACTCCTCTCTTTCGCTTTTAAAACCATTTAGTGTGGTCCCATTCCATCTTTTCAGTCTTACTGAGCACTAATTTCTTTTAAATAGTCAGTATTAGTCCATTCACACTAATAGTCTGGCCAAACTAGTCGTAATGTTCCTAGAATACTCTAACTCCAATTTCCTTTGCACTTGATGTCCCACATGCTGATGATAAATTTACTTCCTTCAACTTCTTAGCCTCCCTAGCTTCCTTCAAGTCTCAGTTTATTCAATGTTGCCATTAATATAAGGCCTTTCCTAATATCTCTTTCCAGTTGCTTATGCCTTACCCTTCACAAGTGTTTTGTGCCTACTTTCGAATATACATATATATGGACATGTTGTTTCCTCTACCTAGGTGGCAAGATTTTCAGGGGTGGAGAGACTTCACATTTGTCCTTGGATTCCTAGCACTTATAAAGTACCTGGCTACACAGTACGTACTTAAATGTTTTCTGATAGATCTGATCATATAAAACAAGCAGTATTGCTTGCTATAATTGAAACGTCATTGAATTATAATGTCAGAGCACCTGATTTTAACACTTGGTTCTATTACCAGCCTGACCTTGGGCAAAAATACTTTATTCCTCAGGTCTTCAATTATCTCATTGTAAAATGATAAAGTCCTTTATCTTCTCTTGAGTCTATCTCAACAGTCTATATCAATGGACTGAATATAATAACAAATGTAATATAGATGAATTCCTTTACTTGGGCTCCAAAAAGAAATTTAATTAAGTACAAGATTGGAGAGGTATGAATGGAGAACAGCTCATGTGTAACACTGTTGGATATAGTGTTTGTGAGTGTTGCTGTGGAGGGTTTAGTTGGCCTTGAATAGCTAATAGCCTTCACCTTCTTCTCTTTCCTAAGGGCAGCTAGGTGATTAAGTAGTTAGAGTGCTGGACCTGGAGTTGGGAAGTTCTGAGTTCAAATCTCTTTTCACACACTCACTAGCTGTGTAACCCTGGGCAAATAAAACCTCTGTCTGTCTCACTTTTATTAAGTGTAAAATGAGAATGATAACAGCACCTACTCCCAGGGTCATTGTGAGGATCCAATGAGATAATATTTGCAAAGCACTTAACTCAGTGCCTTCCACATAATAGTGTCCCAATAAATGCTTATTGCTTCCTTTTCTTCCCACCACTCCTCTTTATTTCTGAATAAGCCATACCCTGTTCCAACATTTTTTTTTCCATGGTATGAATAGATACATTTGGTAAAGAACTGGCCTGATTATGTTAGTGTCTGAGAAGATAAACTGGGAGAAGAGCAGACTTTTTTTTTCTTGCAACTTCCCTCAGTCCTTAAAGATGTGGGAACAGTTGGTGATTTTATCCTAAATCTGCTCTGAGATACCTTTAAGCTGACTGTCCTTAGAGATCTCTCCCTTCTCTGCTGCAACTGAACAGCATTTTTTTTTCTCCTTTCGCCTATTGTCCTCTCAACTCTTGAGGTCCATGCTCCTTTTTTTCTTCCTTCCTTCCTTCCTTCCTTCCTTCCTTCCTTCCTTCCTTCCTTCCTTCCTTCCATCTTCCTTCCTTCCCTCCTTCCCTCCTTCCTTCTTTCCTTCCTTCTACCTTCCTTCCTTCTTTCCTTCCTTCCTTGCTTCTCAGGAAACCCCAAATGGGGTCACAAAGAGTGTAACATGACTAAAATAGTTGAACAATAACAAATGTATACTTTAAAAATACAAGTACAAGGGGGCAGAGCCAAGATGGCAGAGTGAAAGCAGTGACTTCCTTGAGCTCTCCCCAAGACCCCTCCAAATATTCATAAAAAATGGCTCTAAACAAATTCTGAAGCAGCAGAACCCACAAAAAGACAGAATGAAACAAATTTCCAGCCCAAGACAACCTGGATGATTGATCAGAAAGGTGTATCACACCGGTCTGGGAGCACAGAGCAGCGTGGGTGCGCAGGCCGCAGCAAACCTGGAGCAGGCCTCAGAGGACTGAATCGCGGGCAGTTGTGGAGGTTTCCAGACTCCTCAATCCACCAATGCCAAAGACAACTTAGAAGGTCAGTGGGAAAAGTCTGTTTCTGTCAGTGGTCAGAGAGGAAGGCGGGGTCTCAGCTCCATTCCCCAAAGGCCTGGCCCGGGAGGGGGGCAGCTGCTTCCCGAGCTTCCGGCCCACAGACTGAGGGGGAATCCAGTGGCTGATCAGAGAGGGACTGCAGGGATCTCTTTGCCAGTGCTGAGGCAGGAATCTCTTGCTTTGCCCGTGTGTGGATCTGGGTCACAGTTCTGGCGGCAGTGCTGGGGTGAGGAGGAGCTGGCGTGGTGGAGCTTGAGTGGCTGTGAGAGGAACCCCTCCTCACAGTTAGGACAGAAAGGAATACTTGTGGTCACAGGCCAGGAAAGGAGTAAACACCTCGCCCCTTATCATACCACCTTGGAAGAACTGAAAATTTACAGGTCCCTACAAGTATCTCTGAAAACAGCTACACAAACCCCTGAAGCTTGGGACAGTACACTCTCCACATTGGAAGCAGACTCTTACCTTAACAAAGAGTTTAAAACTCAAGTAATTGGCTGGGATCATGAGCAAGCAGCGCAAAAAGAGTCAGACTATATTATCTTACTTTGGTGAAAAAGAAGATCAAAATATACAACCAGAAGAAGACAACAAATCAAAGCTCCTACATCCAAAGCCTCCAAGAAAAATATGAATCAGTCCCAGGCCTTGGAAGAGCTCAAAAGGGATTTTGAGAAGCAAGTAAGGGAAGTAGAGGAAAAACTGGGAAGAGAAATGAGAGTGATGCAAGAAAATCATGAAAAACAAGTCAACAGCTTGCTAAAGGAGACCCAAAAAAATACTGAAGAAAATAACACCTTAAAAAATAGCCTAACCCAAATGGCAAAAGAGGTCCAAAAAGCCAATGAGGAGAAAATGCCCTAAAAAGAAAAATTGGCCAAATGGAAAAGGCAGTCCAAAAGCTTACTGAAGAAAGTACTTCCTTAAAAATTAGAATAGAGCAATTGGAAGACAGTGACTTTATGAGAAATCAAGACACTGTAAAACAAATCCAAAAGAATGAAAAATTAGAAAACAATGTGAAATATCTCATTGGAAAAACAACTGACCTGGAAAATAGATCCAGGAGAGAGAATTTAAAAATTATTGGACTATCTGAAAGCCATGATCAAAAAAAGAGCCTAGACATCATCTTTCAAGAAATTATCAAGGAAAACTGCCCTGATATAGTAGAACCAGAGGGCAAAATAGAAATTGAAAGAATCCACAGATCTCCTCCTGAAAGAGATCCCCAAAGGAAAACTCCTAGGAATATTGTAGCCAAATTCCAGAGTTCCCAGGTCAAGGAGAAAATATTACAAGCTGCCAGAAGGAAACAATTCAAGTACTGTGGAAACACAATCAGGATAACACAAGATTTAGCAGCTTCTACATTAAAGGTCCACAGGGCATGGAATATAATATTCTGGAGGGCAAAGGAGATAGGATTACAACCAAGAATCACCTACCCAGCAAAACTGAGTATAATCCTTCAGGAAAAAATGGTCATTCAGTGAAATAGAGGACTTTCAAGCATTCCTGATGAAAAGACCAGAGCTAAACAGAAAATTTGACTTTCAAATACAGGACTCCAGTGGAACATGAAGAGGTAAACAGGAAAGAGAAATCATAAGAGACTTATTAAGATTGAACTGTTTACATTCCTGCATGGAAAGATGATATTTGTAACTCATGAGAACTTTGTCAGTATTAGGGTAGTTGAAGGAAAAAAATTGTATGTATGTATATATAGATAGATAGAGGGCACAGGGTGAGTTGAAGATTAAGGGGTCATATCTGGAGAATAAAATTAAGGGATGAGAGAGGATGATACTCAGAGAAGAAAGGGAGAGGTAGAATGGGGTAAATTATCTCACAAAAAAAACAGAAAAGAAAAGTCTCTCACAGTGGAGGGGAAACAGGGGAAGGTGAGAGGGAATGAGGAATCTTATTCTCATAGGATTTGGCTTAAGGAGAATAACATACACATTCAATTGGGTATGGAAATCTGTCTTACCCTACAGGAAAATAGGGGGAGGGGACAAGAGAGCAGGGGGGTGATAGAGAGGAGGGCAGATTGGGAAAGAGGGTAATCAGAAGTAAATACTTCTGAGGAGGGACAGGGTCAAAAGAAAGAATAGAATAAATGGGAGGGCAGGATAGGATTAAGGGAAATAGAGTTAGTTTTTCACAACATGTCTACTAAGGAAGTGTTTGGCATAACTGCACATGTACAACCTATATTGAGTTGCTTGCCTTTTCAAGGAGGGTGGATGGGGAGGGAGGAAGGGAGAAAATTTGGAACTCAAAGTTTTAAAAACACATGTTTTAAAAAAAAGTGTTTTCACCTGCAACTGGGAAATAAGAAATAGGGTACAGAAGTCTATCCTGCTCTACAGGAAGATAGAAGGAGAAGGGGATAAGAGAAGGGAGGGGGAGAGATAGAAGAGAAGGCAGACCAGGGAAGGGGTATTCAGAATGCATGCCATCTTGGGGTGGGGGAGGGGTGAGAAATTTGGAACTCAAAAACTTGTGGAAGTGAATTTTGAAAACTAAAAATAAATAAATTTTTATTTAAAAAAAATAAAAGTACAAGAGGTTTTCACCTTTTCATTTCCAATGTTAATTACTTTTTTTTCTTTTCTTTTCTTTTTTCTTTTTTTTTGAAATTACAATATGAGATCCTGGTTTGTACCTGTTTTCAGTGGGAATGATTCTAAAGCTTTTTATTGCTTATTTTGTTGGCTATTTGCTTAAGTTATTTAATTACATTTTATTAATAATAATTACAATGAATCTGTTACTGTCCTCATTATACAGATGAGGAAATTGAGGAAAGCAGAGGTGGAATGACTTTCCCAGGGTCACACAGCAAGTAAGGGTCTGAGACCAGATTGGAACTGAAGTCTTCTTGATTCAGGTCTACTGTTCTATATACTGTATCACTTAGGAAAAAAAAATATCCTTCTGTTCTGCTCCTTTAGTATTTTTAACAAGAATGTTAGATTTTGTCAAAGGGTTTTTTCCCCTAAGTATATTAGTATAACCATATGAATGTTTTTATCTTTATATACTGTATCATGTTCACAATATTTTTGAAGTTGAATTAGTGTTACATACCTTACATGAGCTCTACTTGTTCATGATGATTAATTTTTATTAATATGTTGATAATATTTTATTTAGTATTATTTCCTTCTCTATTCACCATAGAAATAATTTTGTTAGTGCATTTTTATTGGATTATAATATCAACACCATATATGCCTCATGGTTTTGTTATGTCTAGACTTGAGAAAGTGATGAATAAATGTTAATAATATAGATTAAATTTACAAGGATGTCATGCTTACATTATTTTCCTTTTCAGAAAGTCAGTTGTTAGACATTAACCAGTATACTGTTAGATCCTATCTATCCTTTTTGTGAACACTTCAAAAACCATTCTCTCAAAATTTACAGTCTGTATCAACCTATATGTAGTTTTCCTCATCTCTTTGGTCATTATTATAAGTTGAAGTCGTTACACCCTTTTCCTCCAGGGTTCTCACTTTCTCTTTTTCTACCATTGATTTGTTTTTGGTGAACAGAATCAGATCTAGAAAACCAGAAAGCAGTTCTCCATTGTTTTTTCCCATGTTAAATGGAGAAAGTAATATTTAAACAAATCAAGAATTCATCAAATTCTTTGCCTTTGAAAAGAGAACTATAGTAACAGATAACTGAACTCTGCTAACTAATGACTACTGTAACTTCTGTCAAGGATTTTGATGGTCACAAAACCCACGTAATTTGTAGATCTTCCCCACCAACCCCTTGCTAGAGGTTGTTATATTAATATATCATACCTCTTTTGCAAGGCTTATAATCTGTTTCCCACATTCCTCATCTATTGCTTACTCCTGTCAGGTGCTGTGTAATATACTTCCACAACAGTATTGTTTCAATTGCTCACTCCATTGATCTTCACCAAAAATATTTTCCATGCATTTTCCCATTCTGATTATTGGTTTTTCTCACATCATAATATGTTCTTTATGTAGAATGCTAATCTGTCTGATACCCTCACAACTTAGCCCATCCATATCTGTTTTTCTGCTGCTTTGAAATTAAGGTTCTACTTCTAAAGTTATATCATGAACTCCATTTCACCAAGATGTTTATAACATCCAGTTTATCTCTCTCTCTCTCTCTCTCTCTCTCTCTCTCTCTCTCTCTCTCTCTCTCTTTTTGCGAGGCAATGAGGTGAAGTTACTTGCCTAGGGTCACACAGCTAATGAGTGTCAAGTGTCTGAGGCCAGATTTGAACTCAGGTTTTCCTGAATCCAGGGCCAGTGCTCTATCCACTGCACCATCTAGCTGCCCCCACCTCCTTTCTTTAGAATCTCTAAGTTCCAACATATATGGACAGTAGACACCATGGTTATTTTAATTGGTTCATATTTTCCTATGTTGTCATTGCTAAATGTTGTTCCTATTGTTTCAGTCATGTCCTACTCTTTGTGGTCCCATTTTGCATTTTCCTGGCAAAGATACTGGAATGCTTTGCCATTTCCTTCTCCAGCTCATTTTACAGGTGACAAAAATGAGATAAACAAGGTTAAGTGACTTGCCCAGGGTAATATAGCTAGTAAATGACTAAGGTTAGATTTTAACTCAGTTCAAATGCTCTACTTACTAACTTATCTCTGTGATACAAAACTTGGAAAGAGCTGTGTAGGCAAATATATGTGTGTGTGTACATATATATGTATGTATCATGTATGTGAGGCAGCTAAATGGCTCAATGCATCAAGCATTGGGCCTGGAATCAGGAAGACCTGAGTTCAAATCCAGCCTCAGACACTAATTAGCTGTGGGACCCTAGACAAGTCATTTAACCTCTGTTTGTCTTAATCCCCCAGAGAAGGAAATGGCAAGTCACTATCTTTGCCAAGAAAAATCCATGGACAGTATGATCCATGGGTTCATGGAGAGTAAGACAGAACTGAATGACTGAATAACAAATCATATACGTATGTATGCATGTAGGTATATATATTTCTTATAAATATTTTAAATGTTCTAATTATAAGAACAGTCTTCCTTGTATTGAGGTGATAACTGCCTTTGTGTAACTTCTACTCTATTGTTATACCACTGTTGTCTGTGGCCACACAAAGTCAATTGAATTCCTATTCTACTTTGCAGTTTTCAAATATTAGAAAAAAAATGACTGACATTCTTTATCTCTTCCTCCAAGCTAAAATATTCTCTAACCATTCTACATAGTAAATGCCTTCCCCGTATATGACATAGTTTCCAGAACCTTCAGTATTCTGGGTATTTCCCTCAGCTTTTAAACTTCCCTCCTGATATGTGGCACCAGAAGTGAATATGGTACTCTGGAGTTGCCTTGCCTTTTGCAGAATGTGATTGGACTGGTACCTCCTATATTTGCCATTCATCATCTCTGTGATACAAAACCTGGAAAAAGCTAAAAAAATTCTAGTAATACAGTTCTAGTATTGTATTCTAAAATTTCATTAGTGTTTAGCTTAAAAATATAACTCAGGTTGATTTATATTAAAATCTGAGTAAAAAACCCACTAAGTTTAAGGCAACCACCTCTAAAACTAATAAGGTGTGGGCCTGAAGTCGAGAAAACTCATCTTCCTGAGTTAAAAATCTGGCCTCAGAAACTTACTGTTTGTGTGACCCTGTTTGCCTCAGTTTCCTCATCTGTAAAATGAGTTGGAGAACGAAGTGATAAACCACTCTAGTATTTTCAACAAGAAAACCTGAAACAGGGACACAAAGAGTCACACACAACTACACAGCAGAAACAACAACAACAAAAACTTAAGATAAAATTCAATAACAAATTACTACGTATTCAGAGCTTGGTGCCAAAGCACTTCTTTATATGTGAGGGATCCTTAACCTAAAGTCCACGAACATTTTCTTCAGTATTTTTAGAAGTATTTTAACATGTAATAATGAGTTTCTGCTATGAGCCTTTAAATTATATCTTATGCATTGAAAAACATTTTTAATTAGTCATAGGATTCACTAGATTGCCAAAAGGGTCAATAAAATTTAAAAAAGAATTGAAAAATTCCTAGTATAGGCCAATATTGAATAACTATACACCTCTATGCTGGTACTTTTTAAGTAACTTAAGTAACCACAAAACTAGTGGACTGAGAAAAATACTTTATATTCAAACACCTGAGGTATAATCAGACTCAAAACACAAACAAGTAGAGGTGAAAGTTCATTCTTATGAGCTGTTTTTAAGAAATATTTCTACCATGCTGCTCTCAGATTTGTAGTTACTGTGAAAAGGACTTCATTTCCACATGAATTTTGATATCGTTATATAGAATTGCTGCTGATATGTGCAGTTTTATTCTCTATTCTACTACTTGCTGAAGCTGCTAATTATGTTAGTAAATCAAGAAGCATTTATTAAGTTCTTATTGTATCCCAGATACTTTGCCAAGTGCTGAGGATACAAAGAAAGGGGAAATGAACAAAACAAAATGAAGCATAACAAAAATAAAGAACAACAAAAAAAATAAAAACATTGCCCTACCTTCAAGGAGTTCACAGTCTAATAGGGAATACAACATGCAAACAACTATGTGCAAATAGGATCTGTATTAAGTAGAGGAAAGGTCTTCTCATAAAGAAGGCACTACCAGTGGGATGGTTGTGGGAGGTTTTCAGTAAAAGCCTTCTGCACAAGATGAGACTTGTCTCAATTAGTTTCCTTGCTGATTATTATTTTCTAAGTATGCCATCATGTTGATAGCTAATAGATTTCTCTCCTCTTTGTTTATCTTCATACCTTCAATTTTTATTTCTTGCTTATAGTTATTGCTTTAATTCCTAGAACTATAGTGTATCCAATAACAGAAGGAAAAGTGGGCATTCTTCTTTTACTATGGCATTTTTTGGGGAAAACTCACATTGTTTTCCCATTGTAAATGTGCACCTTTATGTTTTATATTGATACACTTTATCATATTTAACAAGGTCTGTGTAGGTTTATGCTTGTAAGAGCTTTTTTTAAATAGAATAAATGACACTTTGTCAAGGCTTTTTTCTTTTCTAAATCTATGCAATAACATGGATTTAAAAATATTTAGGAACACAATGCTTCCAATAGTGTCTACTTTGTCTGGCACCTGAAGACAGACAAGAGACAAGCGGAAAAGCAGGAAATGAATGGTGTCCAGGCTAAAAATAATTTTTACTTAGTATTATATGGAAAGGAGGTACGAAAAAGCTCCAAAGTGAATGCAGGATACTCACCAGTCATTGTACATTTCCTCTCATTACTTCTGTTTCTCCATCATCCCCCCTAATTTTTAGATCATCAGCAAGTATCTCTGGAATTTGGTCTTTCTAGATTCTCCTCAGTATCTTATTGACTTCATTGCTGCTGCTGCTTTTTTCTCTTAGGTTTTTCGGAGACTCTCAAGGTGTGACCATCCTCCAACTTCTGTTTTCAAAAAAATAAGTCATGGTTACTTGAGGAATATTGGGCAAATATCTGTTGTAAGGATAAGCATTTCTAGTGCTTCAGCTTGCTATGGTTAATGCCTTTAGGACAAAGTGAGTCCAGAATAACATTTGAATAGATCATTGGGTTATCTTTTTTTTCCCCCATTCTATCACTCCCATTCATTTTATTGGATAGTTTAATATATTGGTTATGAGTATTTTCCTTCATTTATTTCTTTAATACCACTTTTAAAAATCCCCTACTTTTAAATTAGTATTTTGTCTCTATGACTAGTTTTCTTTAAACCACTTCAATGAAGCAATATATTCAAAATCTATTCCCATACATTCTTTCCAAATTCTGGAATTTTATTTATTTTTTTTTTCTTTCTGTATTTCCCCCCTTTCCTCCCTTCCCTTTTCTTATTCAATTATCCATTTTATCTTATAGTTTGAACTTTCGTTTTCACAGTTAGCCTGTAGACTAAAAAAAAATGTTTATTCTTCTGATGAATTTTCTTCCACATCAGCATTTTTGTTGTCCAAATTGGTTAATCTCTTTTTTTCTTCTTTAAAATGATTATACTTCATGAAATCATTTTTTTCTGAATCTGCTAAATGTGTTTTAAAATTTTGCACAAGCAACTTTTCATTGCCATGATAGTCATTCCTTAGGTCTTATTTTATTGGTTTTATTTATTATTTTTTTTTAAAAAAAATATATTTTTTAAAACTGTCCCTGGATTTCTTTGGCAAAAGATTCTTATTTCATTAGACACTAGTTGCTCTTTTTACATATATATATATACACATATATATATGCATATATGACAGGAGTTTTGCATTATCTTTGAATTTGTCTTTATTCTTTGGTTTTTGGGATCATTTCTATTGATTTATCTGCTCATGTGCTCATCTTTTTTTATTTATTAAGTTTCTCTTTTTTTTATTTGCTTTCCCATCAATTTCTTTCTGTCTCCTCCCCCCATTGCTAGCAACCAGATCCCTGAGACAGTGCTTTAAACTTGGATTTTAATGCTTCCTCTGCTTCCATGTGTTGGGTCATATAGGGTTAATTTATCTGGATTCCTGCCATGAGTAACTTTGTGGAATATAGGGCTGGCACCAGTTAGATGTTAACTCTTTTCTTTCAGGCAGTACACAATAGCCTATCTTGGAATCTGACCCAAGTCCTCTCTCTGTTCTCTTCCCTTTCTTCTCTTGACTGGGCATAATCAGTATTTGCCTATTCTTGTCTGGGTGTGAAGGGAGGCCACAGGGATGTTTGAGCAAAGCTATTGCAGCTCCAAGGGGTCCTAATTCTAGAGGTAAGCTTCAGTCAAAAGTTATTAGTCCACCCACCCATTCTACTTTCCTATTTTCTTTTACTTTTAAGGTCAAAACCAATATCTGACTTCTTGTGGGGTGGAGAGGATCGTGAGCATTCAAATGAATCAACCTAGCAACATATCCTAAAATAGAGTTTCCAGCACAAGCCTGAGTATCCTTGTGTTCATTACCATAAGCCTATAGAGGCTGGGTGCTAAATAGTTGCCTGGAATATTAACATGAGTCTAGTGCTATTTCATAAGAATTTTACTTTGTTGAGGGTCATGTCTTCTCTGGATTTAGTGAAAAAAATATTCCATCAGTGATTTCATTATTTTTCTCAGCTATTGAAGGTTTTTAAGTTTGTGGAAATTGACTAATCCCACTCTTGCTGTACAAGTAGTTCTCATGCTAGCTTTTTCCATGTGGAAATTTAGCTTTTTTAATCTATATTTTAATTTAAGTAATTCACAAGAGTATAACTAGACACTGAGTTTATAAGAAATGCCACCAAAAATGCAACCAAGTGACTCAATATACTTAAAATATTGTTTTTTCTTTTTTTTTATTTTAAATTTTTGGTAGGAATATGGGCAAGAAGTAGACTGGACCTGGGATTTCCTTTGTGTAGGAAAATCTCTTTTTTTGGAAACTCACTTCACCAAAGTCAATCAGTAACTAATATTTCAGAGTTTTAGAGAGTTGTCCTGGGACACTGAGAAACTGAATGACTTGCTCGTAGTCAGATAGCTAGTACATGTCAGAGGCTTGAGTTGAACCCATATCCTGTAGACTTCAGAATTAGAATTGGTCCTTTCTGTACTCTGCTATTTTGAATTTTTATTTTTATAGAGTATCTACAAATTCCTTATACTTGTGATATTTCTCACTCATAGAAAACAATTGTAGAAACAATATCACTCACCATATGTACATTGGCATTGTATCAGAATATCATAGCATTAAAGATCCCTTTAATGAAGTTCACATATTCATAAAAGAGAAAAACAAGGTATATATTGTTTCTGAACTAGTAGTGAATTTTTTATATTTAAAAGTTATTTCAATAAAAGGTAAATTGTTTCAGCATCATTAGGTTCATTTATTATTTAATGTTAATATGCATTGTATATGGTTCTCTGAAGAGTAAGGAGATATTCTTTTGATTTAATTTTAAGTGTATATATATATATATATGATATATATTACATCATGTATCATATATTACCAGCATTACTACTATAATGAGTTTCCATGTACAACATTCAAAGATTTATTACAACCTAAACTTTTAGATGTCAATGGAGCTGTAATTTGAACAATGACATAAAGTATGCAAATTTGGGGAGGATATTTTTGAGTGTTTTGAATTTTTTGTTTTTTTCAGAAATAATTAAATTTAATTCTTTGTTAAAAGAATCACTAGTTTTAAGTCTGCATTGTTGTATGAGAAATATATGAATGCATGTATTGTTCTTAAAGCTCTAAAAAGGAGGGAAAGTGAGGATAGTTGTGAGGACCTCCATTCTTTTTATATGCCTGATATTGTAATTATTACTTCCACTTGAATTTGATTCATTGTAAGAATTGGGACTTTTCATCATTTCCTATGAATTCAAGTCTACATGATGACTTAAAGTCATGAGTTCAAATGATTATTTTTTCATTAAAAAAAACCCAACAACTTAGAAATCATTTAGAACAAACCCATCATTTTATAATCAATGAAACTGAGACCCAAATTAGCAAAAAGAAAAAAAAGTCTTGCTTTTACTCACAGGTGTAGCATATGACAGATCTGGGTCTTGGAACCAGGTCATCTAAGTTTATATCCAATGGCCTTTGTTGACCTCTTTATTGATTTGGCTGATATATGTGTTTATGAATATGCATGATTATATATGCATATATATAGTATATGTGATTTTTTGTTTGTTTTATTATTAGGCAGTGGGGTTAAGTGACTTGCCCAGGGTCACACAGCTGGTAAGTGTTATGTGTCTGAGGCCACATTTGAACTCAGGTCCTTCTGACTCCAGGGCCAGTGCTCTATCCACTGCACCATCTAGCTGCCCCCATATATGTGATTTTAAATGAATGTTATTGCTGTGTTAGTTTTGTATCACCTACTTTTCCAATTGTATTCATCATTGCTATCCCTCTCCTGCTGACTCATCCTCACTATGAAGAATAATAAAGTATAAAAACACAGTTCAGGAAAATGAATTAAGACATTGAAAAAGTCTCAGTTTTTGCAGTATTCCACACATAGTTCCCTTCATCTGTAAAGAAGAAAGTACCTTATTTCTTCTTTGGTGACAACCTTGGTCATAATAATTACACAGCATTCATTTGTTGTTTTTGTTGTTCTTGCTATTATTTCTACTGATGATGTTGTAGCCATTCATGATTCTGCTCACTTCATTTTGCATCAGTCGATATAAACTTTCAGGTGATTCCCATCATATTCATCATTTTGCACAGCACATTAACGCTCCACCAAATTCATGTACTTCATCTTGTTTGATCACAACCTGATGGACAGACACATCTAATTTTTTTTTGTTCATTACTACTACAAAAAAGTATGGCTGTATATATTTTTTTTAATATTAGGCCTCTCTTTTCATCATTTTCCTTTGAATATATATCCTAAAAATTATCTAGAGAGAAGAATGACCTGCAGTGTCCCAGGCTTTAAAGAAGTCAAGAAGGAGGCAGGTTAAGAAAGGACCTTTATATTTGTCAAATAAGAGATCATTAGCAACTTTAGAAAGAAATATTTGGTTGAATGATAAGCTTTGAAGACAGACTGCAAAGGGTTAAAAAGAGAGTGAGAACTAGTACGATTGATTTTTAGGTGGCCTTCTAAAGGAGTTTAACAACAAAAAGTAATAGAAACATAGGATGGTAGCTAGAAGGGATGGGTGGAACAAGTGAGTGCTTTTGAAGACTGGGGAAAAATGGATATATTTGTAGAAACGAAAGCATCCAGTAGACAGGGAGTGACTGAAAATATGTGGAAAACTGGGATGATAGAGGGAACAAACTTGTGGAGGATGTGTGATCCAATGGGATCATTTTGTGTAGGTAGAAGGATTTGTTTTGATAAGGAGAAGTATTGCTTCTTTATATGATACTGAGATGAAGGAGGAGATAATTGCAGAAGACATCTGAATGATTTGAGATAAGGAACAGGGTAGAAGAGGGAGCTCTCTGGGAACGCAACTGAGTATTTCATTGAAATATGAAGCAATGTTCTCAGCTGAGAGGGTAGAGGCAGGGAAAGCTCTTAGGTTGAAGAGGGATGAAAAGGTTTAGAAGAGCTCCTGTGGTGAATGAAATAGGGAATTAATTAGGAAAGCATAGAAGGAATATTTTGCCACAGTGATGGCCCATTTGAGAAACAGTAGAGTTAAATGAGTTGCCTATTGTTGTTATTGATTTATTTTATTTTTTTAAGATGAGAGACATGGGCATGTTTGTAGATAAAAGAGAGAGAACCAATAAGTAAAGTGACTTTGAAAAAAAGGTAGTATCCTCCTGAAGGGAAAAGATGGGATAAAAAATAAAGAGGCAGTGACGTGGTGCAGTGGATAGAGCAATGGCCCTGGAGTCACAAGGACCTGAGTTCAAATAGGGCCTTAGATATTTGACACTTACTAGCTGTGTGACCCTGGGCACTTGACTCTGATTGCCTCACAAACAGAAAAATAATAGAGAGGCTGGTTGTGGAAGAGAGAAAGCAAACCTTTTTGTCAAAAATAGGGAATGGTATAGAGAGGAGATGAGGTATACAAAAGCAGATATTTTTGTTTGTTTGTTTGTTTTGTTTGTTTTTTAACCAAGGAGAAGATGAGATCTTACTGTAGATAGAAGAGTTGAAGATAGTGTAGAGGATTAAAGCATATTAGAGATAATAATCTATTGTCACAAAATTATGAAAATAACGCAAACACAGTATTTAAAGTTGGAAATGAACTCAGAACTTATCTAGTCCATCCTTTGAACCAGAGTCCTTTAAAACTGTTTATCTGACAAGTATGCTTTAAATCACCTCAAATTCAATTTAAGTCATGACACTCATTCTCTGAGTCATTTTTCCCTACTATATTTGCTTGGTTGAATTGTACTAAAAATAAGTTATTTTACTAGCTAAGGTATTCTGATCATGATAACAATTACACTGCATTTTAAGCATTCTGGACCCTTAAATCTGAAAGATATTTTTACTCAAATGCTTCTCAAAGGGCCTAATGTTTGTTGAAAAGAGAGTTTGCAAAGTCAAAAAGCTCTTGCTGCTAATTGATTTTGGGCAAAGAGGAAGAAAACAATTTATTTATCAAAATTTCTCCTAATTTATTAAATGACAAAGTAAGAAGTATGCTAATATACAAAAACAAATCTCATTCACTATATGAAATAACTTAATGCCTTACAATTTGTTAATTGGCATGAGTCAGGTCAGAACCATCTCAAGGGCATAGTAGGAGGCAGTAACCATACTACTGGACTGACAAATAGGGCCTTTTCATGTATTAGGAAAGATAATCAAAATTCTACTGTAAAGAAGACCAGGCAGTTTTAAATGGCATTATACTTTGGGCTAGCAGACACATAGGCAGTATAAAATATAAAAATGAATATAGTTACTAAAGTAAAACATAACAACTTGAAGCCATTCCGTTTTTATAAAGTAAACCTGATTTGAATTAAAACAACTTCTGGAGGTAGACTAATGTATATTATAATAAATGGTAAATGTAAGGCGTGGGAAAAGTTCAGACATTCCTTCTGGCATATTGAATCAATTAATAGCATGTACAAGGAAACCCTGATTATTTGAAGGAGTGGAGAAAAATGACTTGATTCTTTACAAGTAGTCCAGACTATATTAGTATTCCAGATAGACTGTGTTCTAGGGAGTCCATCACATGCTTTGATCTGTCTGCATCCACAGCTGGAAACTTTGCGCCAGTCTCTGGAAGCAGCACGAACTGACAGTTGCCTCCATCAGGAAAGTGAGTTAGTGGTTGGAAATGTTAATCAGTGGATCAAAGAAGAAAAGTGAATAAAATTGGGTCCTTTAAAAAATCAGATTTCATTTCCTATGGCCTCAAACAATTAAACCATTCATAAGAGCACTTTTCAACTTACCCCTTGCTTCTTTTTTATCTGCCTTCTGTGGTCATTGTTTTTTTTTTCTTCCCCCATTTCTGGTTCATGCTATGATAAATGGACAGTTTCCCAAACAATCAAGAGAGTTTAAAAACAAAAAACTTAATTTTTTTTTTTTGGAAATAGGTACTCCCTTTTCCAATGTCATCAATAACTTGCTTGGGATATTGCAAATCAGCAGTTAAACACAGGTTCTAGAGATTTCGGACCCTGTTGAATTGCCAGTGTCTAACCCTGACAAAGTATGGCTTTGCCCTTCAGGAAAGGCCAAAAAAGAGCTGAAGTAAGCAGGCTCAGCCTTTTTTCTAAATTCTTGGTTGCACAAACTGACATTTCCTTCACACTTCTGGATGTGTAGCTTCTATATGTTATCCTAGGACTGGTCCTCCTTCACGAGGGCAGTTGCTCAACATGAGAACTAACATAAGACATTTTCTCAGAATGTAATGGTATAGGAATTTTAAAGAGAGACCTAAACTATTATTCTACCAAATAATATGTTGATTGTTTTAACAGCTGAGAAGCTTGCTTGCAGTGTTAAAACTATTATAAAGTGAACATTTATGTGCCAAAATTTTAGGAAATTTGGGGAAGCAAAAAGAATTCAGTGAAATTCAAATAGCTGCTGTTCTGAAGGAACTAAAGAATGAAGAAAAGACTTCACTGAAATTCTCTAAAAATCAAGTTTCTTTTCTACAGTATGACTCTCAAGCTTTTGTCCATACCTTAATTCAATTTAAATAACATTCATAAAGAGTTCACAAATGAGCAAACAGAGGACAGCATAGTGCCTCGTAGAGAAGTTTGGCTTGGAGTCAGGAAGTAGGCTTAAGTCTTTCCTGAGACATAAAAGTTTTATAACTAAATTAGTTTATGATGCAAGTTATTTAACTCATCAATGTATTCAGGAAACCCTTGGAGATTATAAGTTGCAGAAAAGGTGCTGACCTCCATCTTTGGAACCATTTCTAAACCAAAAGATCTTTGATCTAATGAAATTAAAGGGCAGCATTATCCCAGCACACACACATACACACACACAAACACTCACACACACACACACACACACACACACACACACACACACACAAACACATACACACTTTGCTAAATGGAAAACAGTCCTTGCCCCCAATGAACTTAAATCTAATATGTCTAAGTTAACTGCATGAAAATAAATGCATTACGAATTGGGTGTTGGTGTAAAGTTGTTGATATTTTAAATGTTTAAACTTTGTAAGCACAAGGTGTGAAATGTGTGTAATAAGTGAAAAATCAAGTCAATCAGATATTTTGAGCCCCCAAATCATCAGTATATTTCAGAGACAAGTGTTTGTGTTTTGTCTCCTTCCCTTGACCTTGGCACTTTATAAGGATAATATTTCATTGTTCCTTTCTTTTATATTTTATCAAAGTACATTTATATACATTATTGCAATTTTTTGTATAATTGCTTTAATGTTCCACTTTATTTTGCCCATAGATATAGGCTGAGAAATCGGGGAAGCATTATGGTTTGTCAAGATGCTAACAACCCTGAAGTCTAAGGGTTTCACATTTCTTCAGTGCTTGGGAAATTTGTCACCAAGCACATAGGAAACAGATACTGTTTTCTAGCTAGTATTTTGTGAGGACATTTTTGGTAATAGTGATGTACAACTATAATACTCCTACAATATATGATTAAAGCCTGAATTTTACTAAATTATTGAGAATGAAACTTTAAATGTGCTTTATAGAAAATGAGGCTAACAATTGCTTTCATTATTATTAATTCTCTATCTTGCCATAGTCAACTATGCAGTTACATGGACCCTTCTGGAATACAAACTCCACATCCATTTGGCTTCCATTGAAAGCAAGTTATCCAGACATCTATAATGGAGCCATGTTGAGTACAGCTCTCACACCTCCACTCTCTGGGGACTCTTTTGCCCCAAGTCATTAGACTAATTTCCTTCAGAAATCAACACCTAAAAGTCCTACTGAACTGTTCATGTAATTTAATATCAAATTTAGAAGAGTTTTCATGCCTTCATGGACTTTTTTTTTACTACCTTGTTGCACTGGCTTTTCATCTCCATTGGGAATTAACCGGCCCTTCTCCCTCCAGGCTTTTAGAACTTTTCAGGTAATATTCATCTATGTCAGAAGTAATCATACAATAGGCTATTTGGTTTTCCCCATCATGTTCATATTTGCCTGGGATAAAATATAGGTTCCATAATGTCATGATCATTAAGTCTGTCTGGTTTCTCCTATAAGCTTTGTAATTCCTCTCTTGACTATTGACTACAAGGAGGGGAAGAGACCTGAGCAAATGGTATCACTTCTTTCTACCTTAGGAGTGTATCCATTTTAGATATTCCCTAAGGGATCCTATCTCTACTACTTTCAAAGTTTCTGCAGGGGCCAAGCCCCTTGGCAAGCTACTACCTCAAAGCTGCAGTCATTTCCCCCTTTTAAAGATAGATGTTTCCTGGGAGGCCTGTTGCACCAGTAAGTCTGTGGTTGCTGCCAGATTAAAGCCCTTGCCGTTGGGACTGGTTCCAGTCTCCCTTTCCATGTTTATTACATGTTACTCTCTCCTTTATTCACTCTACATTCCAGCCAAATTGGCCTCCTTGCTCTTCTTCCTGTACAACATTCCTTCTCCCAATTCCAATACATTTGTATAGGCTATACTCACTTGGTGAAATGTGTTTCTTCATTGTCTTTCTGCTTCTTCTTCCTAGATTATCTGCCTTCCTTCAAAGCTCATCTCATGTGTCCCCTCTTAAATAGGCATTTCCTGATTTCTCTCTTCCCTCAATTGCTAGTAGCCCCTCAAAAATTATTTTGCATTACCTTTGTACATATTTTATATTTACTTCTAAGGTTATGTGTTGGATTACTCCAGTGAGGTGTTAGCTCCTTAAGCTCCTTATGGGCAGGGACCATTTTGCTTTTGTTTTTATATATTTGGCCTAGAACATAGTAAGTGCTTTAAAAAATGCTTGCAATTAGTGGAATAGAACTCTTTCAGAGAACTAAACACACAGATATATCCAGATAATTTGATATTTGGGTGTAGAAAGTATCACGCATAAATTTTGCCAGGAATATTCTTACTCAGGTTTGATTTGGACTATGTGGAGGAGATTCTCAGATATGTAAAATAAGCATGAGCAGAGGAAAGGTAGAAAATATTCAGGAGGGATGATTCAATGGTACTGGAATCTGAAGAAAGGACAAATGCCGCTTAATCATGCAACTAAACATTATCAGTATCCTCTGAGAGGGATTTTAGATGTTCATTTGACATTGACATTTCCCTAACATCTCTGGATACCTAGCTTCTGTGTGTTGTCCTAGGACAGATCCTCCTTCATGAGGGCAGTTACTCACCATGAGAACTAATGTAAGATATTTTTTCAGAATATAATGGTATAGGAAGCAGGTGGAGGAGAGAGTCTCCTGTTCCCTGTAAATTCCACCACACAGGAAAAAAATATAATAAAACAAATAAACAACAAAAAACTCACAAATACAATAAAAACAACCAGGCAAGTAAAATTCTTCCTTCATTTCCTTTCCTGTTCTCTTACTTCTTTCTGGAACATCCATTCTATTACCAACAAATATCACTTCATCAAATATTTTTCTATCATGCTATGTATCTTCAAGCACTCATGGAAATTTGACTCCTCTCAGAAAAGACTGAATCCCTACAGCCAAGAGGAGAACTAGGCATTCTCATCTTTTCCACTTCAAGACCCTTCTCTCCCCACCCACTCCACCCTACTCCCATCAATCTACTATTTTTTTGATTTTTTTCAATCTAGACATATTATTCTATCATATCCATATTCTAATAATTGTTTACCAACCAGCAGATGATTTTTCTTTGTTTCTTCAAGGGATTTAATGACCCAGCCAATAGTTTCTGATACATTCCAATACTTGAATTATACCTGTTGACTTTATATGAGTGTTGGTATTTTCTGAAACATCCCTGGCTTTACATTTCACCAGTCACTTCAATTTCTAGTATGTACACCTTTACTCTGCTTCATTCATACTCAAAGATGGCTGTATCTCCATTTTCTTCATTAATATAAGTGTCCTTCCTCCAAAATTTAACACTCTTAAATTCTTATTTATGACCATAATTTCCTACACTTTTGTATCTTTCAGCAACTAGTCCTTTCTAAATTTATTCTTTATCTTCACAATCTACTTCAGTTACTCTATGCCTCCCTAATTCCCCCAGATCATCAATACTGCCCTGGTATCATTTTCCTACTTTCAAATTCTTCACTCTATAAATAACTGCTTTAATTACATATTGTTTTCAATTCTGCGATTCCATTTCCCCTTTGCTTTATTGTCACCTGTGACTTACAAAAATCTCATCTCTGGAATGCTCCCAGCATCTGTCTTCTTTTCCTTTAACATGATAGTGCTGAACAGCACTGGAGAATGTTACACAACTGTACCTACTGGTCAAGTATAAGAGACACATACACACCTATATAAACAATTATGTGTGTTGATAAGACATATATAAATAACATAAATGTTATATAATTTCAACAAGACCCTCATTACTGCAAGACAATCTTTCTCTGTCTGATTTGCTACTGAACTCCACAAACCAGCTGTTCTAAGCATTTTCTTATCTCCTAAACACCCTGGATCACTTTTTCTGCCACAGTTTCAGCAGAGGACTTTACTTCATATGTTATACTTACAGACATGCACTCATAAGGCCATTCTTTGTGATTTTTTTTTCTCCTCATCCTATGCTTTAAAATCATTAAACATGTATTCTCTTCAGTCTCTGTTGAACAGGTTGCCCTCCTCCTAACCAAAGTTTGTCCCTCCATTTGAGTTCCTGATTCATTCCTTCCAATTTCCTCTGATAGTTAGCAGTTTCCATTATTTCCTCTCATTAATTTACAATGACTTCATATTATTGACTTGTCTCTTGTATTCTGATATTATGACTGAGTCTCTTCCCCACCCTAATGCAGTGATATCAACAATCCTCTATTTGGCCCTGCCTTTCTTTCAAAATATCTTCCTTTTTACAGCTAAATTCCTAGTAAAAGCCATTATTAATTGTTGCTTCCTTTTTCTTTCCTCTTATTCATTTCTCTTTTGCTTGCAACACAGCTTCTGTCCTCACAACTCTACAGAAGAGCTTTAAATTCAGGATTAGCAGTAATCTCTTAATTGTTAAAGACTATATTCCATTCTCAGTCCTCATTCTTCATGATGTCTCTTAGTTGACAACCTTGATCTCCTGCCTTCTGTAATATTTTCTTCATCACAAATTTTAAATTATTCTTCTCCAAACTCTCTGACCACTATTTCTTGCTTTGCTTTGCTGATTAATTGTCCCTGTCTCAATCCCTAACCACAGGTGTTTTTCTAAGACTCTCTTTTGTGACCTGTTCTCCTCTGTTTACACCTTCTCTTGGTGGTATCATTAGCTCCCATTCATTTATGTATTATGTCTACATAGATGATTGCCAGATATAGCCAATTTTAGTGTTTCTCCAGAGTTCCATTTAAACCCCACCAAAATCTTGTTGGCTATCTGTATCTGGATATACTCCAGGCATCTCAAAAACAGCCTGTCCAAAACTGAAATTATCATACCCTCCCCTAAAACCCATACCTATAATAAATTTTCTCATTTTTGTTGAAAGTACAATCATCTATCTAGTCACCAGTCTGAAACCTCAGAATCATCTTTAATTTGTTCCTATTAATTATACCCCTTCCATGATTACCATCCAAACAATACTCAAACTTTTCGATTTTTAACTCTGCATATCCTCTCTCTCTCTCTCTCTCTCTCTCTCTCTCTCTCTCTCTCTCTCTCTCTCTCTCTCTCTCTCTTCTCTCTCTCTCTCTCTCTCTCTCCCTCTCTCTCTCCCTCACCTTACCTCCCTTCTTAACTGAACCTTGATTTAATTTGCGCATACAAAACTCCAGATGAGTAAAGGCCCTCAATCAATGTAGAAATATGTTTCTTTTGCAACTTAGAATATCGGAGATTTGCATGGGTCACTAAAAGTTTAAGTGACTTGCCATATCTCATAGTAGGTGTCACAAGTGGGACTTAAAACAAGGGTTTAGTGATGCTATGAATACTTCTGTCCTTTATTCCATATTGCCTCTTTATATGTATCTTCTGAATCCATCCTCTGCTCTTTCTATACATGACTATGACTCTAGTCAAGGTTTGCATAGCCTCTTATCTGTTTTATTGCAAGGCTTCTAGATTCTAGTCTCTTGTCTGTAATTCAACTTCCACATAGCTAAACAGACGTTACTTCCAAAGTACAAGCATATCCACATCATAATCCTTCTGAAGAACCTTTCTTGGTTTTCCCCTAAGATAAAATACAAACAATTCATGTTAGCATTTGTAGCATGGGCTCCTGAGTTGTTCTCCTAATTCTTTTCATTTTCATCAGCATATTGGTTTTCTATTTGGTTGCTCCTTCTTCCCTCAGGGATCCAGATGACCCTGAGAATTTGATGAAGTCTTATTATTGCCCATAAGTCTAAATCATCTTCATACTTCTCCCTGTGATAATTCATTAATAACAATTAGTCAGCCACATTTAGTTAACTTTGAGGAAGGGCTATTTAGTGCTATGTTAAGAATGATTGACATAAACATCTACTCAAACCAGGGGGTACATTCTCTCGTAAGTACTAACAGAGTCTAGGGGAAAATGATCTCAAGTTTAGAATTCATTCATAGTGCCTGGAAGTCTCTTTCTATGTTTTAGTTTTCAAAATATTCCTTGCAGGTGTAGCTTTCTATTATGACTGCATTAAAGACCTGAAGATATCTTTCCTTTGTGTGTCTATTTTTTCCTTGGCTACCAATACAAACATCGCTATCAATCATTGCTGTTCCTGTGATTCTGTTTGCATGGCAATGACAGGTCTAAATCCTCTAACCATCTGAAGTTCACAAGGTCAAAGGTGAGAGGGAGGCTTTTACTCTACCCTAAGCAATCTCAGGGCCTCAGAATTGATCTTTCAGCTGCCAGACACTTGAACAATCAAATATAAACTATTCCGTTTTATACAAAATTCATGTGGCATGACCAAATTTTTTAGCCAATGCAAATATACTTTCTGTGCAGTCATTTCATTTCATCTAATAGCTTTCACTCCTTCTAAACTGATTAACAAGGCTGATAGCATCTAATTTAATGCCATCAAATACTTGATTGATTAACAGAGATGTCTAGGCCTAGTTTATACTTAGTTTATTCCTCTGATTGATTAACTCATCTGAGAATGATAGTTACTTTAAGTGAGATGGGTTGATCAATTCATTCAATGTACTCGCACTTACACATTTAAATCCTTTCACAGTGTAACTTCAGTCTGCCTTTCTAGAATACTGCCCTCTAGACATTATTTTTTATTTACTCTCCTACTTTCTGTTTCCTGAATGGGTTGCTACATCTCCTACGATTGTGCGTTGGCATTTGCCATTCGCATAATTGAAACACACTTCCCATAACTGGAACATACTGCTTTCTAAACTTCCCTTCTCAGAATATCTAGTTTCCTTTAAGGTTCAACTTATTTTCCACCTCAAATAAGATTTTCCTGATGCCTTTAGTTTTTAGTGTTTGCTCCTTCCTCACATTATCATGTATATATTTGCTTGCATGTTATTCTCCCCCAGTTGAATATAGGTTCCTTTATAACAGGAATTATTTTCCCTTTTATCTTTATATGTCTAAGTCACCATAACATTGTATTGAGTGGTATACAATTTATTTTTCTGTTGTTGTATTGTGTCAGTGGGGAGCAAGGGTAGGCAAAATGTATGGACTGTTCTTCTTTGAAGCTTAGTAGTAAAGGGGAGAAGGAACATAGAATGATATTTTGAGGTTATGGAAGAGGCAGGAAATTCCTTAAGGGTATGGGAATACTGTATCTATTTGTAGGCAATGGAGAAAAGAAAAGAGATTGAATATGAGAGAGGAAATATTCTCTTCTAATGAGATTCAATCATTCTCTGATTTATAGAGAAAATTCCTAGAGAAGATAGTATGGGATGGGATGGGATGGATGGGATGGGATGGGATGGTATTACTGAAAGGAAGGGAAGAGTTAAGTTTGCAAAACAGGTGGGCCTCTTCACCTTTTAGCTTACCAAATTCAGGAAAGGGTGGGTAAAGACATAGAGATGCCTGGAGATGGGGGAAAATATTGATTCAGCATCTATATGGATGATAAATTGGAGAAGAGAGCAAATGAAAGTAAGGTGTCAAAGTAGGAGGCTTTAGTAATTGACCAGGTGAGAGACAATAAAGACCTAAACTAGATAGAGGTCGTATGAACAGAGAAAGGAAAAAAGATGGGAGAGACATTGCAGAGGTAGGATAAACAAGACTTGGTCAATGTTGAGATATATTACTTGTGAGAGAAAGAAGAGTAAAAAATAAATTATTTCAAGACTGTTAACCTAAGTGACTACAAAGATCGTTATAGCATGTATAATAATGGGGAAATTTGTAGGATAGATGTAGTTGGGGAAAAAAATAATGACTTGAAAAATATGGGTTGTGTCATTTAATGCCTTAACTGGCTTACAAGTTTGTTGGCGAAATCAAATGAGATTTATGTGAAAGTAATTTATAACCTGTCTTATGCTATACAAATTTCATGTTTATTTTTATTGATATGATTATGGTTGTTATTCATTGAGAATTTGATTTAGCAAGAATGTAATTTTATAGAATGATCAATAAGCTTGAATTTAAAATTCAATTTAATAAACATTTATCAAGCTCACATCAAATCCAAGGCATGTGATGATTAGACGTAATTAAAAAAGTGAATGTTAATATCACATTTTAAAAAATTGGTACAGGCGAAAGTTGTGACTCTCAAGGTATTTCAGTGTTTCTACACAAAATATTTCTATATTTAGACTATAAAATCTCATAAATTAGTGGGTCTCATTGACACATTTTGCCTTCAGAGAGAAAACTTTCTACTCTCCTTAGCCATGGGGATGGCAGGAAACTCTAACCCCTTTTAGTTTCTCTGACCAGGCTATCATAACCATGTGATAAATAATTGCAGGTTTTCAATGAATGAAACCTAGCATTTGAATATATGGTTTCAGAGAAATTTAAGGCCCAGAGAATATAACAGCAGAATTTTCTTCATTGAAATGAATTGAATTTGGTTTCCACATCCTTTGGGTTTTTTCTTTTTTTTTAGGACCCAGGGACCTTGTGTTTACAAATTTAAGAAGGCAGTATTAGGCATATTTGTTTTATTATAACCATCCTTTTCTAGACTTTTATACTTCTTTTCTTCTTTCCCCTTTCAAGCCTTGATTCCAAATGAGATTACTTAGAGTGATTGCAAATGGGTTAGAATCATTAGTATTCCATATCACATTTAGGTAGCTTCATCATTACCTATATTGAAATATAAACTCACAGAGGGCAACAACTCAATCAGTTAGTTTGCCTTGTTCAATATGTTACTAGCAACCTATGCTTAATGAAGATTATTTGAATATCATGATGCCCAGGATAATGCAAATTGTTGTTACCATTGTCTTAATGAAAAGATACCTGAACTCTCCACTACATCCCTTATCTCTCCTACATTTTCAACACTGAACAGTCTGCACAGATTAACAAATGGTTATCTGGAACTCCTTTTCTTGTTCTAGAGACAATTTCTCAGTATGTTATTTGTATTTTCACTAAGAGTCTGTTGGTCACATCACATATTTGTGGTCCCAAGTCTCTTCATTTTTTCTTTGGCTGAGCTTTCCAGTACAGACAGCTTTTGAGAGCTTATTAAACAAAACAAGATGCAACTTTACTAAATGACATTTTTTACATTCTCATAAAGCCACACAAATTTCACTCAGTACAAACTATGGCAACCTGCCTGCTGGGTCACACAAACCCAGAAGACAATATCACTCTGACCCTGACCCCAATATTTGTTAATGAGATCCTTTTGGATTAAATGTTTGTTAGAATTTTATTTTTGTGAACTTGAATCCATTAGGGTGAAGCCATCTCAGCAGCCTTGGAACAATCTTTGCACTGCTTGTGACTTTCTTTTAAATCTGTGTGCTTGTATTTTAATAGGTCACAACAACCAGAACAACAAACAGCTATCCCAGTTCTTTGGATCCTAGATGATGGAATTTTCTCCTCTCTAATTCTAGCTTCATCATTTATAGCACAATGAACAGTGAAAGGATCTCTTGGCCTAATATTAGTAACAGTCACAAAAATCCTCCAAGAATGATGCTGGCTCTTCAAAGGAACAGTTACACTAAGGCAACTTAATTTTTTTTCAGAGGATAACCTAAAACCGAAATACTCATTAGAGAACCAGAGTGTATAGTATAATTCTTATTGTCCCCTTAAAGTGTCCCCATGAAGTGTGATTGCAAGCACAACTATCAAAAAGTATTTTGTTTGAAAAAATGCTTTTTTCCTTTGCTAGACCAAGGTGAATGTGTTTTGATGGGTGATAGCTTCTTTTAAAGAGAACCATTAGTTATAAGTTATGTATCAGTTAGAATTGATGAAAAGGTTTTCTATTTTCATTGTATTATACTAAATAGATGCTTTCTAGTATCACAAACAGTTCCAAGATTCTGAGATGTGTACACTTCTGAGATTTCTGGAGGAAGTAGAACTATCCTATTGCACTGTCTATTTTTCTAGTCAATCAATATTACTGACCTTATCTTAGGAAGAATATAGTCTGGTAAAATGCTGTAGAAAACTAACTGTATAATATGACTTTGTAATGATTAAAAAACACAATGAGATTACCTCGGTCTCTCCCAAGCAGCTTTACGTTACCTATGAGGGTATGGGAATTACAAACATTCCTATTGGCAAATGAGATTGTTTTTTAATATAAAAAACATGTGCAAAGTCTTGTTATTCTCAAAACAGTTGTGAAAAGTATGCAAATATCTTAGGTCTCAAATATTAAGGTTTTCCATTTTCCCCTCCTAAATCCCCAGTGCATACTTCTTTTCTTTCTGGTATGGGCATTATTATAAACCTTGGTGTGTTATCAAATTAAATTAAGATCAGAGTTAATTTTCCTTTGTTCCATATTCAGAAATTCGCCTCTGCAACTTTGAGATTCAGGCTCTCCTTTTTAAAGAATATTCATGTGTATTTGAAGAACAGTATGCATTCTCCTACTAAGTAGCACATCTATTTAAGAAACTATTTATAAAACTATATATTTTGTAGGATAAATGAATACTGGTATGTATTTTTTTTTTGCTCTATTTACTTTTTAAACAATGTAAGCCTGGTGAGATTATTCCAAATAACAGTTTCATTTTCTTTATATGTGGATAGAAACCTATTTTTTTCACATAAATCACTAAAGTTTTTATTACGATGACAAAATTCCTAGCCAATATTTCATGCCCTAGACATAGCATACCTATTGAGACAGTGTGCCATAGAAGACAGACGACTGAACTTATAGTTAGGAAGACCTGTGTTCAAATGCAACCTCAAACATTACTAGTTTTATGACCTTTGTCAAGTCTTTTCATGTCTTTAAGTCTCAATTCCCACATCTGTTAAATGGGGATAATAATAGTACCTGCATATGATTGGAATGGCTTGAATTTTGTTCCATATATCTTAGAGATTGTAAGTATTTGGCATAGGGATATTCATTAAAATTTTTGATCATGAATTTTGTCCAAGATATTATGGGCAATATTTAACCTGGTAATGATCTGTTTGTAATAGTTTATTGGTTGAATTTTTCAGGATAATTTGAAGTCTGTATTATCATATGGAAGTTTGTTGTCTTGTAGTCCATGATAAATTGCAAGCTTTTCATGTATAAATCTTGTTAACAGGCCGTAACTTTCTAAATCATAGGATTATGTATATGGAACTTGACAGGACCTTAGTAGCTCTTGATTCAAATGCCCTCATTTTATAGACGGAAAAACTAAAGCACAGAGAATTTGGTAGGTGATACATTTTTTACAAACTATTGTGATTTTTTTTTACAATGTGTGCTATTGATTATCATTATATCTAAGAATCACTAAATCTGGCCTACTTAAGGATAACACTTCTGTAATTTCTGATGATAATGAGTGATAAATTGCTGACATAAAGCCCTTTATGCCTACAAATGAATAAATATGGCTCAGAAATTTGTCTGACATTTATGTTCTTTGTCAACATATTTCTGTTTGGGTCCATTTGGCTATCATCCATTGAAAGATGTTTTATTTCAGTCTTGGAAGTTAGCCATTTCATAAGCTCTTTCAGGAGGTAAATCCTACATTTGGATTAAAAAAAATACTAAGTACATAAGTCAAGCACAGATGTAGCTAGATAATTGTTCTTTATAGTGAATTTTCAGATGTAAATGTGTCAATACCATAACTCTCAAAGAGCTACCTTTCTTCTTGTCACCTCCTCCCAAGCTAATTCTATTTTACACTGAATTCATATAATTATAATGTCCAGGGCATTGTACATTATAGTGCTACCCTCTTTAAACCACGTATGAAATGCTGTGTTCATTTTTGGGCACCACATTTTAGGATGGATATTGACAAATTAGATTATTATTATTGAAGTAAATAGGATTCAGCTCAATATATTTAGTTCATCATTTATTATGTGTCTATTGTATGTATGGCACTGTTCTAGAAGAATTGTAACTGTGAGGTGAACCTTGTCCTCTTGGGGTTTATAGTCTGGTAGAGTGATAAGACATACACACACATACACACATACATACATACATACATACATACATACATACATACATATATATGTATATACATATATATATACACACACAAATATGTATATATGGAGAAAGATAGATAGATAGATAGATAGATAGATAGATAGATAGATAGAAAGATACAATGCACTCTTATGATGATGAAGGATTTGATAATAATGAAGGATTTGAAACCATATCATAAGAATACAGATTTAAAGAACCAGTTATTTTTAGGTTGAAGAAGTGGCTAGAATGAAAGGGATTTCAGCCTCATAATGATGATAACACATGAACAGATATGATTTCAATTTGCTACAATTTGTAATTAATATATCACAGGGGAAGACACTGAAAACCAAAATACAATATGGTTGATTGAAAAACATTTAACCTAGAGATGAGAATATTTAATGGTGAATGAGTATAGGAAGGATCTGAACTAACAATAATGAATTGTCTAAAGAAAAATATTTACTTGGAAGAAGAGGTAATTTCAATTAGAAGAGTTCAATAGTGAATGATATGATTCAGAAAGCAGTCAGTCTTCAATCCATGGGTGTGCTTCAGTTAATGCTAGAATACTAGATTTAGTATTTCTTTTTTTTTTTAAGGGGGGGAGGCTAGGCAGTGGGGTTGAGTGACTTGCCCAGGGTCACACAGCTAGTAAGTGTTATGTGTTTGAGGCTGGATTTGAACTCAGATCCTCCTGACTCCATGGCCAGTGCTCTATCCATTGCACCACTTAGCTGCCCCTACTGTTTCTTTTTTTTAATTTTTTTTGTTTTGTTTTGTATCTCTAGCACCTGCAAAAGTTCTTGAAATGGTCAGGTATTAGTAAACTGTTAAGTGCTTAATAGATTCTTATGTTTGTGTGTACATATTTGTGCATATTTGCATGGATTTGTACTTAATAAAAGCTGACCAAATTTTTGCTTTATACCAAAATGAAAAATTAGAAATAAGAGGTAAACATTGAAGAAAGGGAGGTATTGTCTCAGTATATTGGAAACAATAAGAACTATCTAAAAGTATAATCAAATACTTCAGGGGGTAGTGAGTCCCCCATCCCTGGGCATAATTGATTGCCACTTATGTGTATGCTGGAGAAGGGAATGATAAAGCTATCAGTTGCATTATATGAATTTAGAGGTCACCTGCAACTCAGATTCTAGTGATTCTAGATGTGTCCTGAAAACAGGATTAGAAAAAAATAGAAGAAATAGGAAAAGATCAATTGAAAACTTTTGTGATAAAGTAAGACAAAATAACACTCATAAATAAAAGCAATATAGAATAGTTCCCTACAAATTGAAAATTTTAATCTATATTACTAAATCTTTTATAAAAGCTAATGCTATAGTCAAGTTGATTAATTTAGTTTTCATCTTTTTCACTTCACTATTTTAAATTTTTTGTTCTTACCAATGAAAAAAAAAAGAGGTATGGTAAGTGTGGCTTTATAGACTGGAAGCTCCCAAAGTGGGTAGGAAGTTCCTACATCACAGCTAATTATATTTTTTAAAAGATGTGGAATGTTGGTTTTGTTAATAAGCAATGTAATGCTATTCAGTTGGAAGCAATTAGGGAAATATTACTTTTGTACTTATTTCTAATTATTTTGAATTGAAGAACCTGCCATATACACGAAAGTTCTTTTTTTCCTTTAAATATTTTCCAGAAAGAACTCAATAGCCTTTGCTACAAGTATAGGGGAATTGGTTCCATTTTTTTGGCATGCTGAATGGATGGGGACCTCACAGCTGGAAAGTGGTTCATATAAATATAAGCAACATCAAATTACAAATCAAGTTCACATATAAAATGGGTTGTAATGCAGTTAAAAATAGAAAAGCAACAGTTTAATGTCAAGGTAAAACTTCTATATCAAGGTTTTCTGATAAATGTTTTATATCCAAGATAGATAAGAACTGATTTAAATTTATGATATTAAGAACCATTCCCTAATAGTGAAATGGTCAAAAATAAGTACAAGCTGCTTTTTTTTTAAAATAGCATTAATGCACTGTTAGTTGAACTGCAATCTAGTCAAGCCATTCTGAAAATTAATTTTGTTCCATGCCTCAACAGACACTAAATTTTGCATACCCATTTACCCAAGTGTAGAATTTCTATGACCGTACCTCAAAGACATCAAAGAGGAAAAAGGACCTATATGTACAAAATATATGACAGCAGCTATTTTCATAGTGGCCAAAAAATCTGATCCCCCCCGCAATGGAAATGGCTAAAGAAATAATGGTATAGGAATGTGATTGGAATATTATTGTACCATGAGACATGAAGAAATGGACAATTTCAGAGGAAAGAGAAAAAAAAACTGCATGGACTAATGCTAAGTGAAGTGAGCAGAAGAACCAAGAGAATAACATTTACACTGCTGATAAGATTATAAACACACAAAAAATTTAAAAGCTTTAGAACTCTGCTCAGTGCAAGGATAATCCATGATTGTAAAGGACTGAAGATGCAGCACACTAATTGTTTCCTGACAGAGATAAAAAATGGAACATGTAGCTTTTGGACATAGCTGATGAAGGAATTGGCCTTATTTGACTATGCATGTTTGCTACAAAAAAAAATTTAGTTGGGAAAGAGAGCTGGAGAGAGAATAAATTATTGTTAATTAATTTTTAAAAAGTTAAACTGCATTGAAATGACAAAAACATTACATGATAAAATGGGAAAGCAAAAAATTATAGTCCTCTAGCTTTTTTCTTTTCTGTCTAATTACCCATTCAAACTGACCTGTATGACATGAAAAGTTTCAAGGCTACCTCTAAGCCTAAGTAACCCATCCTTTTCTAAACTTCTGTTATCATCAGCAGAGCTGAGCTGAGGGGGCCCTCAGGAGAGGAGGAATTTTTTTTTTCTTCTCCACTTACAAAGCTGCTGTCTCCTATTGTGGGGGAAATAAAAGAGTGGTTAATTATAGCATGCTTCCAAATATATGCCTTCTTGCCATTTATTTTATTCCACTTGACCTTCTTGCAAGTGTTAGTCAAAAGGAACACGCTTAAGATAGTAGTCTAAGACTCTAATTATTGAGAGAGAATCATGGAATATTAGGACTTGAATATTTTAGGGACTTTTTTTCTCATGGCATGAACTAATCAGGTAACTACCCCAATCTTTACTTCATTTTTACTATGAGTGTGTGTGTGTGTGTTTGTGTGTGTGTGCGTGCATGCATGTATGCATGTTTGTGTGTCTGTATATAGACAGCTTTCCAATCAGTTTTCTTTTCTTTTTATGCTCAGAGAAGTTAGAGACATTGAAACTTGTCAATGTTAGATGGTGTACCATTGATTTTAAGATGAAAATGCTCACCATTCTCATAACTAAACTACAGAGGCCAGACATTCTTCACCTGAGATTTTCAAAGTACAAGTGAATCTCTAATGAGATCTCCTCAAAGTTCTGCTTTCTAGGTAATGTGTAGGGATCCTATCACCTCCCTCCAAAAGCATAAATATTTGAAGTACTTAAAGCACATCTATAGCAAAATTCACCTAATGAGAAATAGTAATTAGCAACTGTTGAAAGACTTAAATTGACTCATAACTCCTCAGTTTAATGGGTTACTGAAGAGACAAAAATGTGTGGCTAAAGTGATAGGATGAAAACCAGGATAATGTGCTGTCTCTGATATTGAGGGAGGATGAAGAATCTAGTAGAAACTGGTGAGCAACTATTTTGACAGGTGCAGAGAGAATAAAGAAAATGGGGCCAAAACACCTGAGCAACAAAGCAAGCAAATAATAACAAAATTCATTGAATTTGGCAATTAGGGGCATTGGGGATATTAGATAACTTCTTATTTCTCTGCATACTATTTTACTTGGTGATCTCATCAGCTCCCACAGGTTCAAGTGCCATCTCTATGAAGACATTGTGCATTTCTACATGAAACTCTTACAAAACTCTGAGCATCTTTTTGCCCAACTTACACCCACATTGTTGGGTCTCCAAAGAAAGATACACTTTCCTCTCAGGGCTCTAAAGGCACCCTGCTTGTCAATATGTCTGCAATTATGACAACTCAAGCCTCCACGCAGGCATATGTTTCCTTGATGTTAACTGCCAATGATTAATAGCGATTAATATGCTAGTATAATTTAACTAATCAACAATAATTTTATTGAGCAGATATATCAAGAAATCAGAAAGATTATTCCACCAAACTGGAGTGGTACCTTTCTCCCATCTTTCATTTTAGTCCTTGAAAAGTGATGTGTGAAATGTAAAGCAGTTTCTGCAGAACATTTTCCCCACCAGGTCCTTTTTTAAAAGATGAATTTAATTTTATTTTAAGGTCCAAATACTTTCTCTCCATTCACTTCTCCTCTGCCCATGAAGTAGGCAAAAATATATATTATTCACTTTACAACTGAAATCACATGAAAAGTATTTCGACATTAGCCATATTCTGAAGAAAAAAAGAAAGAGAAAAAATATATGCTTCGATGTGCATTCTGAGACCCTCACTTCTCTATCTATAGGTAGATAACATTTTTCATCATGAATGTTTTTGAATAGTGCTTGGTCATTGTGTTGAGTAGTTACTAAGTGTTTCCAAGTTGACTATATTTAAGATATTTTTGTTATTGTGTAGATTATTTCCCTGGTTCTGCTTATTTCACTTTGTATCTGTTCATACCAGTTTTCCAATGATTTTTCTAAAATTATTCATTTCATCATTTCTTAGAGCACAATAGTATTCCATCACATTCCTATAACATAACTTGTTGAATCATTCCCTGTTTGGTAGGCATTCCTTCCATTTGCAATTATTTGCCACTACAAAAAGAATGAATATAAAATTTTTGTACATAATTTGTACATTTTGCTTTTTCTTTTATTTCTTTGGGGGTATAGACCTCATAGTGGAATTATAGGGTCAAAGAGTATATACAACTTTATAGTTCCTTGGGCATGGTTTCAAATTGTTCTCCAGAATGGTCAGACTAATTCAAAGCTCCACCAATAGAACATTAGTGCACCTTTTATCCCATATCCCCTCTAGTACTTGTCATTGTACTTTTCTGTCATCTTAATTAATTGGATAGATATGAGTTGATACCTGAGTAGTTTTCATTTCAATTTTTTTAACTTTAGTGACTTACAGCATTTTTCATATGATTGTTGGGGACTCTGATTTCTTCCTCTGAAAACTGTGTTCATATCCCTTGACCATTTATCAGTTGGGAAATGGCTCTTATAAATTTGCCTCAATTGCCTATATATTTGAGAAATGAGATCTTCATATGAGAAACTTGTTGCAAAGATTCCCCCCCCCCCAACTTTCTTCTTTTGTCCTTTGACATCATTGTCTGTTTTGGTGAAAAACTTTTATATTTTATATATAAATCAAAATTTCCATTTTACCTTCCATGAAACTCTCTATTATTTCATTATTAATTCTTCTACTATCTATAGATATGAAAAGAAACTTATTTCATGTTCCACTAATTTGCATATGACATCACCCTTTTTGTGGAAATCAAGTTTTCAAGTCTGACTTTTGACTTTGTGACTCAAGCTTCCCTACTCAAGGTAGAGTTTCATGGTCAAGATCTTTTTTTAAAACTATTGTTTGTTCATTTTTCTTGCCTACTTCTTGACTTTGGCCTTTATGTCAGAGTTGGGTTTGGCTCACTTCTGTGGGGGAGGATTTACTAACTTGACTTTCTGTCTTTTATATCCTTCTCTTGCTTTTATAGCTTGGTCTGGTGTCTTATCAGTTTTCAGTGATTCCTAACTGATATGATCAGGGGACAGGTCTCCTTGCTGCTCTCCTAGTCTTCTCTCGGGACTTTCACAGGTAGGGCATATTTGCACAACTAGAACTTTCCCTCTCCTCAATTGAAATATAATCTGCAACTGGGTAATGGGCAACAGAGCTGCTATACACAGACTGCCACTCTCATCCCCAGAACTGGGTAATGGGATCAGAACTGACAAATGGCACATGATCCCGTACATATTGCTCCTATAAGGGTTTTGTGGGATTTCTTTCTGCCCAGGACTTCGGTCCCCTCACCATCCTTTAGTGCTAGACTGCTTCTCACTGTTGTTGCCACCACCATAGACCAGAGCCTCTTTCGCTGCACTGAGCTCCTGGATATCCACTAGCCCAATGTCAGTAAAGTTCTCAATATATTTGTAAGCTATCTTTAGGTGGAAACTGACTCACTATGAAATAGTTCTTGGCTTATCCACTCAATATATAATTTGGAACATCCTTTATGTTATTGTGGTAGAAACTTTTTGGGAGCTACAGCAAAGTTGCTAAGTCCTCATTCCATCATCTGTCCTATTAGTTCCACAAAATCAACTGATGAGTTCTTTTCTCCTCTACCACTAAGCTGGATCAATTAGATCAACCATCAAAACTTTAGCATTTATTTCACCTATCCTTACCCACCAGCAAATCTTTGTATGGAGTCCAGCTTTATCATTTCTGTCACTTGTTATTTTCACCTTTTGAATTTCAAAGCTATCACCAATACTCCATTACCTAAAAACAAGGAAGAATAGATACAGTAAAGACACTGTTAAGAACAGAACAATGTGTTTGCAGGCCATTGGGTGGCAGTTCTGATGGGGAGATGAAGATATATGGTATCTTCCTCTACTGAGAGTTTATAGCACTCTTTATGTTCTCACTGGAACAGAATTGGGCAAAACTGACCAAGAAGCTTACTTTGACTAGCAATGCCTTTGAATGCACCTCAGTTCTAGATCATCAGCCCATCCAGACTCTGTATTTTCATCACATGGAAGGCGATGAGAACCATTTACAGAATGTTTGCGTATACCCCAAAGTTCATGTGAGCATTGTACCAGTCATGCATAGTGTGTCTGCTCAATAGAAGATGGCATTATTGGGTGGTCCAGTCACTCCCATTGCATATACATCCAGTTAATGTTTCTCTACAGAGTTACAGCCATGCATCATTAACTGCCTCCTACATATATTGAACTGGACTTACCATACATATCTCAAACCAAACATGTCCAAAACGGAACAAAATATATTTCCTCTAAAATTCTTCCTTCTTCTAAGTTTCTTTTTTTCTTTTTTTTTTACTTTTTAAATATATTTCATTTATCTTGTTAAATATTTTCCAATAATGGAGTTCTGTTTCCAGGAGCCAAGATGGAACAGTGAAAAGGTAGTCGCTCTCACTCTCCCCTATCAACCTCTGAAAACCCAGAAAATGTCACCCCAGAAAAAATCCCTGGAAGAGCTGAACTAGAAGCAAGATGGGGAGCAGCAGGGCAGCAGCCCAGCAACTGGGTCTCCCAGGGCCTCAGCAAAAATGAGGGAGGCAGAACTACAAGGGACCCCAGGCAGATAAGTACCCTGCTGCATTCATCTGAAAGGAGGTGAAGAAAACAACCTAAAGGCTTCCTAAAGCCCCGGCCTTGCTGGTTCCAGCCCAACACCAGGTGAGCAGTCGGAGCCCTGCAGCCTCCAATTGTGAAGAAATCCTGAAGCCCAGGTGGTAGAACGGGCAAACACCAACACCTGGACCTCTGAGTGCCTCAGTGAGGGGGAACCGGTGGAAACCAGCTCAGAAAACCACCAGGTGCCTCGGCACTCACCACAAAGGAATCTCCTGGTGCATTAGCAGAAAAAGGGAGACAACACTGCAGGGGGCCCCAGGCAGATAAACACCCTGCAGCACCCATCTAAAAGGAGCAGAAGAAAGCTAAAGGAAAGGAAAATCAGGCAACCTAGAATTGCCTGAAAGTTCCAGCCTTGCTGATTCCAGCCCAACACAAGGTAAGCTGCCAGAAACCTACAGCCTCCAATTGCCAGCATAAGAGGCCCCAGCACACAAAGCCAGTGACCAAGACCTAGGCTCCCAACACAAGAAGCTTGGGTCAGTACCCTCTGTTCCCCAGCAGGAGAGCTCAATCTCTTTAAAGGCCAGGGAATAAAGAAACACCATGAGTAAAAAGAAACATACCATAGATTCATATTATGAGAAGAGTGAAGATCAAGACAGAAATTCTGAAGAGGACAACATTGTCAACAAACCCACATCTGCAACAACAAAAGGGAATATGAACTGGTCTGAAGCCCAAAAAGCCTTCTTAGAAGAGCTCAAGAAGGATTTTAATAGTCAAATGAGAGAGGTAGAAGAGTCCTTCAAAAATACAATTGGCCAATTGGAAAAAAAAATACACTGAAGAAAACAAGTCCCTAAAAAACACAATTGGCCAATTGAAGAAGGACAAAAACTAACAGAAGAGTACACTGAAGAAAACAAGTCCCTAAAAAACACAATTGGCCAGTTGAAGAAGGAAGTACAAAAACTAACAGAAGAAAACAATCTGTTAAAAACTAGAATTGGACAAATGGAAACTAATGTCTCTATGAGAGAGCAAGAATCAGTCAAACAGAAACAAAAAAATGAAAAAATAGATGAAAATGTAAAATACCTCATCAGTAAAACAACCGACCTGGAAAATCGACTCAGGAGAGACAATTTAAAAATTATTGGACTACCTGAAAATCATGATGAAAAAAAGAGCCTGGACAGTATCTTTCAGGAAATCATAAAGGAAAACTGCCCGGAAGTCCTAGAACCAGAAGGGAAAATAACCATAGAAAGAATCCACCGATTACCACCTGAAAGAGATCCCAAATTGACAACCAAGGAAATAATAGCAAAATTCCAAAATTACCAGATGAAAGAGAAGGTGCTGCAAGCAGCCAGAAAGAAACAATTTAAATATCATGGAATCACAGTCAGGATTACACAGGGCCTTGCAACTTCTACATTAAAAAACCGCAGGGCATGGAACATGATATTCCATAAGGCAAAGGAGCTTGGAATGCAGCCAAGGATCAATTACCCAGCAAAAATGAGCATCATTTTTCAAGGGAGGAGTGGATATTCAATGAAATAGGAGACTTCCAAACTTTCCTGATAAAAAGACCAGAGCTCAACAAAAAATTTGATCTTCAAGTACAGGACTCAAGAAGGACTTAAAAAGGTAAATGGGACAGAAGGATACAATATGTTGTTAATGGGGGGGCTGTTTAAACCCCTACAGGGGAATATGAACTTGCAACCCTTGAGAACTGTATTGTTATTACACCATGTTAAAGGAGTATACATAAAGAGGGTGGATATTAATTGACTTTGATGTAATGATAAAAAAAAATCTAATCAAGTGGGTTAAATGGATCCAAATAAGTGGATCAATCTGATCTTAGAAAATGTACTGAGAAAGGAGGAGGCAGACAAGGGTAAATTACATTACAGGAAAAGACACAAAATCCTATTACAGCAGAGGGAAAGAAGGGGGGAGCATTGTTTGAACCTTACTCTCATCAGATTTGGCTCAAGAAGGGCATAATATAATCAGTTAGGTATAGAAATCTAACTTGCCCTACAGGCAGTAGGAGGGAAAAGGGGAAAGAAAAGGGAGGGGGGGAGAAAGAAGGGAGGGAAGAAAAGGGAAAGGGATAACAAAAGGGAGGAGGGACTGAAGGAGGCTGTGGTCAAAAGCAAAACACTAGTGAAGGGGGGAAGGAAAAGGGAGAAAGAAAAGCATAAATAGGGGGAGAAAAGGATGGAGAAAAAGACACAGATAGTAATCATAACTGTGAATATGAAGGGGATGAACTCTGCCATAAAATGGAAATGGATTGCAGAATGGATTAAAAACCAAAATCCTGCAAAATGTTGTTTACAGGAAACACATTTGAAAAAGTGACACATACAGGGTAAAGGTAAAAGACTGGAGCAGAATATATTATGCGTCAGCTGAAGTAAAAAAAGCAGGGGTAGCAATCCTGATCTCAGACAAAGCAAAAGTAAAAATAGATCTAATCAAAAGAGATAAGGAAGGAAACTACATCCTGCACCATAGACAGTGAAGTAATATCATTACTAAACATATACTCACCAAATGGTATAGCATCCAGATTCTTAGAGGAGAAGTTCAGAGAGTTACAGGAAGAAATAGACAGCAAAACTATACTAGTAGAGGACCTCAACTGCCCCCTCTCTGCACTAGATAAATCTAACCACAAAATAAACAAGAAAGAAGTTAAGGAGTTGAATAGAACATTAGAAAAGTTAGGTATGATAGACCTCCGGAGAAAACTGAATGGTGATAGAAAGGAATATACTTTTTTCTTGTCAGTGCATGGCACATACACAAAAATTGACCATGTACTAGGGCATAAAAACCTCACAATTCAGTGGAGAAAGACAGAAATATGAAATGCATCCTTTTCAGATTATGATGCAACAAAAATTATACCTAATAAAGGACCATGGAAAGATAGACTAAAAAACAATTGGAAACTAAATAATCTAATCCTAAAAAATGATTGGGTCAAACCAACAAATCATAGGGAACAAATCAATAATTTCATTCAAGAGAATGACAATAATGAGACAAGATACCAAAACTTATGGGATGCAGCAAAAGCAGTTCTTAGGGGAAGTTTTATATCTCTAAATGCTTACATAAATAAAATAGAGAAAGAAGAGATTAATGAAGTGGACATACAACTAAAAAAACTAGAAAAAGAACAACTACAAAATCCTCAATTAAACACTAAATTAGAAATATTGAAAACCAAAGGAAAAAGTAATAAAATTGAAATTAAGAAAACTATTGAACTAATAAATAAAACTAAGAGCTGGTTTTATGATAAAACCAATAAAATAGATAAACCTTTGGTTAATTTAATTTTAAAAAAGTAAGAAGAAAACAAAATCACTAGTATCAAGAATGAAAATGGTGAAGCTACCACCAAGGAAGAGGAAATTAAAACAATAATTTGGAATTATTTTGCCCAACTATATGCCAACAAATTTGACAATCTTAGTGAAATGGATACATATTTACAAAAATATAAATTGCCCAGATTAACTGAAGAGGAAGTAAAATACTTAAATAACCCGATCTCAGAAAAAGAAGTTGAACAAGGCATTGATGAACTCCCTAGGAAAAAATTTCCAGGGCCGGATGGATTTACAAGTGAATTCTATCAAACATTTAAAGAACAATTAATTCCAATACTACATAGAGTATTTGGGAAAATAGGTGAAGAAGGAGTCTTACTAAATTCTTTTTATGATGCAAATATGGTGTTGATACCTAAACCAGGAAGAGTCAAAATAGAGAAAGAAAATTATAGACCAATTTCTCTAATGTAGATGCAAAAATTTTAAACAAAAATCAGGCAAATAGATTGCAGCAACTTATCACAAGAATAATACCCTATGATCAGGTAGGATTTATACCAGGAGTGCAGGGTTGGTTCAATATTAGGAAAACTATCAGCATCATTGAGCATATCAACAACAAAACCAACAAAACCACATGATCATATCAATAGATACAGAAAAAGCTTTTGTTAAAATACAACACCCATTCCTATTAAAAATACTAGAAAGCATAGGTATAAATGGAGTTTTCCTTAAAATGATAAATAGCATATATCTAAAACCTTCAGCAAGCATTATATATAATGGGGACAGGCTGGAAGCATTTCCAATAAGATTGGGGGTGAAACAAGGATGTCCATTATGTGCACTGTTAAGAAATTAAAGGCATTAGAATAGGCAAAGAAGAAACAAAGCTATCACTCTTTGCAGATGACATGATGATATACTTAGAGAATCCTAGAGAATCAAGTGAAAAACTACTTGAAATTAACAACTTTAGCAAAGTTGCAGGCTATAAAATAAACCCACATAAATCATCAGCATTCCTATATATTACCAACAAAGCCCAACAGCAAGAGATAGAAAGAGAAATCCCATTTAAACTGACTGTAGACATCATAAAATATTTAGGAGTCTACCTCCCAAAACAAACCCAGGAACTTTGTGAACGTAATTACAAAACATTTTTCACACAAATAAAATCAGATCTAAACAATTGGAAAAACATCATTTGCTCATGGGTAGGCCAAGCTAATATAATAAAAATGACAATCCTACCTAAGCTAATTTACTTATTCAGTGCCACACCCATCAACATACCAAAAAATTATTTTATAGAGTTAGAAAAAATAATAACAAGATTCATTTGGAAAAACAAAAGGTCCAGAATATCGAAGGAACTAATGAAAAGAAATACAGGGGAAGGTGGCCTAGCAATTCAGATCTTAAATTGTATTATAAAGCAGCAATCAGCAAAACTGCTTGGTACTGGCTAAGAAATATGGAGGTGAATCAGTGGAATAGGTTAAATATGCAAGATACAGTAGTCAAGGTCCATAGCAATTTATTATTTGATAAACCCAAAGACTCCAGCTTCTGCAACAAGAACCCACTCTGAAAAAAATCTGCTAGAAAAACTGGAAAATAGTATGGCACGAACTAGGCAAACACCCAAATCTCACACCATATACCAAAATAAAGTCAAAATGGTTCAGGACTTAGATATAAAGGCTGATACCATAAGTAAACTGGGAGAACAAGGAATAGTTTACCTATCAGATCTATAGAGAACAGAAGAATTCATGACCAAACAGGAGATAAAGAACATTATGAAAAGCAAGATGTATAATTTTGATTACATTAAATTGAAAAGGTTTTGCACACACAAAGCCAATGCAACTAAGATTAGAAGGAAGGTAGAAAATTGGGAAAGAATTTTTACAACCCATCTCTCTGATAAGGGCCTCATTTCCAAAATGTATACAGAATTAATACAAATTTATAAGACTACAAGCCATTCTCCAACTGATAAATGGTCAAAGGATATGAACAGACAGTACTCAGATGAAGAAATTAAAGCCATCTATAGTCATATGAAAAAATGCTGTAAATCATTATCGATTAGAGAAATGCAAATCAAAACAACTCTGAGGTACCACATCACACCTATCAGATTAGCCAACATGACAAAAAAGGAAAATGATAAATGTTGGAGAAGATGTGGGAAAATTGGAACACTAATACATTGTTGGTGGAGTTGTGAAATGATCCAACCATTTTGGAGAACAATTTGTAACTATGCCCAAAGGGCTACAAAAATGTGCATACCCTTTGATCCAGCAATAGCACTTCTAGGGCTGTATCCCAAAGTGATCAATGAAATGGGAAAAGGACCCACATGTACAAAAATATTCATAGCAGCTCTTGCTATTTTTGTGGTGGCAAGGAATTGGAAATTTAGAGGATGCCCATCAATTGGGGAATGGCTGAGCAAGTTGTGGTATATGAACGTAATGGAATACTATTGTGCTATAAGAAATGATAAACAAGCTGACTTCAGGAAAACCTGAAAAGACTTATGTGGTCTGATGCTGAGTGAAGTGAGCAGAACCAAGAGGATTTTGTACACAATAACAGCCACATTATGCAATGACTAATATTGTTAAACTGAATCCTTCTCAGCATTGCAAGGATCTGAGACATCTCCAGAGGCCCCAGGATGGAAAATGCTACCCACATCCAAAGGAAGAACTATGGAAGTTGAATCGCTATCAATTGTTTTTACCTTCTGTTGAATTTTGTTTCATCTTTAATTTTTACTTACAACTTCACTAATGTGAAAATATGTTTAATAGGAATGTAAATGTAAAGCCTATATCAGATTGTGTACCATCTTGGGGAGGGTGAGGGAGGAGGAGGGGTGAGAAAAATTTTCAACTCAAAAGAATGTGGAAGTGATTGTTGATAAATCAAAATAAATTGATAAAATTTAAATTAAAAAAGGGGAAAAAAAGAAAAAATATTTCCCAATTATATGGAAAAGATTGACATTCACTTTTGAAAGTTTTGCAGTCCACACTCTCTCCCTACTTTTTAACTTTCCCTTCTTTTTGAAAAGATAAACAATTTGATATGGATTATACATGTGAAGGCAAACAAAATGTATTTCCATGGTAACCATCTTACGAAAAAAAAAATAAAAACAAGTAAGGCAAAAAAGTATGCTGTGACCTGCATTCAGAGTTCATTAGTTCTCACTCTGGAGTCCTTTGGAATTGTATTGCCTCATTGCTTTGATCAGAGTAGTTAAGTCTTTGACAACTGATCATTGTTTCAATATTGCTATTCCTTTGTATAATGTTCTGGTTCTGATCACTTCACTTCTCAACAATTCATATAAGTCTTTCTAGGTTTTTCTGAAAGCATTTCTTATATCCTAATAGCATTCCATCACAATAATATGCCATAACTTATTCAGCCATTCACCATTTGATAGCCATCTCTTTGATTTCCAATTCTCTGCCAGCACAAAAAGAGCTGTTACAAATATCCTTGTAAATAGGTACTTTTCCCTTTTCTTTGATCTCTTTGGGATACTGATCTGGCAGTGGGATTTCTGGGCAAAAGGTATGAAGAGTTTTATAGCTCTTTGGGCATAGTTCTAAATTGTCTCCAGAATGGCTGGACTATTTCACAACTCCACCAATAGTGCATTTAGTGTACCAGTTTTTTTTTGTTTTTTTTTTTTTGCATTCCCTCCAGCATTTGTCATTTTTCTTTTCTGTTGCATTAACCAATCTGACAGGTGTGAAATGATATCTCACAGATAATTTTCCCCATTCTTCCTCTTTCTTCCCCCTTCTCCCAAGGCATTCCTCTTTCTCATCTATTCATTTTTTTACATCATCTCAACATAATCAACTCACTCTTATGCCATCTTTCTATGTAGTATCCTCCTAACTCACATGAAAATGATAAAATTCTTATAAGTTACATTTACCACAGGGTCATATAGAAATGTAAACAGTTTAAGTTTATTGAGTTTCATGATATCTCTTTCATCTTTACCTTTTTGTGCTAGTATCTGAGTCTTGTAATTAAAAGTCAAATTTTCTATTCAGCTCTGGTCTTTTCATCAGGAGTGCTTGAAGTCCTCTATTTCGTTAAATATTCATTTTCTTTTAAGAGATTATGCTCAGGGTAGGTTACATCTTGGTTGCAGTCCTAGGTCTTTTGTCCTCTAGAATATTATATTCCAAGCCCTCCACTCTTTTAAAATGGTCACTGCTACATCTTCTGTGATCCTGACTATGGCTTCACATTATTTGAATGGTTCTTTTCTGGCTGCTTGAAGTGTTTTGTCTCTGACCTAGTAGTTCTGGCTATGATATTTTGGGGAGTTTTCATTTTGGGATCTCTTTCAGGTGGTGATTCTTTAAATTTCTATTTGACCCTCTGATTGTAGGTTTTGGGGGCATTTTTTCTTGATAATTTCTTGAAATATGATTAGGCTCTTTCTTTGATCTATCAGATCTGATTGTCAGATATTCCAATAATTCTTTAATTATCTCTCCTTGATCTATTTTCCAGATCAATTGTTTTTCTGATGAGGTATTGAACACTTGCTTCTATTTTATTTTTATGCTTTGAACTTGGTTTTATTTTTTTTTTGAGTCATTAGCTTCTACTTGCCCAATTCTAATTTTTAAGTAATTATTTTAACTGGCAATTTTTTTTTACTTCCCTTTCCATTTGGCCAATTCTATTTTTAAGATAGTATTCTCTTCAATATTTTTGTGCTTCTTTTCCCAAACTATTAATTTTTTTCATGTCTTTCTTCCTATACTCTTATTTCTACACCTATTTTTTCCTCCAGCACTGTTATTTAATGTTGAAAATATCAAGATGTTAGGAGACACACTGTTTTCCACAGCTAAAGCCTATCAATCAGGTTGTACCTCGAGTCTGATATAACAATAATCATTTGTGGGGGCAGCTAGGTGGCACAGGGAATAGAGCACTGGCCCTGAAGTCAGGAGAACCTGAGTTCAAATCTGGCCCCAGAACAAACACTTGACACTTACTCGCTGTGGGACCCTGGGCAAGTCACTTAACTTCAATTACCTAAAAAACAAAACACAACAAAACAAACTAACAAAAAAAAATTTGTGCTCAACCTCTGGATGATCTCAGCCACAGAAAATCCCAGAATTGTTTCTGCTTGAGTAGCCCTTCTATGAATCAGACTTGTCTCATTGTTTCTGTTACCCCTCATTTCCAGGGATACAGCTCACTGTGTAGCCACTGGTATAAGTATTGCGATCTTCCTACTAGGGATGTGGCTTTGCCACATGTTTCCTTGCTTGCAAGCTGTTTCATTCACTTTGAAATTAAACTTCTGTTTGATCCCTGACTCTTCTGTCTTTAGCCTGCTTTGTTTGACTCCAGCCCCCTATGGGCTAGAGGCTGGTTTTGTCCAGCTGGCATTAATTGATGTCAGAAGTGGGATTAGACATAGAATTGGGCCATTGGATTCTCCAGTACCAATGGGAATGGACTAGACACCACCAGAGATTTATTTCTGTGGAGTCCTATCACCACCTGATGAGTCTTCTGCCCTTTTCTCTTTCCCATCTTCTGAGCTGTGCTTCGGTTGAGCAGGGTGTTCTTTGTGAGGAAAACTCCACGGTCTCTCCCATGACCCAGTTTGTTCTAGATCACTCTGGTAAGGATATCCTTTTTCAGCTGCATAGCTCTGATAATTGACCTCCTGCATGCCTCTATAAAATTGCAATTGTATACCTAACTGCATGCCTCAGTAACTTGTGTGCCTCAACTAAACCAGCTAAAATTAGAATTGTAATTGTGTACTTTGTTAGAATTCTCTGTGTCTATCTATATCTGACTTGTTTTGTCCATGTTTGTGTCTTTGTAAAATGTAAAATGTTTGTGTCATGTTTGTGTATGAGCTAGATTCAGTTACTTTGAAAGATTTAAAATGCAGCCATTCAGATAAAACTTTTAAGGGGTAGAGCCAAAGAATTTAAAATACTGGGAAAGAGTAATGAACATCCCAGATCAGATTCCCAAATAAAGATGTTTAAAATGCTGATTAATATGTAGGGAAACTTAAATTATGTTCTGCCTTCCAACTGTGTAATTCATGGCTCAGGGCCCATCTGGTGGGGTAGGGGGCAATAGATGCAGTGGATCCCCCCCACTGGCAGTGGCCCCAATAGCCCTGTGCCCCTGGGCATCCTTCAGCCCTCCCCTCTAGACAAACCTGGGGGCATCAAGCATAGTACATCCTATTCACTCTACCCAAGCAGCTGCAAATGGACCCAGGCCCAGCAACGCCTAGCCCCAAAGCTGCAACTATCAGGGAGTCAGGCACCATGGTGAGCAACCACTTTGCCCTGTCACCAGAAACTACCACCAATGGGAAGGTCCTGGCACCAGCTACCCTAGCCCCTGTGATTCCCATTCTGCAAAAAACACCCTCTACTGAACCCCCCCCCAAAAAAAAAAACTCAGTCAGTGCAGACTCAGCCTTCGGCAGGCCCTTCCAAGCTACTTCCTGAGAAGGTCCTGGTGGCACTGGCGGCACCTGATGTGGCAGCATGAGGTGGAGGGGGGCAGCCAGCCTCTACCATTGGTGAGCCCACCCTTTTCTGTTCTGGTTGCAGAAATTTATTAGTTGTGTAATCTTAGGCAAGTTATTTTATTTCTGTTTGCCCCAGTTTCCTGATCTGTAAAGAGAAAAATAATAATGGTACCCAGTTTCCAGGGTGGTTGTGCAGATCAAAATAATATAATGATTGTAAAGTGCTTAATACAATGACTGGAATATGCTAAATACTACATTATTATTATTTCTTTAATTGAATGTGATTATTCCATACCTGATAACTCTAAAGTGGTTTCAAAATGCCAAAGATAGTATGGTACGATTTTTATATGTGATAATTTGGAAATGTAATTGATGTCATCTGAAGTTTATTGTTCGTGTTATTACTGTATTTTTAAATTCTCCTATATAGTGAAATTTGAGAGACCACTAAAACAGAAATGCTGTTAGACAAAACAACTTTTTTAATTTGGATGCTGTTACTCATGAATTGGATTTGACTGAAAGTCTTCCTCTCCACTCATAGACTACGACACAGAAATATATATAGGTAATGGAGTTGCATAGTGGTGTCTGTTGCTATGTCTAGTGCTAGCACAGGGTTCCAACCTGTAGCCTCTTTCTGACCAGTTTCCAGATCCCCTCACTATTTCTGGTTTAAGAGCTCCTAAACCTGCAGTTGCTTCTGTTGCCATCACGTACTCCTCCCAATAGTATATCATTCATGTGGGCTCTGGGATAACTTCCATCCCTGTGTCATAGATGTCTCTATTTGACCTTCTAAGTTGTCTTGGGCTGGAAGAATGTCTCACCCTGACCTTTTGTTTTCTCTGCCACTCCATAATTTGATTTAAGGCATTATTTTAAAGTTCTTTGCAGGCAAATGTTGGGAGAGCTTGCCTGAGTACTTCTTCTATTCCTCCATCTTGGCTCTGCCCTGAGAAATCTCTCTCCTTTCTTTTCAAGGGCACTACCAGTCTTCCAATTATCCATGCTCTCAATCTCATCCTCTTTAATTGGACTCTTCACTTGAACTACCTTTACATAGCCAATCTCTTGCTAAATCTTGCTATTTCTACCCTGGAAACATTTCTTGTATATTGACCCTTTAATTTACTCACACAGCCATCACCTAGTGCAGGCTCTTACCTCTTCTTACCTGCACTTTCCTAATAACCTTGAAATTGTTCACCCTACCTCAAGTCTCTTCCCACTATAATTCATTCTCCAGTAAATTCCTAAGATGATTTTTTTAAAGCATAGATACAGTCACATCAAGCCTCAGTTTAGCGAATTTCAGTGGATATCTATTATCTGTAAGATCAAATACAAACTCCTCTGTTCAGAACTTAAAATTCCTCAGGGCACAGGAGAAAGTAGATAAGATCAGGGCTGAGGTCAAAGTGTTTCCCTCCCTCAACAGACTTATTTTCAGATGATTTATTTGGAAAGCTTTTCATTCACTTACCAGTAAGAGGAATCCCTTAAAAATTAACTCTCTTCTTTCCACCAATAACTCTGTTTGGTTTTGACTCCAAGGAGAACCATATCTTCCTCAGAAAAATCTGATCACCTGAAATCTCATCATCATGCTGATTGACTCAGTTTTTGATACTGAGCACCTTCTCAGCTCCCTCAGTTGCCTCTCCCCACTTTGACTGGAGTGCTAAAGGGAAGAGTAGTAAACTCTTCCCAAAGTTATCTCTTATTTAGGGATTTACAGGTAATTTTCAGGATTTACAGGTAACTCTCCATTTTCTATCAGCTTCTTAACTTGGTTTCAACTCCATGGAACATCTTACCCTGATGCCCACGGCCCTCTAGTGCCCCTCTCCCACTTTTTCTAGCTTCCTGTTATATATTATCTTCCACTGTTAGATTGTAAACCCCTGGAGTGCAGGAATTATCTTTGTTTTTCTCCTTCATATCTTCACTTTTTAGCACAGTGCCTGGTACTTAAGAACTTAGTAAGTGTTCATTAAGTCGAATTGAATCTAAATCTCTCAGGCCCAAATTGACTTGACTCCTAAAGTAGGACCAAGTACCTTTGTCTAATCCCAACAGGTCTCTTTTGATCATTTTTTTATTTATTACATTTAATGAAAAGTAAGGGTTCTTAACCTAGGTTGTTAACCACAGACCCTTACTCTGTGGACAGATTATAAAGGGTCTATGAACTTAGATGAGGGAAAATATCATTCTGAAAAGTTTCATTCACTCCTAACTCAAATTTAACATTTACTACAATAACAACAATAATAATAATAGTAATAATAATAATAAAACATTTTTCCCCTGAGAAGTGGCCCACAGGCTGCAAAAGGGGTCCACACAGAAGATTAAAGAAAAAAAAAAAGAAAAACTTGGTTTAAAATTTTGATTGATTTATTGAGACATACTCTCTCCTCCTTAAAGTATCATTCACTTTAAATGGAATAGGAAGATTAGATTTACTCAATGAAGCCAACTCTGGCACTTACTGATATGATTGCTTCATCTGTCTACTCAGAGCCTTTTAGTAAATTCATATTTCCTTCTAAATAAATCACAGAATCTTTAACCTGGCACTCAAAGTTCTTCTCAGCTAGGTTCCTCCTTGCCTTTCTGGTTTTATTTCTAGTTTCTTTTTGTCCACTACACAGCAAAGAAACCTAATTTCTTATTGTCCACTTTGCTTGTGTTATTCCTTACCTGCTGAATAATTATTTTTTACCCCCACAATACAAAATATATCACTTTATTTTTTTCAAGGCCCAGCTTTAGTGACTCAATTAAGTTGTTAGACATCTGTGTATTTGGAAATAATTTTTCGTTCCTGATATCTCTTTTTTCTTCTATTTTTATATTATTGTTTTGTGGTTACATATTTAACATATAGTTAGCCCACATTTGCATGTATATTGTATCTCCTTCATTAGATTGTACATAGTATAAGTGCAGCATCCATATATTGACTGTTTTTAGTGACTGCCACAGTGCTTTGAATATGGTGGGCACCTAATAAATGTGTGAAAAATTAAAGAAATTAAATGAAATATTTCCAGTAGAATGTTGTATTGGTCTGTTAATAAAACATACTTACTATTCTTTTCTTGCCACAACAATTTAGTCTGAGCTATGATTTGTATACATAACATATATGCAACCCCTATACTATCATTAGTAAACTTTGAAAGTTGAGTAATTGTTTTTTAATAGGAGGCTCACAGATTTGCAATTAAATATTAACTTGCCATGAATAACACACTATTAAAGGTACCATTTCATCTATTAAATAAAGTTAGCATCCTTATGATATTTTAAATATCTTTCAGAATTGGTTAGAAATATTTTTCTATCTCAGTTATTATCTCTTATTTCACTTCCTGAAAATTCAAAAGAGCATGTTTCTATATTGTACCCTTATTGTATCCTTTTGTGGAATTCTGGAAGAGTAGAAATACACATCTCTAATTGCAAATTCTCTTTTTTACTGAAAAAGAAAGCAGGAAAAATGCAGTGCAGAGGCAAAGACATAATTCAATTTCTTTGTAATAGTGTTTTTATTGAGAGGTGATAGCAGTTAAATAAAATGTTAAAAAATGAGTAGACTTCAATCCTGAAATTTCAGTGGAACAACATATTTTATAATTTATACAAAAGCTAAAATACAGACTCTAGAATGGTGAGCCTTTTGTTCCCCTTCAGTTCCTATGCCCTTTCATTTCCATATAATTTGAAACCTCTGTGTGTTCATATCTTGACTGGCCATTTAATGGAAAATTAAGGTTTTGTCTGTGTCACGGATGAGGCAGGAAAGACTAATTAGCAATTTATGAATAATGTTTCTGTTTACACTTTTATTCCCTTGGCCAATTATTTTATTAAAAGCTCCTAATTTGATTACAGCCCTTATTGAAATAGTGTTTTTTCATAGGTAAATTCTAATTTCACAAGCCATCTCTGTGATTTTATGTCTCTGAGACATGTATTTCAAAATGAGAAAGCCAGACTCAGCCAACACATTTTTAAGCCAGACAGACATCTTAGCAGAAACAGAGTTTTGAGGATAACGTAATAAACAGAAATGTAAAGCATTAACTTATTATTTTCCTATGAGGTTGCCAAGTGTTTATGTACATGTGTAATCAGAGAGAGAGAGAGAGAGAGAGAGAGAGAGAGCATATCTCTCAAAAAAACCCCATATATACTGACTAAATATTATGTGGGTTTAATAGAAGTTAATTTAAGGTAGGTACAAGGCAGGATAAGGTAGCCTAATTTTTGCTTTTCTCCCCCTCCCTATTCAGTTTGCAGTCATAGCTATGCTATAGCATAGAGTATGCTCTCCCTACCAAAATGATTCTAACCTGCTCTTGAAAGGAAATGTCCAAGAAGGTCATTGAATCTGAAAGATAGATGGATCTTTCTTTATAACTTTTTATACTTACACTTCATAACAAGTCATACTAACATGCGTTTTTTAAAACTTGAGTGAAAACAGATGAAGGACATGAGAAGTAAAGTGAGTAGTCAGTAAACATTTATTAAGCATCTTCTATGTGCCAGGCACTTTAAAACACTGACAATATGCAATGAGGAAACATACAATCCTTGACCTCAAGGGGCAATTTTGTTTTTACACTTACTTATGTATTTTACTTTTGTTTCTGAATAGTATTTTATTTTTTCCAATTACATGTAAGATGGCCTGCAACATTCATTTTCACAAAATTTTGAATTCCAAATGTTTCTCCTTCCCTCCTCGCTCTCCAAGACAGCAAGCAATCTGATATATGTTATACATATATAATCATGTTAAACATATTCCCACAATAGTCATGTTGTAAAAGAAGAATCAGAACAAAAGGGAAAAAAAAACTACAAGAAAGAAAATAAATAAAAAATAAAAAAGTGAAAATTGTATGCTTCAATGTGCATTCAGATTCCATAGATTTTCTCTGGATGTAGTTAGTATTTTCCATCACAAGTCTTTTGGAATTGTCTTGGATCATTGTATTGCTGAGAAGAGCTAAGTCTATCATAGTTGATCATTACAAGATGTTACTGTTGCTGTGTACAACGTTCTCCTAATTCTGCTTACTTCACTCATCATCAATTCATGTAAGTGTTTCCAGGTTTTTCAGAAATCTGCCTGCTCATCAATTCATTTTTTACCCTTAATTTTTATTTTTTAAAAATAATTTATTTTTTGTTTTCAACATTCACTTCCATAAGATTATTTTCTCCCCCTCCTTCTCTTCTCACCTTCCCAAGAAGCTGTATAATCTGATATAGGCTATACTTATACATTCATATTAAGCATATTTTCACATTAGTCATGATGTATAGAAGAATTAAAACTAATGGCAGGAACTGCGAGAAAGAAGAAATAAAACAACAAAAGAAAAGGAGAGAAAATAGCATGCTCCTAATCTGCTTTCAGCATCCATGGTTCTTTTTCTGGGTGTGGACAGCAGTTTCCATCATCAGTCTTTGAAGTTGTCTTAGATCCTTGCATTGCTGAGAAGAGCTAAGTCTATCAGGTCAGTTATTGCACAAGGCAGCTGTTATTGTGTAAAAGCTTCTCCTGGTTGTGCTCATTTCACTAGCATCAGTTCATGTAAGTCTTTCCATGTTTTTTCTGAAGTCCACCTCTTCATCATTTGTTATAGCACAATAGTATTCCATCACATTCATATACCACAACTTGTTCAGCCATTCCCTAATTGATGGGCATCCCCATTTCCAATTCTTTGCTACCACAGCAAGAGCAGCTAGAATATTTTTTTTGTATGTGTGGGCCCTTTTCCTTTTTTTATGATCTCTTTGGGATACAGACCTAGAAGTGATATTTCTGGGTCAAAGAGTATGCACAATTTTATAGCCCTTTGGGCATAGTTCCAAATTGCTCTTCAGAATTGTGAGATCAGTTCATAACTCTACCAACAATACTTTAGTGTTCCAATTTTCCCACACCTTCTCCAACATTTATCCTTTTCCTGTTTTTCAATTTTAGCCAATCAGACAGGCATAATGTGGTACCTCAGGGTCTTTTTGATTTGCATTTCTCTAATGAATAGTGATTTAGAGCATTTTTTCATATGACTGTAGATAGATTTAATTTCTTCCTCTGAAAACTGCCTATTCATATCCTGTGACCATTTATCAACTGGGGAATGACTTGTATTCTTATAAATTCAACTCGGTTCTCTATATGTTTTAGAAATGAGGCCTTTATCAGAGACCCTGGCTGTTAAAAAAAATGTTTCCCATCTTTCTGCTTCCCGTCTAATTTTGGTTACATTGGCTTTGTTTGTGCAAAAAATTTTCAATTAAATGTAATCAAATTTATCTGTTTTGCATTTCATAATGTTCTCTATCTATTGTTTGGTCACAAATTCTTCACTTCTCCATAGACTTGATAGGTAAATTATTCCTTGCTCTTCTAGTATTTGCTTACAGTATCAGTCTTTATATCTAAATCATATACCATTTTGACTTTATCATGGTATATAGCGTGTAAGATGTTGATCTACACCTATTTTCTGCCATACCATTTTCCAGTTTTCCCAGTAGTTTTTTGTTAAATAGTGAGTTCTTATTCCAGAAGCTGAAGTCTTTGGATTTATCAAATAGTAGATTACTCGAATCATTGACTGTTGTGTCTTGTATACCTAACCTATTCCACTGATCCACCAGTCTATTTCTTAGCCAGTACCAAGTATTTTTGATGATTGTTGCTTTATAATATAATTTAAGATATGGTACAAATAGCTCATCTTCCCTTGCATTTATTTTTTATTTGTTCCCTTGAGGTTCTGGACCTTTTGTTCTTCCAGATGAAATTTGTTTTTTCTAGCTCTATAAAAAAAATGTTTTGGGTAATTTGCTTAGTATGGCACTGAATAAGTAAAGTAATTTAGATATAATTGTCATTTTTATTATATTAGATCAGCCTACCCATGAGCAACTGATATTTTTCCAATTATTTAGATCTGACTTTATTTTCGTGAAAAGTGTTTTGTAATCGTGTTCATATAATTCTTGAGTTTGCTTTGGCAGGTAGACTCCCAAATATTTTATAATGTCTGCAGTAATTTTAAATGGAATTTCTCTTTCTAGCTGTTGCTATTGGGCTTTGTTATAAATATATAGAAGTGGAAATGATTTATGTAGTTTTATTTTATATCATGCAACTTTGTTAAATTTGTTTATTATTTCAAGTAATTTTTTACTTCATTTTATAGGATGCTGTACGTGTATCATCATACATCTGCAAAGAGTGGTAGCTTTGTTTCTTCTTTGCATTTTTCAATTCCTTCAATTTATTTTTCTTCTTTTACTGCTCGAGTTAACATTTCTAGTGCAAAATTGAATAACAGTGATTATAACTGACATCCTTGTTTCACTCTCAATTTTGTTGGAAATGCTTTTAGCTTATTCCCATTACATATAATGCTTGCTGATGGTTTTAGATAGATGCTACCTACCATTTTAAGGAAGACTCCATTTATTCCTATGCTTTCTAGTGTTTTTAAAAGGAATGGTTGTTGTGTTTGTCAAAAGCTTTTTCTGCATCTATTGAGATAATCATGTGATTATTGTTTTGGTGTTGATATGTTCAATTATGCTGATAGTTTTCCTAATATTGAACCAGACCTGCATTCCTGGTACAAATACTACCTGGTCATAGTGTGTTATCCTTGAAATTAGTTGCTATAATCTCTTTGCTATTATTTCATTAAAAATTTTTGGATCTATATTCATTAGAGAAATTTGTCTATAATTTTCTTTCTCTGTTTTGGCTCTTCCTGGTTTAGGTATCAGCACCACATTTGTATCATAAAAAAAAAAAATTGGTAGAACTCCTTCTCCTATTTTTCCCAAATAGTTTATATAGCATTGGAATTAATTGTTCTTTAAATGTTTGATAGAATTCACTTATAAATCCATCTGGCTCTGGAGATTTTTCTTAGGGAGTTCATTGATGGCTTGTTCAGTTTCTTTTTCTGAAATACAGTTATTTAAGTATTGTATTTCCTCTTCCCTTAATCTGAGAAATGTTTATATTTTTGTGAATATTCATCCATTTCATTAAGATCATCAAATTTATTCATATACTGTTTGACAAAATAACTCATAATTACCATTTTTATTTCCTCTTCATTGGTGGTGAATTCATCCTTTTCATTTTTCATGCTGGTGATTTGGTTTCTTTCTTTTTTTTAATTAAATTGACCAAAGGTTTATCTATTTTATTGTTTTTCTTTTTTCATAAAATCAGCTTTTAGTTTTGTTTTTTAGTTCAATAGTTTCCTTAATTTCAATTTTATTAATTTCTCCTTTGGTTTTCAGAATTTCTAATTGGGTATTTAATTGCAGATTTAAAATTTATTCTTTTTCTACCTTTTTTAATTGAATGACCAATTCATTGATCTCTTCTTTCTCCATTTTATTAACATAAGCATTGAGAGATAGAAAACTCCTAAGAACTGCTTTTACTGTATCCCATAAGTTTTTGTATGTTGTATCATTATTGTTATTCTCTTGGATGAAGTTATTGCTTGTTTCTATGATTTGTTGTTTGATCTCAGTCATTCTTTAGAATTAGATTATTTAGTATCCAATTAATTTTTAGTCTATCTTTTTGTGGCCCTTTATTACATGTAAGTTTTATTGTAGCATGATCTGAAAAGAGTGTATTTAATATTTATTTCTTTCTACACTGAATGGTGAGGTTTTTATGTCTTAGTACATGGTCAGTTTTTGTGTAGGTGCCGCATAACACCAAGAAAAAGGTATTTTCCTTTCTGGCCCCATTAAGTTTTCTCCAGAGGTCAACCACATTTAACTTTTCTAGGTTTCTATTAATCTCCTTAACTTCTTTCTTATTTATTTTATCATTAGATTTATCTAGTTCAGAGAGTGGGAGGTTGAGGTCCCCCACTAGTATAGTTTTGTTGTCTATTTCTTCCTGTAACTCCTTTAACTTCTCCTCTAAGTATTTGGATGCTATACCACTTGGTGCATATGTTTAGTAATGATATTACTTTATTGTCTATGGTACCTTTTAGCAGGATGTAGTTTCCTTCCTTATCTCTTTTAAATTGATCTATTTTTGCTTTTGCTTTGTCTGAGATCAAGATTGCTACCTCTGCTTTTTTTATACTTCAGCTGAACCATAATATATTCTACTCCATCCTTTTACCTTTATGCTGCGTCTATCCCTCTGCTTCAGATGTGTTTTTTTGTGAACAATATATTATAGGATTATGGTTTTTAATCCACACTGCTATCTGTTTCCTTTTTATGGGAGAGTTCATCACATTCACATCCACAATTATGATCACTATCTGTGTCTTTCTCTCCATGCTATTCCCCCCAACATGATTATTATTTTTTTCTCTCCTTTCTCCCTTTCCTTCTTCTCTAGAATTTTGCTTTTGACTACCACTTCCTTAAATCTGTCCTCCCTTCTATCACACCTCCCTTTTCTTTTCCCTCTCCCTTCCTACTTCCTGTAGGGTAATTTAGATTTCTATATGTAGCTGACTGTGTTTCTTCACAAGCTTCTTGTTCTGGGAGCCCTGGAACTGATCACTGGCTTTAAGTGCTGAGGCCTTAGATGTTGGCAGGTGGAGGCTGTAGGGTTCTGGCAGCTTACCTGGTGCTAGGGTCAGCAACACTGGAGATCTAGAGGTGGGACTGGGGAGTCTGGTCCCTGGGGCATGCCTGTTCACCTGGGCCTTGCACTCCTTTCTTTGGCTCCTGCTCACCTGGGCCTTGCACAGGGATATTTTGCCTCCTGGAGTTGTGCTTCTGGAATTGTGCTTAGGCACTGGGAGATTTGGCTTCTGGAGAAGGCTGTCACACATGGTGGTGTTCCAAGCTGGTGTCTACTGGTTCCCCTGCCTGTACTGAGGTATTCAGGGGGTCCTGGTGTTGGTGCTTGCTTGCTCAGGATCTCCTCTGGCATGCTGAGGAAGGGCTTGCTGCTGACTTGCTGGGACACTCTCCTTCCTATACTGCTCCCCCTCCCCCAGATGAAGAGGGGGCATTTCCTGTTAATCCCCAAGCTTCCTGGGCTACAAGACTGCTGCACCCCATTTTTTTGCTAGCTCAGCTATTCCAAGGTTTTTCCTGGGGTGATATTTTCTAGTTTTTCAGAGGTCAAAAAGGGAGGGCAAGAGCAACTTAATTCTTCATTTTTAAAAAAATTTATTAATTTTTTTGTTTGGTGGATTATTTCTTTATTTTTAGGCAATTGGGGTTAAGTGACTTGCCCAGGGTAACACAGCTAGTAAGTGTCAAGTGTTTTGTCCGAGGACGGATTTGAACTCAGGTACTCCTGACTTCAGGGCCAGTGCTGTAACCACTGCGCCACCTAGCTGCCCCTGCAACTTAGTTCTTACTTCACAATCTTGGCTCCCAGAAGTAGAACGTACCTATGTAGAGTCCCCTGAAATCTTAAAATTTATTTATTTAGAATTTATGATTAGAATTTATTTATATTGGAATTTTCTCTAGTTGCACGTAAAAAATAACATTCATTTTTATGACTCTGAGTTCCAATTTTTCTTCCTCTCTCCCCACTTCACCTCACTGAGAAGGCAAGCAGTTTGATGTAGGTTATAAACATGTAGTTATGCAAAACATTTATGTAATAGTCATGTGAAAGAAAAAATAGAACAAAGTGGAGAAAAGAAAACCTCAAGAAAAAAAAAGAAAATTTTAAGAAAAATACGCTTCAACCTGTATTCAGACATCATCAATTTTTTCTTTGGAGATGGATAGCATTCTTCATCAAAAGCCATACCTAGTTGTCTTGGATCATTGTATTACGGAGAACAGCTAAGTCATTTATAGCTCATCATCTTACAATATTGCTGCTACATTGCACATAGTACATTTTACTTTTGTGTCAGCTCCCATAAATCTTTCCAGATTTTTCTGAGAGCATCCTACTCATCATTTCTTATAGCAAAATAGTATCCCATTACATTTACATACTACATTTTGTTCATCTTTTCCCCAATTGATAGCTATCTCTTAATTTTCTAAATCTTTGCCACAACAACAACAAAAAAAAGCTCCTGTAAATATTTTTGTACATGTGGGTCCATTTCCCTTTTTTATGATTTCTTTGGGCCACACACTAGTAGTGGTATTGCTGGATCAAATGGTATGCACAGTTTTATAGCACTTTGGGTATAGTTCAAAATTGTTCCCCAGAATGGTTAGATCAGTTCACAACTCTACCAACAATGCATTAATGTTCTAATTTTCCCACATCTCTTCTAACATTTATCATTTTCCTTTTCTGTCATATTAGCCAATTGGGTAGGTGTGAGATGGTACTTCAGAGTTACTTTACTTTGCATTTCTCTAATCAATAGTGATTTAGAGTATTTTTATATGATTATGGATAACTTTAATTTCTTCCTCTGAAAATTACCTGTTCATATCTAACATTTATCAATTAGGGAATGATTTGTCTTCTTATAAATTTGACTCAGTTCTCTATATATTTTAGAAATGAGGCCTTTATCAGAAACATTGGCTATAAAAATTATTTTCCAGCTTTCTGCTTTCCTTCTAATCTTGGTTGCATTGGTTTTGTTTGTGAAAAAACTTTTTAATTTAATATAATCAAAATTACCCATTTTGCATTTCATAATATTCTCTATCTCCTGTTTGGTCATACATTCTTCCCTTCTCCATAGATCTGGTAGGTCAACTATTCCTTGCTCTCCTAATTTGTTTATGGTATCATTCCTCATATCTAAATCACATGCCCATTTTGACCTTTTCTTGACTTTGTCAAAACAATTTAAGGGTGAAAATTGCCTTAGTCTTGTCCATTTTCTATTGTAGCACAGTAAATGTTGGTAGAAAAACCTTATGTTTTTCTGGAAGAGATTATGGAAAAACTATTAGATCCTAGAGCAATTCTTCAGTCATTCAGAGAAGAAAAGAAACCCTGGTTAGAATAAATGGCATGGTGGCTATAGAAAAAATGGGCCTGAGCAAAGAAGAAAAAGAGTGACTGAATGAACAAGCTTAGGCAGAAACAGTTTTAGGAGAGAGTGAGGGAGGAAATAAGCTTAAAATTGACAACTGACTCAGACTTCCACAGTGGCTTTTCCCAACCCAGTGGGATGCCTTTTCCTGATTTCCTTCAGTCTCTGCCTTACTGGGGCTCCTGTCACAGACCAATTAGCCACAAGTAATGTTTTGGAGCTGGAACCTCTCTTCTCTTGAAAGGAGGTAGGGCTAAAGAAGACAATGATCATATTCCTAGCATCTTCATTTGGAATTCTGAATGTATTTTCCCATCAAAATATTTATCCATAGTGATTAAGCATTGTACAACTAGTTGGCACAATAATATAATGTCATGATGCAGTGAAAAGAGAGCTGGGTTTTTGAGTAGAATACAGGAGCAATCACTTCACCACGCTGAACTTCGGTTTCCTCATTTATAAAAATGAAAAGTTTGTATTAGATTATCTCTAAGGTGTTAATTACCCAGCTTTAAATTTATGATACTATTAAAAATATGGTATTGTGGATAGACTAACTAACCTTGTCATTGTGCCTATTGATGTTTCTATGGAAAAAAAATGCATTTTAAGATTCTTAAAACATATTTCATTTATAATATGAAGTCTACCTTTAGGAAAAAGTTTAAACATCACTTTTTAGGAATTTTACAGAGTGTATTCATGTTCATACATTCATACAAATTGAATTAAATTATCTCTGAGATCCCTGTCAACTCTGAGATTGTATAATCACATGAATCTGGATTCTTCATGAATATATGTGTGCATACACACACACACACACGGTAAATACGTATATGTGTATATATATATATATATATATATATATATATGCATGTGTGTATCTATAGATAGGTGATAGATAGATAGATAGATAGATAGATAGATAGATAGATAGATAGATATAGCTCATTTACATTAGTGTGCAAATTAGCTGGAGCAAAATAAGCTAATTAAAAATTTTGAGAAATAATGAGCTTTACAACATTGTTGGTTTTAAGCTTTTAATATGTAACTATTTCCTTTTCTTTGCAATTTCTGGCTTGACATGGCTTGCTATTGGATTCATTAAATTCTGACACGTACTTTGACATTTTGCATTTTGAAACAACACTTTCATTTATGTCAGAAATTAACTGTAAGTTTGATGAACAGTCTACTTTTCCAATACCAACCTGGCTCATATCTCATAGGTTTTCAAAGAGTTTAAATCTAGTGAGTTATTAGGTCATTGATGCATGTTTATTTTCAACTCCTAGATAATTTTCTTGATCTTTCATGACCTATAACATTGTTCAAATTCATGGCACAATATTCAACCTCCATTCAGGAATTTCTGGAATTCCAGAAGAATTCTACTTCTTATGTCAATATATCAATATACATATGTGTGTGTTTATATACATAAACATCTTTATATACACTTTATACATATGTCATATATATGTATATATTATGTGTATATATGTGTATGTACACACATATATATATATACACACACACACACACACACAATACATGCATACAAACATACATACATACATATCCATCATTCCCTTGATGGAGACAATACTTTCAGACCCAATGAAGTAAAAACATCTCCAAAATATTTTGGGGGAGGATATTGTGAAGTGTGATGAAGATGTTCAGTTATTATATAGTCCCATTGCAATTCTTCCCATTATATTTTAATGATACAGTCTTGAAGAAAAATTGAGTTTCATAAGTAAAATTTAGCTAGTTCGACACTTGTGTACTCTAATTTTTGTACTGGCTTGCCTATTAAAATGTTTTTATTTTTTTTTCATAGCAATGGTTAGCAATTTTTTAAACTGGTCTTCTCTCTGTTCTTCCAACTTCAAGAAACTTCCCCTACACTGAACTAGAACTGATAACAACCTCCAGATATATCATCCCTTTAAAGTGCTTTACTCATTTTCTAAAAATTAATTGGGCTACCATGCAGCAATAATTTGTTTTGTTGTTGGTAGTAGTGTTACTTAGTCATTTTAATTGTCAGATTTTTTTCTTTTCTTTTCTTTTTTTTTTTTTTTTGGCGATTGAGGTTAAATGACTTGCCCAGGCTCACACAGCTAGTAAGTGTCAAGTGTTTGGTCTGAGGACGGATTTGAACTCAGGTCCTCCTGACTTCAGGGCCAGTGCTCTATCCACTGTGCCACCTAGTTGCCCCAGTTATGTCAGATTCTTTATTACTCCATTAGGGGTTTTCTGGGCAAAGATAGCGGAGTTTGTCATTTATTTCTCCAGCAGTAATTTTTCAGTTCTTAGCAATTGTTTCTTTTTTTTTTTCCGTTTTTGACTACACTTTTTCTTTTGTACTGTAGTGCATTTGATCTTGTTTCACTGAAAACTTGAACACAACTTGAAGCACTAGATTTTGCCATGCCAATAGTTATTAAAATATCTCTAAGAGTCTCCTTAAGATTTGCAACTTTTGCACATTTTCTTAGAACAACATCAGTTCGTGAAAAGCAAGGAATGAAAAATACAAGAAAAGAAGCAACAAAACCTGAATATGGCACAAAATCTTGCAATCACCCATCAGAAAACTGAATAAAAGTCTGGGAACCAGATCATTCTAGTTTCATCTGATCAAGATCTCATATTATGAGTCAGCCTATGCCAGGCACCCTGCAGTTTATTCAATGATGGTAATTTAAATAAAATGATAGGTTAAGAGAATGTCACATATTAAATTTGTTTACATATTTAAATATATGTAATTCTTTAACTATATGACCTTTCAGAGACTACAAAAGTCTTGCATTGATTGTATATACACCACAGTCTTTTACATTTACTTAAGTAAACAGGGAGGCTCTATAAATGTTTGTTTTATTGATTGATTAAAACCTACAGAGACCTTTATTCTACCTCATTATAATCAATAGGCTAAAAATAAAATCATTTTTAACATTCCATGAAATTAAGCATTTAATAATCATTTCTTGAGTGTCTGTGATGTTGAAGGTTCAGTATGGTCCCATAAAATGAAGGCTGGATTTTGAGTCAGAAGGCCTGGATACAAATCCTGACTTTGATATACAGTACCAGTGTAAACTTGAAGAAGTCACTTAAAATCTCTGGAACTTAGTTCCTCATCTATAAAGTGTGGAAGTTGAACTAGATGATATCTAAAATTCTTTTCAGCTCCAAAATATGTAATCACACACATACATAGACATACATATACACATACATAAATACATACACATATATGTATATACACATTTAATTAAGATGTTTTCTCTGCCCTCAAAATATGTTATGGAAATGGAGATACACATAAACTTGTTCCCTGACCCTCTAAATTTGATCATCATCATTTCTGTCTGAGAACTATTAACTTACATTCATGCAGTCTACTTTATTTCCATCGATGCCATCCCAGTAAAATCCTTAGTAAAAGTATAATAGACTCCAAGAAGGTTTTCTATTTCATTTTTCTCACTTCAATCCATCTTCCATCCTGTTACCAAATTAATGTCTTATTCACAAGTTTGATTATGCCAGTTATCAATTCAACACATTTCTATGAATGACCATGCCATTCCCCTGTTCAACAAACTGTATTTGCTCCCTATCATCTCCAGGATCAAATATAGAATCCTCTATTTGGCATTCAAAACTTTTTACAACTTTCACCTTCCTATGTTTCCATTCTTCTTTCACCTTTACCCCCACCTCAGAAATTCTAAAATCCAGTAACATCAGCCTCTTCACTGTTTTCCACACCAGACAATCCATCTCCAGATTAGACATTTTCATCAGCTCTTTCTCAAGCCTGGAACACTCACCTTTTTCATCTCTACCACTTGGCTTCCCTGGCTTTCTTCAAGACCCACATGAAGTCCCATCTTCTGTGAGAACCTTTCCTGATTCCCTTTAATGTCATTTTTTTTTCTATTAATCCTCTCAAGGTATTAAATTAATTAAATTTTCTTGAATGTATCTTATTTTTACATTTTTATCTTTCATATTGTCTCCCATATTAGACTGTGAGCTCTAATATTTTGAAGGGACTGTATTATGCTTTTTTTCATATTTCCTAGGGTTTAGCATGTTCTCTGGTACATAGTAGGTTCTTCCTGATCAAACTGTTGCATATTACATAATATGCAAATTACTTAGATTGACATTCACAATTCTTCATAATCTGGCACCACTCAAAGCACTTGTAAAATTTGTTTATATGCCTCTCCTCTACAGTGATCTCTATAAGGTCAGAGAGCATATGTTCTTGCTTGTTTGTTTTTTCTTGCCAAGTGCCTAGCATGTTGCTCAGTATTAATAGATGTAGAATAAGTATTTACTGAATTTTATGGTAATGAAAATTAGAAAAAAAGAAATGAAAGTGAATGCTGTATAAACATAATGACAACATTTGGTCCTTGAGAAGAGGAGAATGAATGTAACTGCCTCCCTTTTTAAAGACGTGGAGGACTATGAGTGCATGATGTTGCATATAGTATCTAATTCAATGTGTTGGTTAGTTTTGTAGAACTGTTTTTTTTATTTTTATTTTTATTTTTTATTTTTGGATGTTTTCCTAGGAGAGGGAGTGGATAAGAGCTATTCAGGAATAAAAGTTATATAAAACAAAAACAAAATTTAAACATTATAAAATTAGTAATCTTTTTTTAAAAACGAGAAAATAAATTTCAATGTGATTGGAGTAGATAATACAACATATAAGTAAACATGGAGGCTGTTTTGATAATCACAAGATCTTTTTCACACTGATGATTTCTTTTTTCTCCACTGAAAAATTTTACCAGCTACTCACAAACTCAATCGGAAATGTTTCTGGATTTACACCCTTTAGAAAGTGCATTCAATTTTTTTTTCCTTCTTTCGACTGTGACATTGGGTCGGTCTACCTCTAAAAGCCCTGTGTTGAAAAGGCCATCTTCCTGTATTTCTCATTGTTGTTCTTCAGTGAAATTGTCACCTGAGGGTCAAATTGGAGCTTATTCAACCAGAGCCACCGCAGGGCCAGTCATCAGCCTCAGGTCATTCCTTCCACTTCAGATTTGCAGTTCAGCCACTTGTAGTTCATTTCATATTTTACAAGACATTATTGTCTTGTGGTTTCATTGTATAGAGAATTGGAGCTCAGGTTAACTATGTTACAAGTGCTATTTCTGGTTCTCAGTATTTGGTTTTCACTGTTGCCCCATTTTCCTACTTTACCACCAAAGAGTTTTACACATTTAGGTCTTCCATGTAGTATTTCATATGCGTCATATAACTTAATCAGTCTTACTGACATAATAATTTGTTCCTTAATAACTATACCCCTTCCTAGTGAAAATACTATCAAAATTGCTCGTTTAAACAATTTGTATGGGGACATCCTCTTATTAAGAGGATAAACACCACTTTTTCTCCCCCTCTATTTGCTATGACAGCAAGAATTAGGATTTCCAGAAAGGCTATAAACTCACTTATTCGAAAAAGATTTATACCAACAATGGATTTGCAGACCCCCTGAGATGAAGGAGTTAATTATTGCAGATTTTTTTTCTTTCATACTGTGTATACCCTGAATTTTCTGAATTGGAGAGAAAAATGTAATCTTTTTTAAAAAAATCAGTGTGAGGAATTTTATTTCTTGAGGAAGGCAATATTTTCCAATTTTTTTAACTTCATGTATCTTACATTGAATGTGTGTGTGAGTATATGTGTGAGAGAACGACAGAGAAAGAGACAGTCAGAAAGATTACTGAGGATGCTAAAATATTCAAATATTTACCTAAGCATTTGTATTCAGTTATATAATGTGAAATTTAATATTCATTTCAAATTTATATTTAAAATAGAGAAGAAATAAGAGAAATAGAATCTATCTTATTTCTATATCTTAATCTCTTAATCTATCTTGCCTAAATATGAAATGTAAAACTATATTGAAATTATGTTAATATTATAGTACAGTCAATTCCACCTGAAAGGAGCTGAGTTTTTGAGATTGACTGATTGTGATAGGTAAATCTAACATGCAGACTTAATAACTCACATTTAATTGACCTTAAGAATTGGAACACACTTTCTCCAAAATAATATTATATAAATATAATATGTCTCATATTGTATTTATAAAATATATGTCATATGATATATTAAATTTCTCCAAAATAATAAATAACACTATGTCTATTTTATAGTTGAAGAAAGTGAAGCTCAGATACTCTGTTCACTTGTTTGAGGTCATACAGCTTGTAAGTAGCAGATCCAGTTCTCCAAAACAGGTCTTATAATGGCAGAATCATAGGCTTTAAGTTGGAAGGGACCTTGGAGATCATTTAATTCAGGCACTTCATTTCATGTATGTGAAAACTAAAGCCCAGAGAAAGTAAAATCTTCTAACTCAAAGACTGGAGCTCTTTTCCCTACAAATCTTATTCTTTTGAAGCTATTCTCCTACAGTTATATTATAATAGAATAACAAAATAGCTCAACAAGTCTTATCTTTTACACATGCAAAATATGCTTCTTATTAATTGTTTTCCAACCAGTGGGAATGTATTTACCCTTATCCATTCATAAATTGTTTCTGTAATAGTAGCTTGTAGAATAAAATTTAACCATTTGTGAAGCTGAATTTGTAAGTATTGTCAATAAACCAGCCTCCAGGTCATTTTCAGGAAGTTGAGAAACTGGCTTACCATGTTTCTCTCCTGAAGTATTACCCGAATACTTGAAGCTTTCAACATCCAAGTTACTGTTTCTTCAAAACCCCAAATCCCTCAATTCTTCAATCTTAAACTCTATGATATACTCCTTTATTCTATACCTTGTATTTCACTATTCACTTCTTTAAATATATGTGTGTGTGTGTGTGTGTGTGTGTGTATAATTCCCCCTCCTAATCATAGTCTATCATTCTATCTCTATACCTAACCTTTCTAATCCTATTTTTCATCCTCATCAGTTACCTCAAATCCTTCTTCTCCACAGTCATTTCTCAGATCATTACCCCTTATCTAACTTAACTTTTCTCCCTTCCTAATTGCCTAACATGTAGTAAGAGTGAAATTAATTCATTTTCACTCATCCATTTATCCATTATTTATATAATCTTAACCCTATAGTTAACCAATTCAACTCAGTACTTTCCTTTACTCTCAAATCCCTTGCCTCTTGGTCAAACATGGATTACTCTCACTATCCATCTCCTTTGCTCTTACTTCATTGTAGCTGAGCTGATCAGAGGAAAGTTGCACAACCATTCTGACTGCGTACTCACTCACCGGGCAATAAGGATCTATTAGGCACCAAATATAAGTCAAGTCCTCCATTAAGTCATGGTGATAAAGAAAAGAGAGAGACCAAAGACAGTCCCTTTCCTCAAAGAGATCACAGTTTTATAGTCTCCAATTTCAAATAGACCTTTCCCTCCCAAATCCGTTCTTTTGTGAGTGCAAACTAGGTTATCTTTTGCCTCAATTGTTAAGTAGCCTTTAACTACTCAATGGGCATTGCCTCAGACAAACTGAGATGAGGAAAGCCCTTAGCTTAAAAAGGCCAAGGTCTCCCACTGCATCTGAGGCCATCAGCAGTCATCCTAACCTATGTCTTGCCACTGGACTCTGATGACTCTGGGGGTCAGAGTGAGGCTGATGACTCTGCATAGACCTGCCTTGCTTAAATCCAGTTCACTTGCAAGTCAAGGCATTACCCTGCTGATGTCATTGGTCCTCTTCAAGAATGAAGGATGAATGGCATTTCTATATATTACCAACAAAGCCCAACAGCAAAAGATAGAAAGAGAATTTCCATTTAAACTGACTGCAGACATTATAGAATATTTGGGATTCGACCTCCAGAAACAAACCCAGGAACCCTACGAACACAATTACAAAACACTTTTCACACAAATAAAGTCAGATCTAAATAACTGGAAAAACATCAGTTGCTCATGGGTAGGCTGATCTAATATAATAAAAATGACAATTCTACCTGAGCTAATTTACTTATTCAGTGCCATACCCATCAAACTACCAAAAAATTACTTTATAAAGTTAGAAAAAATAACAAGATTCATTTGGAAGAACAAAAGGTCCAGAATATCAAGGGAACTAAAGAAAAGAAATGCAGAGGAAGATGGCCCAGCAATTCCAGATCTTAAATTGTACTATAAAGCAGCAATCATCAAAACTGCTTGGTACTGGCCAAGAAATAGAGGGGTGAATCAATGGAATAGGTTAAATATGCAAGACACAGTAGTCAATGACTTTATTAACCTATTATTTGATTAACACAAAGACCCCACATTCTGGGATAAGAACCCATTGTTTGAAAAAAAACTGCTGGGAAAACTGGAAAAGAGTACAGCAGAAACTAGGCATAGACCAAAATCTCACACTATATGCCAAAATAAAGTCAAAATGGGTTCATGATTTACATATAAAAGCTGATACTATAAGCAAACTGGGAGATCAAGGAATAGTTTACCTATCAGATCTATGGAGAACAGAAGAATTCATGACAAATAAGAGATAGAGAACATTATGAAAAGCTGAATATGTGTGTGTGTGTGTGTGTGCATACATATATACATATATATATATATATATACACATATATGTATGTATATATGGTGAATATATGAATCATCTGCATAGAGATGATAATTATAATTTTAATTTATTTTTTCAATTGACAAAAACATTCTCTTGCTTCCTGGCTATCCCTCCTCCTCTCCACTAGGAGGGAAAAATGTAATAAATATGCATTGTCAAGCAAAGTAAACTCCATCATTGGCCATATCCAAAAATGTATGCCTCATTGTCCATTTTGAGTCCATCACTCTTTGTTAGTTGACGGGTTGTATGGTTTACCATCAGTTTTCTGGAATAATAATATTTTCTATACTTTCTCTTTTTTGAATTAATTTATTTTGATTTATCAACAATCACTCCCATAAGCTTTTGAGTATTAAATTTTTCTTCCCCTTCTTCCCCACCTCCTTCCCCAAGATGGCACATAATCTGATATAGCATAATTTTACTTAATAATCGTATTTATTACATATAATCATATTACATTATGCATATACATATATACATACATACATAGTGTACATAAAATCTGGAACTTTTTGCTAATTGAATATCAGTCTTTTTAATCATAGTATACATTCAACTTAGTGTTGTCATCAAGTAATATTTGCAAAAATTCAATCTGACACACACTAAATGGTATACCTTCTTGCTATTGTATCACATTTAAAATGGACGTAAATGGTAAGTGGTTCACATAAGTAACTGCAATTTGTATTAATTTTTTCAGTAAAATTAAATTTTTATGGCCTTTTTTCTTCTTTCCCTGTTGGCTCTCAGCATTATAAGCAACATCGATGTTTACTGTTTTCTTTTACAGCACGTACAATGCAGTCTAACCCACACGTGCATATTTCACACATTAGAAGTATACAAAGATCCAAGATCTGATTAAAAAAAATAGTCTTGTTTCTGCTCCGAGATCCATTCAATTCAATTCAAGGAACATTTATTATTAATCAACTATATATACTCCTTGTGAGCATGATCTATGCATGCAATAGAGAATCTTAAATGAAAATATACAAAAGGAATTTGCAGACATTTGTAGGTAATTTTCTACAGCAGCCCACAGTTGCCTTCTATATGAAGTTGTATTAGTAGGATTTAGTGAGGTTCGGATTCGCTCCTATAAATGACACTCTCCAATGCACCAGAAAATAATAAGAAATAGATAGTTTATTTAGAAGAAGCAAAGCACAGATAGTTTGAATTTGCATAGAAAGCATAAATAATAAGAACAATCAATAATATAGCACCGATCAAGAGAGTCGGTAATGGAAGAGAATACATCACCAATTCAAGGGAACCTCCAAAGTCAGTCAACGGCTGGGAGCCCCGTTGCAGCCCGTACAAACTTGAATTGTGTAAAGATTTTCCCGGGCGAAGCGTCCTTCCCGCGGGTGAGGCTCAGCGGGCTTACAGGACACAGTGTTTTTATATTGTTCTAAACAAAGAAGGCTTGGGGCCAAGAAGCCCCTTTTGATGCATGCGCTATTCATGGTTTGTTCAATACACATCTGACCTTAGCCACGCTCCCATCCGCCTGAGGCTTGGTATTTTGTTTTTTAATAACATCACGTCTCACAAGGAGAGGAGCCAACCCTCCATGTCAACGTGACCTAGGAATGGCTAGTTCCTGGAATGCTAGGCCAAGAACACTCAGGAGATATGGAACGGTCATGACCGAGATTTGAACTGAACCTATTTATTTGAGTGATCTTATTAATTTAAAGGGGAATTTCCAATTTCCATTTCAGAAGTATAGGCATATAAGCTCCTACTGTATTTATTGTTTATTGATTTTAAAGAAAATATTTGATTCAGTAAAGTGAAATGAAGAATGGAAACAAACAAGATATCTTCCACACATAGTTCAATATCACACAAGATTAGGACACATGTAACTATAGAGATAACTTAGGTGAAGCAAGGCATTAAACAGGGAGATATGTTCGTCTGTTTCATGAAAGGTGCTCTGCATAAGACTCAGGTAAAAAAAAAAAAAGGATTTCCTATTCATGAAGATGTTCTCCAAAGGCCCTAGATGAGATCATGTCCAGTACTTCAAGCCCTAGGAACTGTAAAGTGTCAGTGAAATCAATTTCATTGAGAAAGAGAACCATTTAGCCATCCAAACTGGGGGGAAAATAAAAATAAAGTGATAGATGAATACATATTACTCATATTACAATATGCAACTGGATGAAAATCCCATCAAGTAAATATTGCAATTATGTATCTTAGACAAGTACTATTAATGAGCTGGGTCTAGAATTAAGTAAAAAGAGGGAAATTGACTGGGTGGCATTTGTGAAAATAGATCTACTTTAAAGCTCATTTTTTTTAACATCCTGGTATTCTAATAATGTTATATTGGTGGAAATCATGAGATACCGTAATCCCAGAAGAGTTAACATTTAGTCTAAAATATTCTTCCCTGTTGACCCAGAGATGCCACTACTCGCTTTATATTCCAAGGAAGCCACCGATAACAAGAATATCTCCATATACATCATGATATTCACAGCAGCACTTTTTTGTTACAGCAAAGAATTAGAAACAAAATAGATGCTGATTGATTGGGGGATGACTAAAGAAGTTGTGCAACATAAATATAGTGAATATATGTTGAATACAGAGAAGCATGGAAAGATATATGTCAACTGATGAAGAGTGAAGTAAACGGAGCCAAGGAAATTTTTTTCAGGTAGAAACATGAATTTAAAAGAAAATGAATTTATAAAATACTCAAATTTATTCAAATCACATGCATAGGTATTTAGTTTCTAATAATCAGGGAGTAGCAGATGAAGCTTAAATATGGTAAAAATACTGTATCAACAATAAATACAAAGGATATTTTTAGTGCAAAGAATACAAGAAGTATTTCTCAAAGATAATAAAAAGCATCCTAATTTGTGAAGAATCAGGTCCAGCTCTGTGCAATGGATAATCTCTACTACACAATACTACCATTAGGATAAAATACCTGTTTTCAAACTACATCCAAAATGTGCTAAATTGAGACTGTTCAATCTTCTGTTGTCAGTTCATATGCTTATGAAAATCTAGAGGGGAGCATGGAAGCTGAAGCTTCTCCTCTTTGACTGCAAAAGTGGCAGGTAGTTCTTTTTTCCATAAAGCTGATGAGAAAATCATCTATTTCCATTTTCCCATGCAGGAAATCCCCCCACAAGAGTATCATATTCCTCCTCAGCCTCATGGGCCTGCAACCTTCAGCTTCACCTGGCAAACACTCCCATTGCAGCTCTAGCTAAGTTCATGCTGCCTTTGCATCTTCTGCAGTTGATACTTGCCTAGTACCCTTTGCCTTTTGACTTCCAGGTTGGGCTCTAGGAGATTTTTTCCCAGCAAGACCTTTGATGCTCTTTACTGAGTCATCCTTGTTAGTATGACTTGCTTCAGCTGGGACAAAGTCTAAAACTGCTCTAGGAATGCTTCATCTCGTTCATCGATATCAATTAATTGCTACAGACTGAGTTTTGAGAGTTCTGGACACACACACACTTTGGCCTGTCACCACTGGGGCATCTGTGTTTGGAACAGGTAATGGCAGACTAGAGGGGAAACCACAGGAGGGAGCATCAGGTTTGGATGTGGAATAATTTGAGGCCTGAGAAACTGTGTCAGCAATTTAGGTGGAAGCAGTAGATCTGTTTACTTCTTGTGGAGGATGAGGGAAAAAATAGAAAACCCTGAGTTGCATAAGGAGGCAACCCACCTGGGCTATTACTATATAGGTATGGAAATACTGAACTGGGAGCCAAACCTGAAGGATACTTCCAAACTCATCCAAGAGACTTTGAATGATTTTTCCAAGGTCTGAGTGAATCGTAAAATTGTTTACTAATAGACAGGTAACCTACACCCCATATTTGTCCATTGAATGACGTTACATTGGAGGGTAAACAATGATCACTGGTTTTTTCTGAGAAAAGTGAGGAGGAAGAAAGATTAATTGTAAGGTTGTTTACTGTGAATGATAATCTGTATTCTGCATTTTTCTGTATTTTAATGATGCTGGCATGCCTGGCTTGCAGAGATTCGAACGCTGCTTCTGCTGCTGGTGAGAACCCTCCTCCCTGCTGCGCTTGAGTTTCCACCTCCAGCTACAGTTGCTCAGCCTGGGCAAACCCCTGGGTGGCTGGAGGTCCACTGGCCAGTCGGTCATGAAAACAATATTTTAAAGAACAGCCACAAGCAAATCGAAAGTGCATAACAGAAAATTGCAAAGAACAACTCCAAAGAAGAGATACAAGAAGGTGGTGTATGAACGTGATGCATTACACATATCTGAAGACTTTTGTGATTGGTTTTGCTGATTTTTTTTCATTGTTCTTTAAACATACTATTTTCTATATAGGTTGGCTATTTGGGAGAAGAAGGAGGAGGGATACTGGGGAAATTTTTGGTGCTAAAAAATCAATAAATCATAATGTTTTAAGAAAATCCTTTAACAAGTTAACACAGATAACCGAAAAGGAAATAAAGATGAAATAATTGAATTCAACAAAATGTGTATCAAAGACACCTTGCAAATGCAAATAGGAATTTTTCCTCATCTTTAAGAAACCTATATGTTTATGTAGGAAAGACGCTCATTTAATGAAAGAAATCTGTGGCATTTTACAGGTTATTAATTTTACATGTGAAAACATGATAAAAAATAGTTATGACAGGAAAGGGAAGTGACCCAGTCATATAACAAGAGTGCAAGAGAGAAGATGAATTGTCTGAATAGTTCATGTTCATGTCTTAGTTACTAAAAGAGTAAGACAACTTTGGGCACATCCTGTCTGGTGAATGTTTAGGAGAACATGGATAAGTACTGCACAGAGCAAGAAGACTTGTAAAGATTTCAATCTGTAACATCTCAATTGCAAAAAAGACTCAGTTCAAGTACTCAAGGAGTTTACACTCAAGTACTGGGTATAAGCCTTGAATGCAAGTGGTGATAATGTGTGTTTGAATATAATCAGTGGAGAGAGAGATTCAGAGTAGTATAAAGGATTTAAAGAAGGAATGATTACTAATAATTTTGAGGATTCTTAGAAGTCTTCATGGAAATGACATTATGGCTGTACCTTGAAATAGGTTTTCAACGTGAGGAAGTACATTCCAAGTGTGGTTGTGGGATAAGTATGCACAGATGCTATAGATGGAATGATGATATATAACAGTGAAAAGACAAATTTTACTGGACTATTGGAAGGAGAAGACTGTGAAATTAGACTGGATAATGTAAAATTGATTATTTGTTAGTCATTGGAACATTACTGAAGTATTTTGAACACTAAAAGTGTTATGTCAGATTTGCTCGTTAAGGAAATTACTTTGGCAGGGCTGTGATGGATAGTCCAAGAAAAGGGAAAAAAAAACCATGATAATCTCAGATAGGAGGTGATAATTCAATAATAATTGATTGTTTTATAATAAAAGCAATAATATGATAACTCAAATTTACATAGGACTTTAATTTTTGCAAAATGATGTGTCTATTTTGTTTCATTTAATCTTCATAACAATCCATGAAGAAGCTACTGTCTTTATCTCTATTTTTCAAAAAAGGGCACTGAATCTCAGAGAGGTAAACTTAATTGCCCATTTTTACAAGAACTGGTGTCTGAAGCATAATGAAAATCTAGGCCTTCCTTATTCCTTTTCTGGAGCTCTATTAACTATTTCATGCTGCTCTCTCTATTGGTGCAAATTTCAATTCATTTATACCCTTTCATACACACTGATTATTATCCATGTTTTTACATAGATTTTCTTCATCAGGTTTAGCCAACATGCTGAAGGTCTTCTCCGAGTTTCTTAGATTTTGTAGTTATCATAGGAACATAGGAATAAATCTGTTTTGCCTCGATCTATAGCAGTGATTGTATAGTTCTATTTCCAAGCATGCATCTCTGAGTGATATTCCATATGTCTGAAGGTCAACATGGGAAAATACTGGTTTTAAGTCAATATTGGAAATATATTCTTATACCCAACTTATGTTTCTCAAGTTTAAAAAAATTTTTTTTTTTACTTTTTTATTTATTTGCCATTCCTATGCTTTGGTGACTATAGTTTTCCAAGATTTGTAGTCACATAAGAATTCTAGAAAAAATATTCATGTTAAAAAGATAATTATTTGTGCCAAAAAGCACTTTGGGATCATTTTCAGCACTGTGCAATTTTCATAGGAAATCCAGCTTGCTAGCTTTCCCTTATTGAAATCTGAGTTCCACTCATACTCCATTTATAGTACATGTATCATATATGCATATGTATGTATATACATGCACACACTAACTCAATGGACTGGTAATCTAATTGCATGATAGATTATGAATAACAAGCATTTAAATTCATTTGGCTTATTTTTTATTTCTCCTGCATGAACAGTTAGACTAAACTCTGGAGTAATTATAGTCCCCATTGAGAAGGCCTTGTAATGTTTTTAGACTTAATGAAATCAGCCCATTGTTATCTGCAACTTGGAGGTTATGGTTGAATCTGTTCTCTACATGGAATCCTTCTTTCATTTGGATCTTACATTGTACATTTTCCCATGACAGTGATAAACAGTTTCATTGAATATTCATGCCCCTACTTTATTCTATATAAATGACAGTGTTGTTGAAGTGTCTCATATCTGTGTTTGAATTTATTAAGGAACCTTCTAGGATTCTAGTATATGTATAAGAGAATCTTAATTAAACAAGAGCTTATAAGGTTGAGTTTTGTTCCAGGTCAAATGCTATTTTATCATAAACAACAGAGTGGGATCTTGTCTTCACAATACTTTTATTTTTTTCTATGACTACAAAAATGTGGCCTACTGTGGAATATTGTTTGCAAAAGCATGATTTTTACCTTCTCGTACTTTTATCATAGTCAGCCTTGATAGGCAGGCACCTTAATCTCATAAAGATTTTATAATAATGAAGAAGTAGTCATATGTTTGAAAATTATCAATGTCCTCTCTTGATTGACTTTTGCAGGTAGTATTGCTATCCATTATTTAAATTGCTTTTGGTATTTTCTCTATTAAAAAGTTTTCCATGCTTTTATGATTGTGTTGCCTCCAGTACAAATATCAAGGTACATATTTTAGTTGTATAGCACCTTGTCTGCCTTCTCAAGTGCCATTTTATCTCACTCATAAGGCACATAAAGGAAATCAGTGTTAGAGCTCTAATGTGCTTGTTCCTCTGTCACCAATGATGCAAGTCAATCATTATAGAAACGATGGACAATTTGTTACATTTTGTCTATTTCATGTCCTTGTGAAAGTCTCATCTATAAAATTTCTTAGAGATAATATGATTCCATTGGGTCCATTGAGGTTCAGGTTGAATTTTCTTTAGAGTTTTATTTGCACATCTATAATTTTTTATTAATTTGTATGGAGATAATATTCAGAATTTTCAAACATTCTCTTCCACCTTATTTTAGGCAGCTACATGGCAAAATGGATAGTGCTGGATATGGGATAAGGAAGAAATGAGTTTAAATTCTACCTCAGATTCATACTAGCTACATGACCTTGGACAAGTCACAGTGTTTCTACCTTAGTTTTTTTGTTGTGAAATGAAATTAATAGAACCAAACTCATAAGCTTATTTCGAGCACCAAATACATAATATGCATAAAGTGCTTTGCAAAACTTAAAGTCCTCTAGCAATATTAGCTGTTATTTTATAGATCAAAATTGTATCATAAAAAGGCATTGATTTTGATGCTTACCACTTTTCATTTGTCAAGACCAAAAGTTATGGAATAAGATAGTTTCTCAGCTCTTTTGGTCTTCATATAAAAGGAAATATTTTATGTAGTTTAGACTTTGGCAGGAAATGTTGACAATCAAGGTAAATTATCTTTACCTTTAAATTTCCCTGCTTTTAAGCATCAATAATTCAGTTGAATAGGACATGTCAGAGTTGCCACAGGTCTTTTGTTTCCTTTTATCTGTGACATTTCTTTTGATCTAATTTTCATTTTTTACTTCTGCCATAATTTGACAATTATTTAATTTCACAGAAAGAATTTATTTGGAAATGACACTGAGATGTGAAACAAATCAATTCTCATTTCTCGAGCCATTGACAATTACTTTTTCGTGATACTGTTTTGTTTTCTACACATACAAAACCTTCTGATTCTTTTCTGGGAGAAAATATTATGGAAATATATATGTGAAAGTTCTGAGTAGTCTATGAACACTTTTGATCTTTCATTTCTCAAATAAGGATATCTTCCAACATACTTCCTCTATCTTTCCTGTGCTGATCTTATATTGAAGTTAGCAAGCATTAAAATACTTGAAAAAGTTTTGAAAATCTCATCAAGTTCTTTGTCAAACGTGATGACAATTGCCATTCTCTTCATCCTCTGAAATGGATGTTGAAATATAAGACTCAGTGATTTTCATAGTCATCTTTTACCTTATGCTGATCATGAGTACCACATGGTGATAAAAATATCCATGATATTATATTTCTTCTTGTCTTTAGGCATTAGATGAAATCCATTCCTCCCAACCCTTGTGTTTGTCCCTCCAAAGAGAAACTGTGAATCCCACTTCCATGTGACTGAACATTTCTTTAGTTATCAGATTATAACTGATTTGAGAATGTGAATATTGATGTTCATCAATTCTTACAACAGCACAAGTCATTAGTCACTGGACAAAAATGTCACCTTCAGAATTCCTTCATGTAATATTTTTAGACATTTTAAAACCTTTCCTCTTTCCATAAATCCATCACCATCATTATAGTAATGCAAGTGTATCCCATGGCAGTGGCAACTCTTTTGCATTTTTCAGAATGTAGTGCATCACATTCTCACCATGTTACTGGTGTTGAACTTCTCTAGACTTATGTCAGCCTGTTTTCAGAAACCAGTCATTGTCCATTACCGGTACCCTGCTTTCAAGTACTAGTATGGGAGAACTTATATTCTACCAGAATAACCTTTGAGAAGCTAGGTTCACATTCATAACATAATGAGGAATCATGTAAGAATACCGTATATTCTAGGAAGAGTATTAGCCTTCGTACTTTTATTGAACCTGTTATAGCTGTTGCTCCACTGATGGTAAAATAGAAGACAAACATATATATAAAATGACTAGGATGGGGTATAGAGTTTGGAACTTAAGGGGAGTGGAGGTTTGGAAAGCTACTGTTGAGAATGTTATAGGGATTAAATAAAATGCAGTACAATTCCTAGTTGCAGTATATATAATAACTTAATCTTTGAGTTTGAAATCCTGAACTCCATCATTTACTAAATATTTTTACCTTGGGCAAGTTATTTAAGCCTTCTGAGCCTCATTCCATTCACTTGGGAAAGGGTTAAAAAAAACCACTCATATCATTATTCTTATGATTATTTGGAGGAAAATGGTTTATGAACCATATTTGTGGGTACACATTCTAGGTCTGGCCATGCCACTTTCTTGCTTGATAAAATCTATCAGTTCCCTGTTACCTCGAGGATAAAACTGAAACCCCTCTGTCATTTAAACCCATTCATTTTCTGGCTCTGACTTTACAAGTTTGTTACATGCACTCTGATTCATGGACATTTTGGTACTGGTAAACCAGCCTTCTTGCAGTTCTTTATGATATTCCATCTTCCCTCTCTATCCCTCTGCATAGGCTAGCTGTCATTCCTTTCTGCCATACATTCTTCTCATAGAATCCATAATTGTTTGTTTGTTTGTTTTTTTGTTTTCCTCAAAACTCTGCTCAAAACATCTTCTTACATGCCAACTTTTCTGGAACTCAGGAATCTATATTCAACTGCTTATCATAATCTAGGCAATAGTTGTTTGAATTTCTAATTAAGTAAGGATTTTCTGTAATAATTTTGATAAAATTATTTTCAAAAGTTTAAATCTCAAGAAAGTTCTACAATGTTCCATAATTGGTGTAATTATGGTGATGCTGTTCACATTGAGAGACTTCACTATCTATGGGGATACTTTCTTCCATAGGACACTCTAGTGGGCATTTCTCACAATCATGGCAAACACCTTGGCAAGCATATGTCTATATGTTTTATGTCTCAGCTGAAAATAATCAGCACATTATCAGAGACATTTAAGACATCTCTTGCTTTTTTGACATTTATTTTTGCATGTGTAAGTAATGTTGTATTAATAGCCAAAATATGTAGGGCACTTTATTGGAGCAGAACCTTTAGTGTGGCATTTTACTCTTTTGAAGTAAATATTTTTGTTTTCCTACAGTCAACATACAGTAGCTGAATCATATACTGTCTGTACCTTCTCGTCATTTCTCTTCCTCATCATTATTTGTATTATCTCCCAAGTCATAACAAATCCCATTAGTGCATGAATTATTCCCTTTTCAGGTCACATGAAGTAGTCAAGTAACACTAAAATGGTTACCAATCTCTGTTTACTCCGGAAAACTCCTCCTTACAGGTAGAAAAAATGTCACTTGTCATTAGCTTCATTTGCATCCCTTCCCATAGTCTTCAGGCCATGTGACAGCCCTCCTATCCCTGCCTGCCAAATTGAATTAATTTCACTAGTAAAATTTTATGAAACACAGTATCACATGCTTTATTAAACTCAAGATATATTATGTTTAATGCATTTCACTTCATCTACTAATCTCATAATTCTATTAAAAATGCAATCAAGTTTTCCTGGTATGAATTATTCTTCATAGGATGCTGCTGCTTATTGCTTATGATTCCATTATTCAGAAGATGTTTACAGATTTTTATCTCTTAATAGTCGTTCCATTATTGCACTGCCTTGTGGTAATTACCAGCAACCCTTTCTCCTTTGGAGAAGTTGTGAAGATTTCTATTCAGTCAGTAACCAGCTAGCTGATAAAGTTGCAATTCTGATGATAGCAATTCTCTCTTAAATTTGCCTCAGTATTTCAGTGCTCCTTATGCTAATTGGTGTTTGATGTCTATCTGAAGTGAGATAAAATATTTTTTTGGTGGGAGGGAGTGAATGAAAAATCATCTTCTGTAAGAGAGTAATGACTATAATTTAGCCTATGCCTATAAATAAAAAATGTGGAGAGCTGAAGTAGAAATATCTAGGTAAATCAATTGAATTAAACAAATATGTAGTAAGTATGATTTTTGAGGAGAGAACTAAACTAATAACTAATGAAGATACTAAATTTGGGTAAGACAGAATCTCCACTTCCGTGGAGTTTAAAATCTAGTTGGGCAAAGGAGGATGAAAAACATGTAATTAAATTAGAAACAATGGAGCACAAAAATTCCTCTGAAAGGGATAGAGTATGTTATATGGCAGCTAAAAAAGGTTTTCAAAACTGAAAGCATTGTAATTTTGATGACCAAGGTTGGACCTAAAGAAATGGTGAGAAAACACATCTTCTCTTTGTTTCGGAAGTCAGGGATTATAGATATGGACTTTCGTATTCATCTGATTTGTTGGCAATTTTGCTAATTTTTTTCTTTTTTTTTTTTTTTTGCCTTGTTACAATGGATATCCCTCTGGGTATGAGAAGGAAAAGAAATATATTCAAAAACAAAGGTTATTCTCTCTATCTGTGTGTACACACACACACACACACACACACACACACACACACACACCTATATATATATGTGTGTGTGTGTATATATATATATGTGATTTTAAAACATTTTAAAATATTATCCACATCATTGGATGTGTCCATGGTTTTTGATTATCTTAGAAGTCCACCAAAGTAAAACTTTGTTAATGTATTGAAGAGTATATCAGGGAGAGCAGTCTTGAAGTTGCTAAAGTAGAATGTTGTCAGATTGTAAATGGTTTTGAAAACCAGACAACAGTATTTGAATTTTTCTCATTAGGCAGCAGGGAAACACTGAACATTTTTAGCTGAGAAGTGATAGCATCAGATTTATAAATAAGGAAGAGAAGTCTAGCAGCAATGTGAAGAATTAATTTGGATGGGTAGAATGGAGATGAGAAGAACTACTTGTAGGCAGTTATTATAATTTAAGTGCGTGGATGATAATAAGAGTTTATTCTAGGTGGCAAAAATGAGGGTGTTGGAGAGGTGGATGATACAAAACATTTGTCACAGGTAGAATCTACTGGAGTGGTAGCTGATTGACTGACAAATATGTGGGAGGGGACAGAGGAACATCATAGTTTTTATCATGCAGTACAGGAATGAATGAATGATACTGCTACTGCCAGGAACAATGAATTCAATATCAGTGTTGAAGGACTTATGTATGTAAGGATAGAGGACTTAAGGAAGCAAGTGATACAGCCAAGTGGGTAGATATTAGATAGGTACATATAGGTATAGATAAGGAAAATAAACTTCTGAATGAAGAAATGATTAAAAAAAAGTTTTTCAAGAACTTACTAGGGCCAAGTACTATGCTAAGTATTAGGGATACAAATACAAGCAAACAAAACAGCCCTTGCCCTCAAGGATCTTCAATTCTAATACATAAATGCCTATAGTAATCAACTGTCAAAGTGTTTGCACCATTTTATTTATGGTTACTTTATTTTGTTTTTCATTTCCTTTCTTTATTCCTACTACCTACAGTATCAAAGCACTTTATAGATAGTAGACACTTAATAAGTACTTATGACATAGTATCTAAATAAATTTGGGGTTCACACATTTTTTTTAGAACGTAAGCGACCACAGGGCAGGGAAAAGTAATAACAAAACAGAGCAGCAAATACCAAAAAAAAAAAAAAATCAAAACCTCCACACCTGCCTGTTCTTCACAGGACCCCTCTCATTTGGAACATTTAATAAATGTTACCCTCCAACTGTAAGTAATATCCTGTATTCAGACCCTCTGACACCCTGTAATTTATGACTTATTTTTATGATAGCAAAGTTGTCATCTATTAATCTATAACAAATTTAGGGAGTTTTGTTTGGCTGATTTAAAAGCATTTTCCTCTAAAGTGCCTATAAAAATAGAGACTATAAATTGGCTAGCATGGATTGCCCATGGCAGCCCCTTTTTCTAATGAAAATTTTCATTGTCAGTGGATTTTATACAGAGGTTGTTTAAATTGCCAGCAGTCAATTTAACCATGCTAATCTTTCTACCTGAGGACCTAATTCTTAGAAAAAGTTTTGGCATGTTTTCATAGACTACTCATAATAATTATATGGAAGAACTACAGATCTTAGTTGTCTGTATTATAATCACCTCATTTTATGTTTTGAAGTATAAAAAGAAAAAAAAATCCCCCTCCCCAGCTTTCACCCCTATTACATACCATGTTCCCACACACAAATAGACATAATCTTCTGGAAGATTCTGAGCATCCATCTGCAATGAATAAATATTCCTTTGTGGAAAAAAAATACGGACTTGAGTATATGTACATTTTAACTGAGCTAGAGCCTCTGTAAATCTGTGCACTATGTATCCATCTTACACAACTGTTTACTGTTCTACAGGATATACATGGTTGCCATGGGAACAACTCTGAATAAATGGGGTGCCTAACTTATCCTACTATTTCAAAGAAAAACAACTTAACAAAGCTTTTCCTGCTTTTACATTATATTGTCATAGTACACACATTAATGCATTAAGGGCTATAAGCCGTTAAAAGAATTTTTAAAAATCATTTGTCTTTGAGAATTCAACCCCACAAGCCACACTCTATTGCACTCAGTAATACCTATGCTCCATATATTATTCAGTGTGTAACTGGCATCACAAGAGAAAAATACAACAGTACTGCTTATGCTGCTTACTCTCTAGATGATTGCAACCAAGTCATTCCGGGCCAAGGGGTAATTGTACTACTCTTAGGTGAGGTATTTAAAAAAAAAAAAGCAGATACCACAACAATCAGGCTATTTTTTCTTATTACACTGAACTCCAAAAAAGGAATGTCTCTTTTATTCTAACCTCTTCTCCCTTTTATGCATCCTAAGCATCCCTCATTTTTTTTTTCAAATATGTTTTCCTGTGACTCTAAAGAAGAAGCTTCATCATCTTCTTGGAAAAAAAAGTTACAGATTCACTGCCTTCAAGATAGCTCACATCCCATTTCTTTAACTTTTCCTTCTTAATTCTTTAATACTGTGACTTCAAAAGGGAAACCATTTCATCAACCCTGAGTCCTGTCTTCATCAATATGGATTACAATCCACTTATATCTTAGTAGACAGTTTTATAATTTTCATGGTCTGAGCAAATGATTTGGTCAGCTTTTCCACACTTCTAATGATGGACATAATGTAGTAAGAACTGGTGATCCAAACACAAAAAGAAACACATTCACAGACAAGTAAATAGATAATTTCTAGAGGGAAAGAACCATAACAATGATGAAAAGCAGGTACAGAGGGAATCAAAAATAGCTTTATGTGAGACCAAAAAGAGCTCTTAGATATTTGCCAACTCTTCTCTGCTAATCCTATAATCAAAGCCATTCCAATTTGGAAGATTGTTCCCCATAGACTTTGCTATCCACTGGGCAAGCCTCTGAGATTCAAGTCTTCTCTACAGCACTAGAGAAAAATCACAGCATGAATTTATTGTTGGTTCTATTCTTTAATAAATTTGTATTTTAACTATTTCATTCAAACCAACAAAGATTTATTAGTTAATTACTACATACAATTCACTGTTCTCCACACCAGGGGAAGAAAGATTGAAATGAAGTAGTCCTTGTTCTCAAGAAACTTCTTGATGTTTTTCCTTTGTTCTTGAAGAGGACTATGACATCAGAGAGGTGATACGATGACATACAAGTGAATTGGATTTAAGTGAAGGAGGGTTGTGCAAAGTCACCAGCTTCACTTTCTCCTCTGTAGCCATCTGAATCCACTGGCAAGATATGAATCAGGACAACAGGAGCTGGTGGCATAATGGCTAGAGCACTGGACCTGGAGTCAGAAAGTCTAGAGTTTAAATCTGGCCTCAGACATTTAGTAGGTATATGACCCTGTGCAAATTAGTTACCTTATCTCTGCCTCAGTTTTCTCAATTGTAAAATGAGGATAAAAATCAAGAAACTTATATTCTAATGGAGCACGTAGCATTGTGCACAGAAATGAATGCAAAGTAATTTCTAGAAGGAAAGAACACCAGAAACTGGAGAGGGAAGGGGCAGAGGACAAAGTTAGAAACAGATCTCATAAGAGGGACATCTGAGCTGAGCCTGAGAGAAAGCTAGGAATTTGAAAGGGCAAAAATAATACAGGCAAGTGTTCTAGACATCAGCCTATGTAGAGAAAAACAATAGAATTTTGAATTTTGCAAATGAGCAGCCTACTTTGGTCAGAAAATATTGTGCAAAGGCAAGTATTACAAAATGTATTTGAGAATAACATTTCACCCTAGCATTTATAGGAAAGCACTAAAGGTTTTGGAGCTGAAGAGTTACATGCTAAGCCCTGTGTCGGTATTATTCTAATTTTGAAGTAGTGGCCATGTAAATGGAGAGAAGTAAGTAGATGTCAGAGCTCCTCTAGAAGTTTGTAAACTCTGGGGACAAAAACTATTTCACTTTTGTCCTTTTATGCTCAGTACCTAGCAATTAAATTGCACATAATAGGTGCTTTAAAATGCAAATTGAATTGAATAATTTTGAAACTATACTAATATTTAAATATTTTTTCATTAAAATAGATTGCAATGGATCCTTAACTTTTCATCTTTGGACATCCATTATATCCTCCTTTAAAAGATATTCACTAGACATGCCATATGCCTCACTTTGTTTTTCTTTAGTATGTTGTAGATTACTTGTATTTTGGATTACTTTAATATATTGTGTATTACAGGGTTTTACTTGGGTTGTTAATCTGCTTTTTTCTTAATGGATTACACACTTGTCTCCTCTTTTCTAATTTTACTTCACAACACATGAAATAAATGTTTCACATATTATATACAACTATAATATCAACTTCATAAGTAAAAGACTTTATATACACAGAGAATACAAATCTATTTCAAAGAAATTACCCTTGTTAGATAAAAACACTTCTAGACTGAATCAGCCAATCAGAACGTGTGTGAACAGGGCCTGTATACCTTCTTGAATCAAACAAAGCCATTACTGAGAGACTTAACTCACATACTGAAGAATTTCTATAAAAGGAAAGTGGTATCTCAGAACAATATAGAGATTTCAGGGGTCTGGAATAGCAGAGGAAGGAATGAGGTCATAAAGAATTAAACCAAGAACCAGCACCAGGACCATGCTACTCTCCTACTCATTCAACTCCATTGGCTTCCTATTACCTCCAGGATCAAATATCAATCTTCTGTTTGACTTTTAAAGTCCTTTACAACCTCATTTCTTCCTCTTCCTTTGTACCTACTGTCTTCTCTGGCTTCATTCAAGACCTAGCTCAAAACCCACCATCTTTTTTTTTTTTGGCTAGGCAATGGGGTTAAGTGACTTGCCCAGGGTCATACAGCTAGTAAGTGTTATGTGTCTGAGGCTGGATTTGAACTCGGGTCCTCCTGAATCCAGGACCGGTGCTCTATCCACTGCACCACCTAGCTGCCCCCAAAAACCCACCTTCTGAAAGAGACCTTTCCTAGTCCTCCACACTTATAGTACCTTCCTTCTGAAATTAATTCCAATTCTCATTCTCTCTTTATACATATATCTATATCTACATACATGCACGTATATGTGTATGCATGCATATATGTGTGCATATATACATATGTGTGTGTATATCTATATCTATATCATCTATATCTATATCTATATCTATATCTATATCTATATCTATATCTATATCTATATCTATATCTATATCTATATCTATATCTATATCTATATCTATATCTATATCTATATCTATCATCTATATCTATATCTATATCTATATCTATATCTATATCTATATCTATATCTATATCTATATCTATATCTATATCTATATCTATATCTATATCATCTATATCTATATCTATATCTATATCTATATCTATATCTATATCTATATCTATATCTATATCATCTATATCTATATCTATATCTATATCTATATCTATATCTATATCTATATCTATATCTATATCTATATCTATATCTATATCTATATCTATATCTATATCATCTATATCTATATCTATATCTATATCTATATCTATATCTATATCTATGTCTATATCTATACCTATATCTATATCTATATCATATATATCTATATCTATATCTATATCTATATCTATATCTATATCTATATCTATATCATATATATCTATATCTATATCTATATCTATATCTATATCTATATCTATATCTATATCTATATCTATATCTATATCTATATATCTATATCTATATCTATATCTATATCTATATCTATATCTATATCTATACCTATACCTATATCTATATCTATATCTATATCTATACCTATACCTATACCTATATCTATACCTATACCTATATCTATATCTATACCTATATCTATATCTATATCTATATCTATATCTATATCTATATCTATATCTATATCTATATCTATATCTATATCTATATCATCTATCTACCTATGTATCTATCTATCTATCTATCTATCCATTCATCTATCTACCTAGTTTGCATGTTGTGGCCTCCCTAGAGTTTGAACCCCATGAGAGCAAGGATTGCTTTTGCCTTTTTTAGTATCTCCAGCACTTAGCACAGTACCTGTCACACACTAAGCACTGTTTACTGAGAGACTGAGAGACTGGCTCCCTCCCAAAGATGGACATATTGAAGATTCCCTTTAGCTCTACATACATCACTGAGCAGAATACCCAAAATCAAGGGTGGGGAACCTAAGTCGTCAAGGCCACATATGCTGTCTAGGTCCTCGAGTGGCATCATTTGACTGAATCCAAACTTCACAGAACAAATCCCTTTAATAAAATGATTTATTCTGTAAAACTTGGACTCAATTAAAAGACCATACCCAAGGACTTAGAAGGCCATATGTGGCCTCAAGGCTGCAGCTTCCCCACCCCTGCTCAAAGTGATGCCACCAGGGCACCCACCTACTCTGGGAATGAAGGAAATCTGAAGATGAGATCTCTTCTTTCCCCAGCTTTTACTCCTGGATCCTATACATTCACAATCACTGTAACATAATTCATTGTTTTGTTTCCCAAATGTTTCTGGTAACTTGATTTTTACCTCAATTGGAAGATGTCCAGGGTTAACTCAAAATAGATAAAAATGTCAATTTAGGCTAAGAGCTGAACCTTTACCTATATTTTTGGGATTTTCCAAGTTGGGACCTTAAAGCAACTTGACCATGTTATGTATATACATATGTGTATATTTATGTGTGTTAATACACACAAATATGTGTATATATGTATATATGTACATATATACATATGTATACACACACATATTCATTTAACAAAATGAGAAAGGTATGACTAGACAGCAGTTCCTCTGAAAAAGACTTATGGGTTTATTGTTCTGCAAAATTAGCATGAATCAGTATCACAGTATGGCAGACAAAAAATCAAATGTGATCTCAGGCTTAATTATGAGAGAACTATGCTCTGCCCTGTTCAGACTTCAGAACTATTGTGTTTAGTTTGAGAACCATACCTTTGGAAGGACATTGATAAGCTGGATAGGAAGCCAAACTGAATGGTGCAGAGATGGAGAATGATGGAGACCATGGTATAAGAGGATCAGTTGAAGGGGCTGATGATATGCAGCCTGTAGAACTGAGGAAGGGGGTAAATGAGAAAGGATACTTATTTTTATGTATTTGAAGATGTATTAGGTATGTTGCTTGGCCCCAAAAGACAATATTAGGAGCAATGGGTAGAAGTTACAGAGAAATAGATTTAGCTTTCTTGTGAGGAAAAACTTCCTCACATTTATTGCTATACCAACTGGGAAGGGCTAGCTTGGGAGCTTATGTTTTTTTCTTTAATCAAAGGCTAGGTGACTACCTACAGAAGGATCCCTGTGAGGCACGAGAGATAGAGCAGACAGATGGAGACACAGAGATAGAGTGCACATTGTATACTCTCTTTCTCATTCATTCATTCTGAAGAGCCAACCTATTTTTTTTATGTAATACAGTTTCTCCATAATTATTGAAACCCACATAGAGATAGAGATAATAACATGATAAAAATATGGTTAAGGAGCATCCATTTTTAAATGAATCTAATTACTTTTCACTGGATGCCTGAATTCTCTTAGAGCCATTTCTTTTGCTTTCCTTTATTGACACCAATCTACCTATTTGATATGCGTTAGCAACCTACTCAATTACTTGCTACACTGACTGCTTTCAAATTTCCCTAGCTTAGATTTTGGGTTAGGAACCTCTGCTTAACAAGCTGCTGCAGTAGCTGTGCAGCTGCACTCTCTTGGAGAAAGACAGTGATGATCTCTCCTCTTTGAGAGCCACTTAGCAATGATCCTTCCTGATCAAGAGCTACTTAGTGAACAGTTAATGTGTATCTTCCTGCCTGCTGTGCAGCGTTGCCTTTTTCCCATCAGTGTAAAATCCTCAGCTTCACGCACATCCTCCAGGTCTGCTGTAGAAAGTGCATTTAATGCAACTATGTGTCGCATTCAAATGAGTACTGCTGCCAAGTCTGTTAGGATTTCCTGATATTCAGAGACAAGGAATGATTTCTATGAAGACATATTCATAATTATTTTCATTTTCTTCAGCCTTTCAAACTTTTAAATACTAAATGCAATCTTTTAAAAATATTATCTTTGAATGTATATTATACTTTACAGTGACAACTCTGCCATGGTAATGCTGGTTTTTAATACTACCTGCTAAAGACCTCATGCAATAATTGACATAAGTGGGTTTCCCTTTTCTATAACAAGTTATCAATCATTAAATATTAGGTTTTAAAAACAGTAGTTGCCTATATAATCATAATATATACTTGTGTTACATGTATACATATATAGTTTATTCACACACATACTTATGTTATGTATACATGTACACACACATGAAACTTACACGTGTCTCAATGAATGTATCTTCTGATTTGAAAGTTTTTTTTTCTTCTCTAAGTTTTCAAGTCTGCTGCCAGTATTCTATATAGATGTGGCATGAATTCAAATGTTATGCCTCTTGAAAATGAGATGGCATATCTGCCACAATTAATTGCAGAAAATATAAGTTTTAAATCTGACCAATATTTTACTAAATACACACATGTGTGTGTGTGTGTGTGTGTGTGTGTGTACATTGGGAAAAAAGTATTAATTAATAGGTAGATCAATGGGCTTTATATGGAAGGAAGGAAGGAAAGAAGGAAGGAATAAAGAAAGAATAATACATCAGGTACAGCTGAACTGAAATTTTATGTCTGAATCTTATTGGCTGTGTGATCTTTAAATTCTCTGATTTTTAATTTACTTAATTTTAGAATGGATGAACAGAAATAGAGTGGCTTTAATGCCTAAATAAAAAAAGTATATGTAAAGCACTATACAAACTTTAATGTTTATGTAAATGTGTAATAATAAAAATTACTTAATATATTAAATTGTTTCACAGCTTAAGAACTGTGAAACAATTTCATACATTAATTGATTTTCATTGTCTTTACTTTTACTTTTTTATCATATATATATTTATTTATATACAGGGTATTCAGTACATGTATGTATGTATACATATAAGTGTGTATTATACATATACATGTTGATGGCCAGAATGCTTCACTGGTATGCATATGATGTCAGTAGAAAGGGCAGAAGGCTTCTAGAATTTTGTGTGGACCCCTGGTGGTAAACCCATGGGAAAATATGGGCTAAAGTCACACAGGATGAACAGGCATGACTAAGTTGCAATTTGCATCATTGGAGTGAGCTCACATCTGTGAGATGCAAGATCTATTTTGAGTATAAGGAATTACATGCACACCAATATATGGGCATATATAAGCATACGCACACCCAAATATACATACATACATATATATATATATACACATATATACATATGTATATATATATATGTATACAACACATATACACATAGATAAATGCATACGTACACACATGTTTACAACTCATTGTACGCCAACAATATGTTACATATACATATGGACTTCGTGTACATGTGTACACTAAAAATATGTATTTTGTTACCTTACAAACAAGAACCACAAAGGATAGATCAGTGTAGTTGGTTTGTAATCTAGGTGGTTAAAGTTAATTCCCCCATCAATAAGATCATAGATCTATGTAAGTATCTTTGAGGCAATTATCTCCATTTAACAATTTGAGACCATCATTGTTCCAGAGCTTTTTAGGCCACGTGGTATTACTTTTAAGTGAATTTAGACAAGTTTGACTAATCTCACCCTGCCTTGCCTCCCTGTAAAAACCATAAATACTAAACTGTGACTAAAAATTCTTTCTGATGTTTCTGTCTCCTCTTCAGCTTGTAGCTCTCCTTCAGCTAATTTGCAACAGCTTTTACATCTGGTAGGTGTTTTTGTCCATGATTCACCAAATAGTTCCTAATTCTTCAACCTTCTTCCAGTTTTTTTCCTGTCATTTATAATCAGACTTTGTATTTATATTCACTCTTTTTAACCAAAGGGCTGAAAACATTTTAAATCATCTCACTAACCTTTATTATTTCCTATATATTATATAGTCTATTCTATTCTAAGAATATATTCTAAGAACACATTTTTTCTTTCTAGTTTTAGGGATAATGAAACAGAAGGATAGAGCTGACTATCACTGAGTAAGTTGCTACCTGAAAGAAAAATAAAACTGGATAAATCTTTGTTTTCAGTCCCATAGATGACAGATATCATCTGAAAGTAGAATTGCCTATATTTTGGAGTTGGGAAAACTCAGTTATTGATTACTGAAAGAATTTTTGCCAATGCAGGGATGTATTGAGGGAATCAGCAAGAAGTCAGTCTTATAATGCCAATGTAATATATTATCTTCAGATTGGACCAATAATTTGAATGCTAAAAAGATGCTTGAGCCAAAATTGAGGGTCTAGTGTATTTCCTTTCTTCTGTAGCAGCTGTGCCTGTGGCCTTGCCTCATTTAATCTTCCAAACCCTGGTGGCATAATTGTCAATGACTGTCATCACCATCACAATCCCAAATATAGCACTTATATTTTTTAGGAAACTAAGCAGTAAAATTATAGGAATTTTCTTCTTCATTGCTAAACTCCTGTGTTTGGCTAATTCAGTCTGTCATTGGGTAAAACTGTGTCCATCTTTGACAATTTTAGAGCATTTAGCATTATGATGGCAAGGTTGTATCATTTTTGCATGGTACTGAAACGTTTATTCCTCATTGATTTCTTCATCCTTCTTAGGCTGGAGCTGCCACAATCTGAACATATAAGTGTTTTAACCCTCTTTTTAAAAAAAAATCCTGATCCTTTGTCTGGCTCAAATGCTTCAGTAATTCCTAGTAATACAATTAAGTTAATCCTGATATGTATGCATGATGCTGCCAGTTACTGAGCTCATGATTTCATTTAAAGGGCTACAATCATCTGGCCAGCTTCAGGAGAATAAATTATGGAAGATAAGTACGTTAATCTGGCTACTTCCCCTAATAACTCCAACAAAAAATTAAAGCAAAAGGTTTTGCTTAGCAGGGTCCATGGACTTTAATCTTCAAACTTTTAACCTTCTTGGTTCTCTTTGCAATCATATTCTAGATGTTTAGAGAGTGACTTTCTTGGTGTATTTCCAACAATGAAGGAATCTGCATTCAGTAGCCCTTAAGGAACACTCACATTTTTCAGATCTTCAGAAGTAGCATATCACTATGGAGAATGCACCTCTTTCCCCAAGCACAAGCGGAGAACTTTTCAGAGCATGTCTGATTGTAACAGGTCAAAAGAATAATGTTTAATCCTCCTTGAGGGTGGGGGCCACATAAGAGCATGTAAGCTCGATGATTCATTGATGAAATATTTGGTATGTGAAATGCTTGACAGATTCTAAAGAGAACATGAAATACCTCCAGTTCATGATACAATCTTGTTTTAAGACTGTGATTATGTTCTTCCAATATGTCATGAAATGTATTAAATCAATCAATCAATAAATCAACACATATTTATTAAGCACCTGCTATGTGCCAGATATTATTTTAAGTGCTGTGGATACATATGCATAAGACAGACAATCCCTGTCCTTAAGACATTTGCATTCTACTGGGTGGATAGAATGTGCTCATATAAAACTATCTATAGGATCAAATAATCAGTAATTTTGAAAAAAAAGAAGACATGTAACTGGGAAATCAAGAGGCCTTGCATCAGAGCCTTGAAGGAAGCTTTGGATTCTAAGAAGCAAAGGTGAGTAGGAAGAGTATTCAAGGTGTGGAGGATAAGCTTTGTGAAGTACAGAGATGGGAGATTCTATTTTGTGAGGTCGGGTAAGTTTATTTGAGGCTCAGGGATCATGACAGACGCTAAAGTGAAATCAGCTTGGAAGCATAGGCTGTAGTCAGATTGTAAAGAGCTTTAAAAGATAAATGGAATAGTTTGCATTTTATAACACTGGGGAGATCCTAAAACTTCTTGATCAGAGTGATATGGTCAAATCTTTGCTTTAAGAATTTCAGGTTGGCAGATGTGGATGGTTGGAGAGAGAAGAGACTTAGCATAGGGAGACCAGTTGTGAGAACATTGCAGTAATCTAGGTGAAAAGTAATTGGAGACTTGACTTAAATGGATGAGGTGTGAGTAAAAATAAGAAGGTGGACAGGTGATATGTTGAGAAAGTAGAAAAAACAAGATTTGCCAACAGATTAGAATAAGGGTTAGCATTGCAAACTGCATACAGAAAATTAGATAATCTCTATTTTCTAGGAATTCCTTAAAGAAGAAAAGAAACACACACACACACACACACACACACACACACACACGTGTGTGTGTGTGTGTGTGTGTATAATTTTCAGAATTAACAGAAAAAACAAATGACAATAAATGCAAAGTAGCGAAAGAAAAGTTGTTTCAGAACAGGTAAATTAACAGTTGTGGACATCAGGAAACAATTCATATGGAAGGTGATTCTTGAGCTGTGTCTTGAAGAACAAAAGAATTGAATGAAGTAGAGTTAAGGAGAAAAGGAATTTAAGTCATGTAAGAAGTAGAGCACCAACATTTGGAGACAGGAAATTAAATATAATGTGGAGAAATGGAAAGAAAGAATGAAGAGTAATGGATAACTCCTAAGTAACAAAGTCAGGCATCTGGGGAAAATGGCTCCATCTTTGACCAAAATAATGAAGTTATATGAAAGGGTGGGTTTGAGCTGAAAGATAATGAATTTTATTTTGGAATTTGGGTCTGAAATATCTATATATTTGAAATATCTGCAAGTAGAAATAACTAGCAGCCTGTTGAAAATGCATTACTGAAACTCAGGAAATAAACGAAGTCTTGAAATACAGATTTGACAGTTATCCATAAAGAGGTGATAGCTGAATCCATGGGAGCTGATGAAATGAATCATCAAGATAGAATCAATAAAGAGATAAGTAGACAAAGTCTAGGATAATAGACCAAAAAGAAAAAAAAAAAGAGAGATCTTGAGTGCAGTGGTTCCAAAACCAAACTCACTATCATTTCCTAAAATCCACTTTCAAGCCACTATTTCTGTGGACATCAACACCATCCTTCTAATCTCCTGAGAACAAAACTTTGGCATTATCCTTAACTCTTTATTCACCCTCTAATCACATTTCTAACATGTTTCAAAACTTTGCTGTTAATACCTCCACACCTCTCACATCTAACCCATTCTATCCATCCTCTTTACACATTCAACTACCACCTTGGTGTGAGCTTTCATATCTTTCTATCAGATTGTTACAATATCCTTCTAATTATTCTGTTTACCTCAACTGTCCACTACAGTCTGTACACCACATTGCTGCCGTAGTGATCTTCCTTAAGTACTGATGGGGCCAGGGATGTATCCCTTCTCTAAGTTCCTTATTGCTTCTAGGATAAAATATTAATTCCTCTGTTTAGCTTTGGAATCCCTTGTCAACTGGGGCTTAACCTATCTTTCCTGCCACATTGTACATTATTTCCCCTTTGTCCCTCTGGGATCCAGCCAAACTGCCCTTCTCTATGTCCCTTAGACAACATCCATTTTTTCTGTGCCTTTACTCTGTCCATTCCTCATTCCCAGAATTCACTCAGACCTCAATTCTGCCTTACAAAAATCTTTCTTTCTTCAAGATGCATGCAATTCAAACATTGCTTTCTACACAAAACTTTTCTGGATCCTCCCCACTGCTGGTGTTTTCCCTTCTAAACTACATTGTATTTAACTGTAGATTTATTCTCTTCATATTTATTCTCTATATAGCTTTTATATGTGTTCATTATCTTCTCCACTTCAGTGGAACCTCTTTGCATACAAAGATCATTTTAAACTTTGTATTTGTATCCCCAGCACCCAGCAATGCTTCTGGTATTTATTAGATACTTAATAAATACTTGCTGATTAATTGATTGATTATGTAAAGTCTGTGTTCTCTATAAATTTCCACCAAAATTGTATTCAGATTATTTTGACATCTACAGCGGCACATGTAATCTAACCAATAAAGAATACATTTATATGTTGCTTGAAGAAAGCAATATTTAAAACAAAAGACAAAGTTTTGAGTCACTATTCACATAGTACAAAAATATTTTCTTCCCAGAATGATTCGCTACTGAGTTCTTTTATGGAATTAACATGCCTTATAATTGACATTATTACAAAAATTCAAACCTTTTCTATTGAATAAAGTGAGGTACACCTAAAGATACATCACTTGTTATGAGTTATACCTTAGTGACCAGTTTCTTCCAATGTCTAGTGCATGTAAAGGAGGTAAACTTCCATGCTTACACTTTCAGGTACAGACAAGAGTGACAAAGTATGAGATGCTTTAGATAACTTGTTATCTGCATCACTGAAGGAAATACCCAAATTGATGAGATCATAGATCTATTGAAGGGTTGAAGGAAGTGTACTTACTTGTTTTGATATTTGCTACAGTATTCAATTAAGGAGTGTGAAAAGTAATGCTTGGCTAAGATAATATGGTTCTAGTTTTTTATCACTTTAATTATCTTATTCTTTCATCTTCCCAAAAGGTGGGACATCTAGGTGGTGCAGTGGATAGAAATCCTGGCCTGCAGTCTGGAAGACCTGACTTCAAATCCAGTCTCAGATGTGTACTAGTTGTGTGACCCTGGGTAAGTCACATAACCTCTGTTTGCCTCAGTTTCATCATCTGTCAAATAGGTGTAATATCACCTTCCAGGGTTATAGGAATCTAATGAGATAATAATTTTAATGTGCTTAGCACAGTGGCTGACACATAGTAATTGGTATATAAATGTTGCTATTAATATTATCTTGTTTTTACTGTTCATGTTTTATTTTTCTAGTGATAACTGATAATCTTAGGCAGGGATAGAGAACCTGCAGCTTTGAGGCCTTCTAGGTTCTTGGGTGCAGCCTGTTGAATGAGTTCCAGTTTTAGGAAACTAATCCCTTTATGAAGGGGATTTGTTCTGTGTTTAGATTCACACAAAGGGCTGCACCTGAAGACCTAGAGGGCCACATGTGGCATTGAGGCTGCAGGTTCCCCACCCCTGACGGTTTCTCATAGGTATCAAAGGATTTTGAATTAGAAGTGATATTAAACATCTGCTCCTTTAATTCTCTCTTTTCACCAATGATGACAAATGTACACGTGCACCTAAAAATTAAAACAAAACCAGAAAAAAAACAGAAACTATTTTTATTTCTTCAGAAAAGAACATTTAGTAATGGTGTCCTTGATGAATAAAGATAATCTGAATAATTAACTACTTATCTTAAGAAGTTCAATAACAGTAACAAAAACAATAACAAAAATACCTCAGATGATCAAGTTAGATAAGGCATAGTCACCCCAGAAAACTGGAGCCATTGTTGCCTGAGTAAATAATATAATAACTACTAGGGAAAATAAGTTAATATTTAGCATGGAAGTGGTCATTCTATTTCAATGAATTAGGTAAAAAGAAGCTACAATTATGTAGTCTTCGAAAATGATAGCATAATGATACAGTTCTTTATCTGATTTACAGAGAATATTGCAGCTTGATTTAGAGGGAGAAAATATAATTGACACAGAATCAGTCAAAATTAAAAGACAAGGTATTTACCCTACCCCCATTCCCATGCCCAGGCTGCCTAGAAAGAAAGGTATCATTTGGCTAAAAGAATGAAGAAAAGTCCAGGGATGCTTAAATTTCTAAAAGTGGAATGAATTTCACCTCTAATTGACTGGCCTAAATGATAAAGTCTTGAGTTCAGACTCATTTCCTCCAAGCATGGGGTATGAGTTAGAGATATTTCACTGTGTTCTAAAGCTTGGTCATTTTCAAACACAAAAGCCACTGAAAGTAGCTTGCCTGAAACATTACAGGGAACTAGTTGTAGAGCATCAGAACCTAGTACTTACTTTTAGCTCATTTATTTAGATCCTAATCATTTTCATTCACTTTAGACTTTATTTCTATGCTATTGGAAACTTAGTTTTATCAATATAATCATAGCCGTGCCCCTCTCTCCTAAAGACTGACGTGGCCTTAGTTTCTAGTACTTTGCAATAGAAAGAGTTGCTCCAAATATCTCTGTAGTTATCTTTTTTCTCCTTTTTTGAGTTTTTTGGGGAGTATTGGCCTAGTGGTGGATTCACTGAGTTAAAGTTTGGTAATTTGCGGGTATGGTTTCATACTATTTTCCAAAATGGTTGAACCAAATCACAGCTTTAACAAGAAAGTATGACTTTGTATGTAATCCCTCTAATTTTTATTTTCCCTTTTATTTGCTGGCAGTTTGATAGATGTGAGATAGAGTTTTAGAATCTTTTAAATTAACATTTCATTCATTATTAGTGATGCAAACCATTTTTTTTCCATATGGTCATTGATATCATGGATTTTTTCATTTGCCTGTTCCATTTTCAGAAGGAGAAATTCAAACTATCTTTTGTCATGTTTTTAAAATGCTCTAAATCACTATTAATCAGAGAAATGCAAATTAATACAATTCTGAGGTAATCTTTGACTAAGAAATAGTACTGCAAAGTTTGTATCCCAAAAAGATCAAAGGAAAAGGAAAAGGACCTATATGTGCAAAAATATTTATAACAACTCTTTTTGTAGTGGCAAAGAATTGGAAATCAAGGGGTTTCTCATTAGTTGGGGAATGACTGACCAATTTGTGACATGTGATTATGATGGAGTACTATTGTGCTATAAGAAATGATGAAGGGCTAGTTTCAGAAAAAGATGAAAGGAATACATGAACTAATGCAAAATGAAGTGAGAAGAGCCAAGAGATCATTGTGCACAGTAAGAGAAATGTTATAATGGTGAGCAACTGTGAAAGACTTGGCCACTGTGGTCAATACAACAATCCAAGACAATTCCAAAGGACTCATAATGAAAAAATGCTGTCCACCTCCAGAGAGAACTGATGAAATATGAATGCAATTTGAAGTATAATTTTTTCACTTTCTTTTTCTTCTTTTAATATGGATAATACGGAAATATGCTTTGTGTGATTTCACATGCATAATTGATATCATATTGCTTGCTTTCTCAGTGCATGTGGGAGGAAGAAGAAGGGAAGGGGAGAATTTGGAACTTAAAATTTAATATGAATGTTAAAAATATTTTTAGTAGATTAAAAAGAGAAAATTGTGCATTCGTATCTTTTGGCCATTTAGTTATTGCAGAAAATACTTTGTTATAAATTTGAATCAGTTCTATATGTACTTTAGATATGAGACCTTAAAAATGTTATGTAGTTTTTTCTCAGTTAATTATTTCCCTTATAATTTTAACTGCATTAGTTTTATCTGTACAAAACTTTTTTTAGTTTTATGTAATAAAAATGTTCATTTTATGTTCTTTGCACTCTTTTATCTCTTATTTGATCTTGAATTCATTCCCTATCTATAGCTGTAAAAGTTATTTTCTTCCTTGCTCCTCTAAATAGTTTAAGCTATGGATTTCATATATGTTATATGTTTATTTAGATTTTATTTTTTATATAAGGTTATCAGATTGCTTTCAAATTTTCCAGCAATGTTACGTAATGCTGCATATAGAGAGAAGTGCTCCAAACAGTTGGGTTCTTTGGGTTTAATAAACATCACATTACTATGTTCACTTGTTTCTGGATGTCATGTGCTCAATATACTCCATTAATTGATCTTTATATTTTTAAACAGTTACAAATTGTTTTGATGATTACTGCTTTGTAGTATAGATTGAGATGCTAGCACTTCCCCCCTTCCTTTCCTTCCCACTTTTTTCATTATGTCTTGATCTTTGAGCTTTTGTGTTTCTAGGTGAATTCTGTTATGTAAGACAGATGAAGAGAGATGCTATATGCATCCAGAAAAAGGACTAATAAATAGAAGTATGTATAGAATTATTTTACATATATATGTGTATATGTGTGTATACACACACACACCCACACACATGCACAAATACACCTGTACACCTATTTATATCTAATTATAGCTATCTGTAGGAATGGAAAAAGAGAGGAAAGGAAAAGAGGAAAAAAAATACATTTTGAGGGAACAGGAAGTTCTACATGGTAGATTTCCAGTTTCATGTGCAGTCATCTTTTTTATTGTACTGTGTTATGGAAATGCTTGTTTTATTCTCTGAATTAAAAATAAAATAAATTTTAAAAAATATTGGATAATATTGGTCATTAGTGAAATTGGTCTATGTTCTTTCTCTGTTTTTGTTGTTTCTGCTTTAGGCATCAATATCATATTTATTTCATAAAAAGAGTTTGGCAGAACTCCTTCTTTGGCTACTATTCCAAATAATTTATTTGAAATTGGAATTAATTGAGGTTAAATGTTTGGTAGAATTCACTTTTAAATCCATCGAGGTCCTGATTTTTTTTTTCCTTAGGAAGCTAGTTTATGGCAATTACTTTTTTTTTATTTTATAAAATGAGTTTATTTTTGATATCCTATTTCCTCTTCTGTTAATCTATGTAGTTTGTATTTTTGTTTCTATTTCACTTAAGTTGTTAAATTTATTGGCATATAATTGGGAAAAATAATTCCTAATAATTCCTTTTATTTCACTTCATTAATGGAATATTAGCCACTTTTCCGTATTTAATACTAATAATTTGGTTTTCTTTTCTCTTTTTTAAAAATCATAATAACCAATGGTTTACCTGTTTTATTTTTTTCATAAAAACCAACATATAATGTTATTTATTAATTTAATGGCTTTCTTTTATTCAATTTTATTAATCTCACCTTTAATTTTTAGGATTTCCAATTTGGAATTTTTGTTTAATTGAAGATTTTTAATTTGTTATTTTTCTAGGTTTTTTTTTAAATTTCATACCCAATTCATTAATCTGCTCTTTGTAAACATATGAAGTTACAGATTTTCCTTTAATTGCTGCCTTTGCTACATTTCAAAGGTTTTGGAATGTTTTTTCATTATTATCATTCTCTTTAATAAATTATTAGTTTTTTAATTTGTTCTTTAACTCACTCATTTAAGATTAAGTTATTTAAGCTCAAATTATTTTTAATCTGTGTTTCATGGTCCCTTATTAAATATAATTTTGTTGAATTATCATCTGAAAAGGATGTACTTAATATTTCTGCTTTTCTGCATTTAACTATAAAGTTTTTATGCCCTAATATATGATCAATTTTTTAAAGATACCATGTGCCACTGAGAAAATAATACATTCCTTTCTTTGCCATTCAATTTTCTTGATTTTTCTCATATTTTATCTTAGATTCTATTCATCTCCTTGACTTCTTTTTAATTATTTTTTGTTAGATTTATCTAGTTCTGAGAGTGGATGGTTGAAGTCACCTACTATTATACTTTTTCTATCTATTGTCATTTAGCTTTTCTTTTAAAACTTTGGATGCTATAGCATTTGGAGCATATAGGTTTAGAATTAACATTATTTTATTATCTATGGTTCTCTGAAACATAATGCATTTTCACTGTTTTATATCTTTTAATTAAATCTATTTTAGCTTTAACTTTGTCTGAGATCATAATTGCTATTCCTTGTTTCTTTTTTTTCATCAGATGAAGCATAATAAATTCTACTCCAGCCCTTTTTTTTTACTCTATGCGTAGCTCTCACTTTTAAATAGTTTTTTTGCAAAAAACATACTGTTGAATTCTGGTTTTCAATCCATTCTGCTATCCATTTCTGTTTTCTGTTTTATGTGATTTCATCCCATTAAGATTCAAAGTTATAATGGTGAGTTGTATATTTCCCTCTAATCCATTTTCCTTCACTTTTTAGCTTTCTCTCCCTCCCTTTTTACCCTGTCACTCCTCAGAAATCTAATTTACTTCTAACCACTGCCTCCTTAATCCATACCCCTTTTAAGATTTCCTCCCTTATCTTTTCTTCTTGCTTTCTTATTTCTTAATCTGTACAACCTTCTGAGTCCCTCCTTCATTTTATCTATTCACCCTCCCATTTCTCTGTAAGTTGATTTGTATGCTCTTCTAAATATATGTTTTTCTCTCTTTAAACCAGTTCTGATGAGAATAAAGTTCTAGTACTATCAGCCCTCTATCCCCTCCTGCCCTTCACTATAACAATTCTTTAATTCACGCCTTATTTGTATAAGATGATTTCTCCCTTTTAACTCTCCCTAGCTAGGTTTATTTTTTCGTATTACCCATCATGCTCAAATCATTCCCACAACTTCTCTCTATGTATGCTCTTTCCAACTACCCAAGTAATGATAACATTCTTAAGAGTTATAGATAGTGTTTTTCCATATAATAAGTAAGTAGTTTGGCTTTATTAAATCCCTTACAACTGATCTTTCATTTTTGCCTTTTTTATGTTTCTTCTGATTCTTGTAGATCCATTCAGTTCTGGTCCTGCTGACCTCTTCAGTTTTCTTAGGCCAGAAAAATCTCTTATCCTGACCTTTTGTTGTCTTTGCCACACCAAAATTTGATTTAAAGTATTATTTTCAAGTTGCTTGATGAGAAATATTGGGTGAGTTCAGCAAGGTGACTTTCCCTAAATCCCCACCTTAGCTCTGCCTTCCTGGGGACTTCTTCTTAGTGAGCTCATTTATAGCTTGTTCAGTTTCTTTTCTCTGAAATAGCTTTATTTAAGTATTCTATTTCTTCTTTTGTTAATCTGGGCAATTTGTATTTTTGTAAACATTAATCCATTTCACTTAGATTTATTGGCATAATGTTAAGCAAAATAATTCTAATTTTTTTTTAATTTCTTCTTCATTGGAGTGAATTCATCCTTTTTATTTTTGATACTGATAATTCGGTTTTCTTCTTTCTTTTTAAATCAAATTAACCAATGGTACTAAATTAAGAACGAGTAGGTAAAAAAAAGTCATAGGAACAATAATTAATGTTATTAAACAGAATCATAATAATGAAAAATGTGAAACCTATGGGATGCAGCAAAAGCAACAATAAGAGGAAAAATTATATCTCTAGATGTTTATATCAACAAAATAGAGAAAGAACAGACTAATGAATTGGGTATACAATTTAAAAATACCTAGAAAAGGAACAAATTACAAATACCTGGTAGGTTTTGGGAATACTGATGTGGTTTAGGGGTGTTGGGACCACAAAATGTCAGGGTACAAGGCAGAGTTGCCTGGAATGAATTCACACACTCAAGCCTTCTTTCAGTCAAGTGGCAAGGTTTATTGTAATGCCAGTAGTAATGGATGAAGTTCCTTTAAGGAACTTACAACTTCATGGTGGTCAATCTAAAGCTTATGTAGAAAAGGGGCAGGGACAGGAATGGCAAGGATGCTAATGAGGTAATGCAAAGGGTCCAGGTATCTTTGGGAACAAGAGACATTGGAAAATTCAGGAAGTCAGCAGAAACAACTTTGTTCATACCAGAGACTGAGGAAGAAAAGACAGTTTTTATTTAGTTGCCAGAGGCATGACCTTGGGCAGGCATCAGAGACAGGATCCCTGGACTGGCACCCTGGGAAAGAGTCTTGGGTCAGCACCCTGCACTAATAGCTTTATTCTGTGGAATTACAGGATCAACTCTCTCTGTGCCTGTAACTAGGAAAGAATTTTCTCACCATTGAGGGGAGGGCTGGGTTACTTAGGGCTTTTTGGGGTCCAGGTCCCACCACTTCAACATCCCCTATTAAATAACAAATTGGAAATATTAAAAAATTAAAGGTGAGATTAATGAAACTATATAAGGAAGCCATTGAATTAGTAAGTAAAATTAGAAGTTGTTTTTAAGAAAAACCAATCAAATAGATAAACTATTGGTTAATATGACAGAAAGAGAAGAAAAACAAATTACTAGTGTCAAAAAAGGGTGAATATATCACTAATGAGGGGAAATCAAAACAATTTCTAGGAGTTATTTTGTTCGATTATATGCCAATAAGTTTAACAATTTAAGTGAAATATAAGAGTATTTACAAAAATATAAACTTCCCAGATTAACAGAGGAGGAAATAGAATAATTAAATAAACCTATTTTAGAAAAGAAATTGATCAAGCCATGAATAAGCTTCCTAAGAAAAAAGGAACAGTACCAGATGGATTTACAAGTGAATTCTACCAAACATTTAAAGAACAACTAATTCCAATATCAAAAGAAGACTAGAAGAACATGGAACACAGTACTTATCAAACTAATGGATAGAAGAGGAATTAGTGAATAAACAAGAGATAGCATTGTGAGATGTAAAATGGATAATATTGATTACATTAAATTAAAAAAGTACAAACAAAACCAATGTAGACAAGATTACAAGGAAAGCAGAAAATTGAAAAATATATAGACCTTTGTCAAATTTATAAGAATATGATTTATTCCCCAGTGGATGAATGGTCAAAGGATATGAACAGGCAGTTTTTGATGAAGAAATCAAAACCATGTATAGTAATATAAAAAAATGTGCTACATCATTATTGATTGGAGAAATGCAAATTAAAACAACTTCGAGATGTCATCACATACAAATCGGATTGGCTAAAATGATAGAAGGGGAAAATGACAAATGTTTGGACAGCATGTGGAAAAATTGGGACACAAATACACTGTTAGTGGACCTGTAAACTGATCCAACCATTTTGGAGAGCAATCTGGAATTATGCCCAAAGAGTTATTAAACTTTGTATATACTTTAACCCAGCAATACCACTATTAAGTCTGTTTCCCAAGGTGATCAGGGAAAAAGAAAAGAACTTATAAGTTCTAAAATATTTATAGCAGCTCTCTTTGTGGTGGCAAAGGACGAGAAATTGAAGGCATCTGCATCAATTGGGCAATGGCTGAACAAGTTGTGGTATATGATTATGATGGAATACTGCTATGCTGTAAGAAATGATGAACTGGTTGATTTTTAGGAAAAAAATATGGAAAACTTTGCATGCAATAGTGAAAAGTGAAGTGAGCAGAGCCAAGAGAATGTTGTATACAGTAGCCACAGTATTATTCAAAGAAAAATTTTGAACAATAAAGTTATTCTGAAAACTATAAATAGTAGCTGTGAAGGAAGATACCATCTACCTCCAGAGAAAAAGCTGATAAATAGAAGTATGCATATTAAGATTTTACATGTATGTATAAATCTGTGTCAAATGGTGGCCTTCTGTAGTGTGGGATGAGGAGGGTAGGAGGAAAACAGTTTGGAACTTCAAATGTAACAAAAAAAATTAAAAAGGAAAGATTAATCAATCATTTACCTTTTTATTGATTTTTCACAAAACTACTTCCTATATTTATTAATCCAATTTTTAAAAAAATTATTTTAATTACATTAAAATATTTCCAATTTGGTATTTAATTTGTTCTTTTTCTGGTTTTTATTAAGCCCTTATGATTTTTCTTTCATATTCATCTCTATGTTTATCTTGAGTCTTGTATTTGAAAGTCAGATTGTCTATTCAGGTCTAGTCTTTTCATCAGGAATTCATGAAAGTCTTCTATTTCTTTAAATATCCATTTTTTCCCTTAAAAATTACATTCAAAATTTTTTTAGGTAGTTAGGGTTGAGTGACTTACCCAGGGTCACACAGCTAATAAGTGTCATGTGTTTTGTCTGAGGCCAGATTTGAACTCAGCTCCTCCTGATTTCAGGGCAGGTGCTCTATCCACTGTGCCACCTAGCTGCCCCATCTATATTCAGTTTTGCTGGGTAGACTATTTTTAGTTGCAATCTTAGAACTTTTGCCTTCCAGAATATCTTATTGTAAGCCTCTGCTCCCTTACAGCGGTGGGTGCTAAATCTTGTGTAATCCTGATTGTGACTCTATGTTGTTTGAATGGTTTCTTCCTGGCTGGTTAAAGTATTTTCCCTGATCTGGGAGCACCAGAATGTGACTATAATATTCTTTGGAGTTTTCATTTTGGAATCTCAGGAGGTGGTCAAGGGATTCTTTCAGTTTCTATTTTATCCCCTGGCTTTAGGATATGAGGGCAGTTTTCCTTGCTAATTTCTTGAAATGTGCTATGCTCTTTCTTTGATCATAGCTTTATGGTAGTCCAATAATTCTTAAATGATCAGTCCTCAATCTATTTTGACAGTTGGTTGTTTTCCCAATGAAATATTTCACATTTTGTATCTATTTTTTTTTTGCTTTCTACTTTGTTTTATTGTTTCTGGGTGCCTTATCTGTCATTAGCTTTCAGTTGTCCAATTCTATTTTTAAGGAATTATTTTTTCAGTAAGCTTTTGAACCTCTTTTTTTATTTACTCAATTCTATTTTTAATATGTTATTTTATGTAGTATTTTTGTTCCTCTTTTACCATGATGCAAATTTTCTTTTCATAATGTTTTCCCTTGCTCTCATTTCTTTATTCATTTTTCTTCTCTACATTCTTACTTGATTTTGAAAATTATTTTTAGTTCTTCTAAGAGTTCTTATTTGGCTTGTGTACAATTTACAAGGTTTTTTTGTTGCTCTTTTTTGGGATTCTGTTTGTAGCTATTTTGACATCATTGTGTTTTTCTGAGTTTATGTCTTGATCTTCCCTGTCACCATAGTAACTTTTTATGGTAAGATTCTCTTTTGTTGTTTGTTTATTTTTGCAGCCTGTTTTTGTTTTTTCACTTTACACTTCATGTTGAAGTTGGGCCCGTTATGCACATAGAGGTGAGATAGGATGTGGAATGAAACTATCCCAAACTTCAGGCTGTCATGCACTATTGTTTTCAGAGCTTGTTCTGGGGATTAGGAAGTTTCCCATGCTTCTAAGTTGGTGTGATCTGGAGAAAAGTATGGTCATTGCCTTCCTATTTTGCACTGTTTCTTACCCAGGAAGGGCCCCTGGTTCCTTGGGTTTGAAATTGACTCTGTTCCTTGGGGTACCTTCCTTGTTGGGATGGGAAGTGATACTGATCCTCTGGCCCCTACTCCCTTGGGACTGGAAGTGAATCCTCTGGCCCCTACTCCCTTGGGACTGGAAGTAACACTGCTCTTTAGGACCCCTGTTTCTTCTTGACCAAAAATACTCCTCTATGTCCTATGACTTAGATGTAAGTATAGGCAATGGAGTTTCCATACAGTATCTGGTACTGTGTTCAGGCTAGCACTGGGGTCCCTGATAATCTCTTTCTGCCTACTTGCCAGGTTTTCTTACCGTCTGTGTCTTAAGAGCTCCCAAAGCTGGTGATGCTTCTGTTGCTACCACTTAGTTCCACTATTGATGTTGCTTCTACATCAGGGCAGCTTATACCTCCATGTCACAAATCTCTCCTTCAGATCTTCTAAGTTTTCTTGAGCTGACATAATGTTTCACCCTGACCTTATGTCAGCCAAAAATCAATTTGAAGTGTTATTTTACAGTTGTTTAGGGGAGTAAGTTGGATAGTTTAACTGATTGCTTCTTCTACTTTGTTTTCTTGGCTGTGCCCCAGACTACCAAATCTCTCAGTTTAGACTATCTACAATTGTTAAGTTTGTTATTGGTATTCTAAATTTGAAACCTTATCCAATGACTAGTAAGAGAGCACACTATGGGAAAAATGGAATTACATGAACATTGGTATTCTTAAAACAATAATCATTTATGTGTTAATCGCTTTCTATATTGTAGGCTATTAACTAAGTACTGGAAATACAAATACAAGTAAAAATATTGCATTCAAAATGGTGCAATAATATTCTTACACTCTCAGCCATGGTCTACACTAGTATAGGGCTTGATGCTTTGTAAGAAACATAATCTTAACTTTACTGCCTAAAATGGTGAATAATGTAAATGCTTGGCAAGCGTTGTAACAATGTAAATACAAGGATGCGTATAGTGCCTAAGATGTATGGAGATATTTTTAACAATTTTATTTCCAAATGTTCAACAAATCTAACCTCTTATTCTAATAAATATATCATCAAGTTTAAAAGAAAAAAAATAAAATTTAAAATTAAAAAGGGTCAGGGAGGTGGCACTAGCCCTGGATTCAGGAATCTCTGAGTTCAAATG
>NW_027555847.1:451137411-451207995 GCF_003287225.1 Phascolarctos cinereus | reverse complement strand
TGGATATTTAACTATTCAATCAGTGAGTAACGAGATAGCAAGTCTAACAACTGGTTTTTCTCTAGTCACCCAGATTAGGAAGTTGAGACAAGTAATGATCACAGATTCAAAAGAATAAAATCAAAGAATAAAGTCCTTTCTATTTGCACCTCTTTCTAGTAATTCAAAGGTAACAAAGAGATCCATTAAAAACATTTGCAGTTCTATTGCCACAATCCAAGAAATTTGCTATAAGAGGAGGTAGGGCATGATTGTAATAAAATCAGGACTGTTCCCTCAGGCCAAGCCAAAATTACCTATTGTAGATATACTAGGAGAACATTTCCTTAGTACTGTTTGCTTTAGGATACTTTTTAGAAGTCAATCATGTAATAGAATTTCACATTATTACACAGGGTAGCTTAGCTTGGCTCAGAATCAGTAAGATGGGAAGTATTCCTATAAGGAAATAACACAATGGAGAAGCTGAGTCAAGAGGATCTTGACATTACTTTTGCTAGGCTGTCTTCTCAACCTTCCCAATCATCTAAATTCATCACCAGCATTTTCCAGAAGATATCCTCTCTGTGCACTTCTTAGCATTTCCCTGAAATGGTGGAATACTGGCTTAAAAAAAATTTAAATACTTATTGTTGTTTTAGTCTTTTTTCAGTTACATTCAACTCTTCATGACCCCTTTTAGGGTTTTCTTGGCAAAGATGCTGAAGTGTTTGCCATTTCCTTCTCCAGCTCATTTTACAGATGAGGAAACTGAGGCAAAGAGGATTAAGTAATTTGCCCAAGATCATGAAGCCAATAAGGATCTGAGGCTGGATTTGAACTCAGGAAGGTGAGTCTTTCTGACTCCAGGCCCAATCATCCATCTACTGTGCCACCTATCTTAACTTAAATAGTTATACCTGAATTCAGAACTTAGAGTACATCAGATGACGTAGCAACTTGCTGCATATCATGAATCTATATTACCCACATAAGGATTAAAATATACCCTTTTATTGGTCCTTCAAGGACAGAATTTTAGTGTGTTACACTTGAATAATTCCATGTTGCAAAGTTCTATTGCTCACAGTTCAGAGCAGGTAACAGTTTTCATGTTGTAATAACAGTTGGTTAAGAATAAGTAATAATAAAAACATTTATCTTCAATGCTTATGAAGTACATACAGAAATTTTCATCACTTTGCTTATCTTGTGTAAACACATCCTGATACACTAAGGAAAATGTATTGTAAAAATAAATTCACATTCTAGAGTTTTATACATAAGATGAACAGATGACATACCTCTCAAAACTCAGTACAATAACAATAAAAAGACTGGCCATTGTCAGCCTAGATGTATTGAAATCTTTAGGTCACTCTTAGAGTAAAAAAGAAAAATCCTTTTAAACTGATGCCTGTTGATACTAAGTTGGCTCAAACATGTAACTTTAATACATGTTATTCCAAGCATAATTTTACAATTTTCATAATCAGTAGTCAATCAGTTCATCATATTAATCACTTCTAGACAATAAGCAAACAAGTCGTTCCTCACTATGACTCTGAGATGGAGGAAGTACTTAGTGTCACTGTAATATAATGTCCCAAATTACTTCTAGTCTTTCCAGAAATACTGTAATTCACAGAGCTGATCAGGTTTTCAGATCTTTAAAAATTTAATGGATCTAGCAAACTTCTCACAGACAATGGACTTCCCAAGTAAATAAACCAGAGTATATCCATTTAAATACTACAAATAGTCTTTTACGAGAAGGGCACTTTGCTGAGCAGATAAATGGCTAACAGTTCAAAATTATAAAATCACTGTATTCATATAAAAAGAAGAGCTAACTTCCAACAAATATATTATGCTCTAGTTATCATATCTCAAATTAACAGCATTTCTTATACAATGGTTTCCCAAAATCACAGTGCCAGAAGTTAAGCATAATAATAACATAAAACAATATCATGAATTTAAAAAAATAGACCCCCCAAAAAACATTGCCTGGAAAATGACACTGATCCAATTGAATGTATTTCTGATTATCTCACAAGGAAAAACAATGTCATTTCATTCATTTCCCAGTTTAGGTATTTTATACTAGTTGCATTCAGATACCAGCATAGAGAAATTAAAATTCAGTTGCTCTTACAATTATAGAAGTCACTCTTATTCTTGCAGCCTATAAACATTTACTTTAATATCAAAATTTAAATGTATTTTTCATCAAGGTTTGTTTTACTTAAGAGGGTCAGATAAGAAAAATAATAAGAATAAAGATAATAGAATAAAAGATAAAAGAATAAAAAATAATAATAAGAAAAAAGATCTTATTTTAAATGAGATAGTATCACAATTTTGTTTAGGACAAACTCAATCAAGTCAAATCTGGATTTATAGTTAGCAATGGCATCATACAGAATCTGAATTTACCCAAAGGTCATTTACTGCCAGCACTTTAAGTTATGGATCCTACAAACTTTAGTAAAGCTCCTGCCAAAGATTAACAGGGCAGTACTGAATTTTTCAGCTCCTTAGTTTTAGGGTATATTCTCAGTTCTTCTAAAACATGAGAATTGCAAACATAACCTCTTTTACAAATGAAATCATGAATGTATATGCCCCACATAAAGATTAGAATATACACTTCAATTAGGCATTCAAGAACAGAATTTTAGCATGTTCTCCTCAAATAATGCCATGTTTCAAATTTATTTCTATGTAACTGAACAGTTACAATTTTAAATTTACGATTTTAAATCATGCTATATGATTCCAGTTATTTTCTTTTTTATATCAGCAACAATATCTAAATAGCTGAAATAAAATTCAGAGATCATGATATACCTCAAAACTATTTCTAACAAGCATTTTTCCAAATAGTGTTCACAGATTTATAGGCATAGAAATCTTTCCATTCTCCTCTTATTTCAGTGAGATCCAAAACTTTTTAAAACTTTTTCTTTCTTCCTGGATTTTGATTAAAAATCTACCATCTCTTTTTCCATATTTGACCTTGATACTTTCTTAATCCCACACTTCTTTATTTTTCCCAATCATATCCCACACCTATCCTCAGAACTAGTTTTCTTCATTCCACTGAATCTTCCCTTTGCAAATTAATACAATACCAATTAATTGCAAAACCTATACTGTTATCAAAATGTAGACTTCTGTGAGTTTGGAGACCTTAGAAATAAAAGAAGAAGTCACAAGGCTGTTTAAATAAAGACTATTTTCAATTGCATTTTATCAACAAAAGGATAATGCTTATGCCACTTTAAGAGATTTCTTGCCTCACTTGGATATTTTTTTTTTACTTCTTTTATCTTTTTTTATTGATTAATTTATTTCTAGTTTTCAACATTCACTTCCACAAGATTTTGGGTTTCAAATATTCTCCCCATCTCATCCCATCCCCACCCCAAGACAGTGTGAATTCTGAATACTCTTTCCCCTAATCTACCCTCCCTTCTATCTCCCCTCCCCTTCTCTTATCCCCTTCCTCTTCTATTTTCCTGTAGGGCAGGATAGATTTCTATACCCCATTGCCTGTATATATTATTTCCCAGTTGCATGGGAAAGCAATTTTTAACATTTGTTTTTAAAACTTTGGGTTTTAAATTTTCTCCCTTCCTCCCTCCCCACCCACCCTCGTTGAGAAGGTAAGCAACTCGATATAGGTTATACTTGTGAAGTCATGCAAAATACTTCCATAGTAGTCATGTTGTGGAAAACTAACTGTATTTCCCTTCATCCTATCCCCAACCCCCATTTATTCTATTCTTTCTTTTGACCCTGTCCTTCCTCCGAAATGTTTGCTTCTGACCCCTCCCCCAATCTGCCTTCTCCTCTATCATCCCCCTGCTCTCTTATCCCATTTTCTCCTATTTTCCTTTAGGGTAAGATAGTTTCCCATAACCAATTGAGTGTGTATGTTATTCCCTCCTTAAGCCAAATCTGATGAGAATAAGATTCACTCATTGCCTCTCACCTTCCCCCACTTCCCCTCCACCATAAAAGCCTTTCCTTGTCTGTTTTATCTGAGATAATTCACCCCATTCTATCTCTCCTTTTCTCCTTCTCCCAGGATAATCCTCTCTCACCCCTTAGTTTTATTCTCCAGATATCACCACTTCATCTTCAACTCACCCTGTGCCCTCTATCTATCAATCTATCTATACATATATTTTTTTTCCTCCAACTACCCTAATACTGACAAAGGTCTCACGAGTTACAAATATCATCTTTCCATGTAGGAATGTAAACAATTCAACCTTAATAAGTCCCTTATGATTTCTCTCTCTTGTTACCTCTTCATACTTCTCTTGAGTCTTGTATTTGAAAGTCAAATTTTCTATTCAGCTCAGGTCTTTTCATCAAGAATGCTTGAAAGTCCTCTATTTCACTGAATGTCCATTTTTTCCCCCTGAAGGATTATACTCAGTTTTGCTGCGTAGGTGATTATTGGCTGTAATCCTATTTCCTTTGCCCTCTGTTATATCATATTCCAAGCTCTCTGGTCCATAAATGTCGAAGCTGCTAAATCTTGTGTTATCCTGATTGTGTTTCCACAATAGTTGAATTGTTTCTTTCTGGCTGCTTGCAATATTTTCTCCTTGACTTGGGAACTCTGGAATTTGGCTACAATATCCCTAGGAGTTTTCCTTTGAGGATCTCTTTCAGAAAGTGATTGGAGAATTCTTTCCATTTCTATTCTTGGAGGCTTTGGATATAGGATTTTGGGATGTAGGAGCTTTGGCTTTGTTGTCTTCTTCTGGTCATATGCTTTGATGTTCTTTGTCACCAAAGAAAGATTTTATGGGCTGACTTTTTTTTTTTTGCACAGTTTGCTTATGTTCCCAGCTAATTACTTGAGTTTTAAATTCTTTGTTAAGGTAGGGGTATGCTTCCAGTGTGGAGAATGTACCATCCCAAGCTTTGGGGGTTTTGTGCAGCTGTTTTCAGAGATGCTTATGGGGACCTGTAAATTTTCAGTTCTTCCAAGGTGGTACAATCAAGGGCAAGGTGTTTACTCCTTTCCTGACCTGTGCTCTGGTCTATGAGTGACCACAAGTGCTCTTTTCTGCCTTGGAACTGTGAGGAGGATTCTGTCTTCATTGCCACTACAAGTTCCACCATGCCAGCATTCCTTCTCACCCTAGGACCACCACCCAGAACTGTGACCCAGATCCAAGCAGGGGCAAAGCAAGAGAATCCTGCCTCAGCACCAGCAAAGATATCCCTGCAACCCCCCTCTGATCAGCCACTCGATTCCCCCTCAGTCTGTGGGCCAAGCTCTGGAAGTATACGCTACCTTGGGGCTGTGCCAGGACTGGGCCTGGGACTGAGTTTCTCTCTCATTGTGGTCACAGACTTTTCCTACTGACCTTCTAAGTTGTCTTTTGTGTTTGTGAGTTGAGAAGTCTGGAAATTCGGTCCTCTGAAGCCTGCTCCAGGTTCACTGAGGGCTGGTCTTTGCCTCTGTGCCCACTCTGAACTGTGTTTCTCTCCCAGCCCAATGCTATAGACCTTTCTAATCAATCATCCAGGTTGTCTTGAGATGGAAATTTGTTTCACTCTGTCTTTTGTGTTCTGCTGCTGTAGAATTTGTTTAGAGCCATTTCTTCCATCTTGGCTCTGCCCCCTCATTTGGATATTTTGATGGAATTAATTAGAAGTTGCTTGCCCCAGAAATCTTTACAACTCCAGAGACCTCAAAAAATTTCCCCCCTAATTTAGGTTCTTAAGAGCTTAAAGAAACCAAGGCTGTTTTAATTCCTCTTGGGTGACTTTGATTCTAATTTACCTGGGCATTTAAGTTCTATTAAATAATTCATGGAAGAAACACAGCAGTAAGGTGAAATTCTTCTTCTAGAATTAAATTTTATGTTCTCTTTATGATTTAAACAAGCTCCTTTTTTTCCAAGGTGGAGAGAAGAGATAATCTTAAGCACCAGATAAGGTTTTAAAATCACAATTTTTTCCCCTTTCTTTCTTTTCCCTGGAGAATTCTCTAGGATAATTTCTTCTAAATTCTCTAGAGACTGGCTTCAGTTTTGTTTAACAACAAAACATTTTGTCACTTTCCAGGGAAGAAAGAGAGTGACAAAGAGGTGTTTCATGGGGGGAGAAAGGTTCCCTTATCCCCAAAACCTATTAGGATATTTCAGTTTGTATAATATTCAAAGCACATTTTCATCAATATTTTGGGGAATCCATGGTAAATATATTTCCCTTCCATTTACAAATTTAGTCTGTAATTAGTTTGCAATGTTATAAATTTCTATGAAGACCATTCCCTCTTTTCTCATTTTCTTATTTTTTTCCCCATTCCTGACCTGAGCAGAATTTGGAATACAAAAATGAGAATATATCAATCAATCAACTAATCAACATTTGTTAAGCCACTACTATGTTACAGGCACTGTTTGAAAGCAGAAGATGACCTAAGTCTTTTATTTCAAATTCCTAAATGTGACTTAGCTACTCTGATCAATACAATGATCCAAGACAGTTCTGAAGGATTCATCATGAAAAATGCTATCTATCTTTAGAGAGAGAACTGATGAACTTGCTAAGTGCAAATTCAAGTATAATTTATTCATGTTCTTTATTTTTCTTGCTTTTTTTCTTTGCAACACAGTTAACTCAGAAGTGTTTTACATATGTAATTGATATCATTATTGCTTGCCTTCTCAACAGGTGAGGGCAGGGCTGGCAGAAAAGAGAGAATTTGGAAACCAAAATTTTAAAAAAATTAATGTTAAGAATAAATAAGCAATAATTAAAAATAAACTTATCTCTCACTGAACATTTAATCAAGAAGTTAATTAAAATTCCTGTTTTTCAGGAAAATGAGTTTAGCATTAGAAATGCAACAATTATAGACATTCAGGACAGTTGATTTGAATATGAAGCTTCGACATTTAACTTAAGCTTAAGCAATATTTCAATTTAGAAAGTTCTTCCACAGAGTCAAAAATGTCTAGTTTCAGAAGAAAACCTGATTCAGACATTTTCACAAAGTCAAAACTAGATTTTAAATAGACTGGGTTCTTTTGAAAGGGATTTTTTTCACCCATTAGCCAAGAGATGATTCCAAGAAGCCTCCTTAGAATGGGAGTAGGTTTGACCAAGAATAATTTAGCCTCCAAATCTATAGATTACAGAGCAGAATTCCAAGAAGCAGGGCAGTTATCAGAACCTGTGGGATCCCAAAATGATTACTGATAACTCAAGGTGGAATTGAGATTTATGTCAAATTTATATCATTAGTGATAAGGATGCTTTTCTGAGCACTTGTTTTATGTCAGACCAGACTAGGATGACACAAGAATTTTGACAGGGAGAGTAGCCAAAGCAATAGAGTAATTATAATTCACAGACAATCAGACAAACAAGTTTCTTGTTTATTTGCTTGTGGAAAACAAATTGAAAGGGAACAGGGTTTGGACAAATCCTAGTCCTGGGCAAGGTATTCACCCAGAAAAAAGAAGGGAGAGGAAGCCTTCCTAATAAGACCCTAAAGTTTCTCAGTCCAATCCTTGTTTTCAACTACTGAATCATACTCATCAGAAAAATTAAGATGGCTACTAGGCTGAGCACTCTAGAACATAATAGTTTATGTATAGTATTTTATTCATATACAAGTAGACCAATAGATAATACAGACAAGTGCACAAAACACTGATATATCTCTGCTAGTTCAAATGCTGTAATAAATAGAAGAATGTTGATTTATAAGTCTTCAGATAGGCTTGTGCAAAAAAAGAAATCACCATGAGAAATCTCAGGGAAAGCAGCTATTTTGAAGCTTTGTCCAAAAGATTGTGGCATACTATTACTACATGGTAGCAGCATCAGGAATAGTACTTAAGGCCAAAAGTTAGCCTCCTGAAACGCCAGAATTGCCAGTTACAGTCATGACCACTAGTTTTGTCTTTGTCCTTAGTCTCCTGTATTTTGGATTGTTCTTAGAATAAAGCACAGGTCTAACCATGTTATTTCCCTACTCAGTAAGCTCCAGTGGCTTCCTATTGCCTCCATAATCAAATATAAAATGCTTAATTTGGCATTCAAAATCTTTCAAAACCTAGCCAAGTCCTATGTTTTCAGTCTTCTTACACCTTACTCCCCAAAACGTACTCTTCAGTCCTGTGACGCTGGTCTTCTGGCTGTTCTAGAAATAAGACATGCCATCTCTTGACTCAGGAATTTTATCTGACTGTCTCCCATTACTGGAATGCTCTGACCCTCCTTTACTCTGTCTACTAACTTCTCTGGCTTCTTTTAATTCCCAACAAAAATCCCATCTTTTAAAGGAAGGCCTTTCCAACCCCTTTCCTCTCAATTATTTCCTATTTATCCTGAATATAGCTTGCTTTGTACACATTTGTTTGCATTGCATCTCTCCCATCAGATTATAAGCTCCTTGAGGACGGGGACTATCTTTACGTCTTTTTTGCATTCCCAGTTATTCAGCACATTGCCTGGTACAAAGTAGGTACTTAATAAATATTTATTAATTGGTTGTCAATTTTTGGAGAAAATGAGCCTAATGATTTCCAAGAAAATTCTGCCTCAGGTGGTCAATTGTGTTGGAATAGGTTCTATGAAAAGCTGCAATATTTTAGCCTGGGTGAAATAGGGAGATCAGTCTCAAAAGAAAAAAAAAGATTAGATTTGAAGTCAACAGACCTGGATAAGAATTACATTGGGAAAACTTGGTAGGTATATAACCTTGGGTTAGCCACTTCCTATCTCTAAATCTGTTCCTTATATGTAAAATGTGAAAATTCAAATTCCTACCTTATAGGGTTGTTGTGTGAGGATTCAATCAGATATGCAAAGTGCTTTTCGAATCCATGTCCACATCAGCTGTTATCATCATTTTTAGAAAAGTTGTAGCATATTCTTTCTTGATGAAAGCTGGTTGAATTGAGTTGCTTGAATAGCTTTTCTCTAAGCAAAATTCTCCAGTAATACTGGCAATGAAAATGTCAAGATTCAGTATTGTTAATAACATATAATACTAGCTGCTGACATGAAAATTACATCCCATTAGTTCTGAGACAGCACTGTCCCTTCTAACACCCCTTTCCCTGCAGTCAACCACTATCTAACAAATTGGCTTTTGCCTTGAATAACCACAGTAACCATCTCAATGAAAAAATTTCTGGATAAATGCTTTAAAGCACTTTGGAAAACATCCTGAACTGTTCCATGGATATGACCCTGGGTTCTTTGCATGGTTTGAGAACTCTGGAAGGTTCTACTCAGCTTGATCAGCTTTGAACAGTAGAGGCTCTATACTTGTCATTTGAGAACCAGCCCAATTAAGTTTAGAAGGTTTGCTACCAGGATTTCTGCCCCAGCAACTCCTGAAGACTGCTTATTGAGGCATAGATGGTAGTGGAGGGAACACCTGAAATGAGGAAATCATGGAATTAGAAGCTGTAGGGTAGAGAGACTGCTGGATCTGGAGTAAGAAGGCCTGAATTCCAGCTCTCCCACTACCTGGCTGTATGACTTTGACAAGGCATTTTCCTATTTTGCTGACTGCCTCCATGCCTTTGCCCCCATGATTGGAATGCTCTCCCTTCAGTTAAAATAGGAAACCATCAGATGATGGGTCATCTCTACTCAAGGGTAACCCTCCAGAGGGATTCTTCTGAAAATGAATTCTCCCTGCAACTACTACCACGGGGCGGTAGCCTGGTATCTCTCCCCACCAACTGAATTTGTTACAGAAAAGTTGATTTGACTTCCAATGCCATGATGGTAGAGTGAGGAAGGAACCTTCTGAAGCCAAACAACTAGAAGAACACCACAGAATTGATCTAGGAGCAGGGAAGAGGCTATCAGCATGGCAGGAAAGATCTGTGTCACTTAGGTTGAAGGGGAATGAGGTCCAAGAGCAGCAGAAGCCACCAGTCTCACTGCAGGGGGCCTCTAGTAAGGCTCCCAGCCTGGAGCAATCCACCAGTGAGGCCCTGCTCTCCTGAAAACTAGCAACCCCTTAGGCAAGTGAGCAGATTGAGCAGCACAGCAACCCCACCCAAGCACAAGCCACCAGGAAGGCCTTGACCCCATTGCTGACCAGCAGAGCAGCCCCACCCTGGAGCCTTCCAGCCCTGAGATTGTTTCCATGGCAACCCAGTGGCAGGGCCCCACCCCTGGGACAGACCAGCAACAAGATACTTCCTCCAGGCCCAGCAACCAGAAAGGCTCTATATCCCACATAAAAGAGGCATGAAAGAGCTATTATAATGGACAGGACAATGGGGGGGGGGATGGTGGTGGGCAAAGCTTAAACCTTACTCTCATCAAAATTGGCTCAAAGAGGGGAATAACATACACACTCTGCTGAATATAGAAGTAAAAAAGGGATGGGGTTCATAGAAAGGGGAGGGAGGCTGATAAAAGGGAGGGTGTATTGGGAAACGCAGTGATCAGAAGTAAAATATTTGGAAAGAGGGAAAGGGTGGATCATAAGAGGGGGACGATAAGCAAAAAATAGCATAGAAGGAAATACACAGTTGTCATAACTGTAAATGTGAATGGGATGAACTCACTCATAAAATGGAGGCAGATGGCAGAATGGATTAAAAACCAGAATCCTACAATACGTTGTTTATAAAAAACAGATTTGAAGCAGAGAGATACACACAGAATAAAGGGGCTGGAGCAGAATCCATTATGCTTCAGCTGAAGCAAAGGAAGTGGGATAGCAATCATGATCTCAGACAAAGCAAAAGCAAAAATATATCTAATTAAAAGAGATGAAGGAAACTATCTTACTGAAAGGCACCATAGACAATGAAATCATATCAGTACTCAACATATATGCACCAAATAGTATAGCATCTAAATTTTTGAAGAAGTTGAATGAGTTACAGGAGAAAATAGATAATAAAACTATACTAGTGGAAGACCTCAACTTTCTTCTCTCAGAACTAGATAAATCTAACCAAAAAATAAACAAGAAAGAAGTTAAGGAGGTAAATAAAATTCTGGAAAAGTTAGATATGATTATGATAGATCTCTGGAGAAAAGTGAATAGAAATAGAAAGGAATATACCTTTTTCTCAGTAGTACATGGCACCTACATAAAAATTAACCATGTATTAGGAAATAAAAACCTCACAACCAAATGCAGAAAAGCAGAAGTAGTAAACACATCCTTTTCAAATCATAATGCAATAAAAATTACATTCAACAATGAACAATGAAAAGAAAGATTAAAAATTAATTGGAAATTAAATGGGTCGGAGAACATGGGTCAAAGAACAAATCACAGAAACAATCAATAATTTCACCAAAGAGAATGACAACAATGAGACAACATCCCAAAATTATTTGGATGCAGCAAAAGGTTAGGGAAAATCTCATATCTCTAATTATTTATATCAATAAAAGAGAGAAAAAGCAGATCAATGAACTAGGCATTCAACTAAAAAAAAAAAGACTAGAAAAAGAACAAATTAAAAACCCCTAATTAAATACCAAATTGGAAAACCTGAAAATCAAAGGAGAGATTAATAAAATTGAAAGTAGGGGAAGCTAGGTGGAGCAGTAGATAGAGAACTGGCTTTAGAGTCAGGAGGACCTGAATTCAAATCTGCCCCCAGACACATAACACTCACTAGCTGTGTGACTTTGGGCAAGTCACTTAACTCCAATTGCCTCACCAAATAAATAAATATATAAATAAACAAGCAAACAAACAAACAAATAAATATAAAATTGAAAGTAAGAAAACCCTTGAACTAATAGATAAAAATGGAAGCAGGTTTTATAAAAAACCCAACAATAAAATAGATAAAACATTTGTTAATTTGATTTTAAAAAGGAAAGGAGAAAAACAAGTTACTAGTATCCAAAATGAAAGAGGTGAATTCACCACCAGTGAAGAAGAAATTAAGACAATTATTAGGAGCTATTTTGCCCAAGTGTATGCCAATAATTTTGACAATCTAAATGAAACGGATAAATATCTCCAAAAATACAAATTACCCAGATTAACAGAAGAAATAAATACTTAAATAAATCTTAGGAGGAGAAATTAAACAGGCCATCAATGAACTTTTTAAAAAAAATTTTTATTTTCACATTACTGATGTTGTAAGGAAGAATTAGAGTCAATAGGAGGAACCACCAGAAAGAGGGAACAAAACAAAACAGAAGAAAAATACAGCAAATAGTATGCTTCAATCTGCATTCAAACTCCACAGTTCTTTCATTGGATGTGGATAGCATTTTCCATCATGAGACCTTTGGAGATGTCTTAGATACTTGCATTGATGAGAAGGGCTAAGTCTCCATCAATGTTGGTCATTGCACAACGTGGCTATTACTGTTTACAGTGTTCTCCTGGTTCTGCTCACTTCACTCAGCATCAGGCCATACAAGTCTTTCCAGGTTTTTCTGAAGTCTGCCTGCTCATCATTTCTTATAACACGGTAGTATTCCATTACATTCATATACTACAACTTGTTCAGCCATTCCCCAATTGATGGGCATCCTCTCAATTTCCAATTCTTTGCCACCACAAAAAGAGTTGCTATAAATATTTTTGTACATGTGGGTGCTTTTCCCATTTGTATGATCTCTTTGGGATATAGCCCTGGAAGTGCTAGTGCTGGGTTAAAGGGTATGCAGATTCTTATAGCCCTTTGAGCATAGTTCCAAATTGCTCTCCAAAATGGTTGGATCATTTCACAACTCCACCAACAATGCATTAGTGTTCCAATTTTCCCACATCTTCTCCAACATTTATCATTTTCCTGTTTTGTCATGTTGGCCAATCTGATAGGTGTGATGTGGTACCTGAGAGTTGTTTTGATTTGCATTTCTCTACTCAGTAGTGATTTAGAGCATTTTTTCGTATGACTATAGACGGTTTTAATTTCTTCATCTGAGAACTGTCTGTCCATATCCTTTGACCATTTATCAATTGGAGAATGACTTGTATTCTTATAAATTTGACTTCTCTATATATTTTAGAAATGAGGCCCTTATCAGAGACACTGGTTGTAAAACATCAATGAACTTCTTATGAAAAAGTCCCCAGAACCAGATGGATTGACAAGCGAATTGGACCAAACATTTAATGAACAATTAATCCCAATACTATATGAACTATTTGGAAAAATAGGTGAAGGAGGAATCCTACCAAATTCCTTTTGTGACACAAATATGGTGATGATACCCAAATCAGGAAGAGCCAAAACAGAGAAAGAAAATTATAGATCAATTTCCCTAATGAATATAGATGTAAAATTTTAAAATAAAATATTAGCAAAGAGATTACAGCAATATATCACAAGGATCATACACTACTACCAGCTGGAATTTATACCAGTAATGCAAAGCTGGTTTAATATTAAGAAAACTATTACCATAATTGACCATATTGATACAAAACTAACAAAAATCATGATTATCTCAATAGATGCGAAGAAGCCTTTGACAAAATACAGCACCCATTCCTATTAAAACACTAAAGAGCATAGGAATAAAGGGAGCTTACCTTAAAATGATAAGTAATATTTATCTAAAACCACCAACAAGCATTATCTGTAATGGGGATAAGCTATAAGCCTTCCCAATACAATCAAGGGTGAAGCAAGGATGCCCCTTATCACTTCTATTATTTAATACTGTACTAGAAATGTTAGCTATAGCAATAAAAGAAGAAAAATAAGTTAAAGGAATTAGAATAGGCAATGAGAAAATAAAACTGTCACTCTTTGCAGATGAAATGGTGTTATACATAGAAAATCCTAGGGAATTGACTAAAAACTACTTGAAATTATAAACAACTTTAGCAAAGTTGCAGGATAGAAAACAAACCCACATACATCATTAGCATTTCTATATATTACCAACAAACCCCAGTAGCAAGAGATAGAGAAATTCCATTTAAAATAACTGTAGGCAATACAAAATACTTGGCAGTCTACTTGCCAAGACAAATCCAGGAACTCTATAAACTCAACTATAAAACACTTTCCACACAAATAAAGTCAGATCTAAACAATTGGAAAAATATTAATTGTTCTTGATAGGCCAAGCCTATATAATAAAAATGACAATTCTACCTAAATTAATCTATTTATGTAGTACTGTAGTAATCAAACTATGAAAAAAATTATTTGGTAGCACTAGAAAAAGTAACAAAATTCATCTGAAAGAACAAAAGTTCAAGGATATCAAGGGAATCAATGAAAAAAATGTGAAAGAAGGTGTTCTAACTGGACCAGATCTCAAACTGTATTTTAAAACAGATCTCAAACTGTATTTTTAAAATGGTAATTATCAAAACAATATAGTACTGGCAAAGAAATAGAATAGTGGATCAGTGGAATAGATTAGATATAAATTGCATTATCATAAATGACCTTAGTTATCTAGTATATGATGAGCTCAAAGGTCCAACTTTTCAAACAAATACTCATTACTTGACAAAAACTGCTGGGAAAACTAGAAAAGGTTATGACAGAAACTAAGTATAGACCAACATTTCACACTGTATACTATGATAAGGTCAAAATGGCTATATGATTTACACATAAAAGGTGATACCATAAGCAAATTAAGAGAGCATGGAATAGTTTATCTGTCAGATTTGTGGATTGGGGAGAATTTAAGACCAAAGGAGATACAGAGAGCATTACAAAATGTAAAACAGATGATTTGGAATATATAAAATTAAAAAATTTTTGCACAAAAAAACCCGGTGCAACCACAATTATAAAGAAAGCAGAAAATTGAGAAAAATTTAGAGAACGGAGTCAAATTTATAAAAATACAAGCCATTCTTCAATTGGTAGTCAAAGTGCATGAACAGACAGTTTTCAGGCAAAGAAATCAAAGCTATCTATAGTCATATGAAAAAGTGCTTTAAATCACTATTGATTAGAGAAATGCAAATTAAAACAATTCTGAGGTACCACCTCATACCTATCAGATTGGTTAATATGACAAAAAAGGAAATTGTTGCATGTTGAAGGGAATGTGAGGAACCTGGGACACTAATGTTTGTGGAATTGTGAACTGATCCAACCATTCTGTAGAACAATTTGGAGCTATGCCCAAAGGGCTATAAAGCTGTGCATATATCCTTTGATCCAGCAATACCACAGTATTCTAAATATGGTCTATATTCCAAATACATCCAGAAAAAAAAAGTAAAGGACCTATTTGTACAAAAATATTTATAGCAGTTCTTTTCGTGGTGGCTAAGAATTGGAAATCAAAGGGATACCCATCAATTGTGGAATGGCTAAGCAAGCTGTGGTGTATAATTACAATGGAACCTTATTGTACTAGAAGAAATGATAAGCAGGTGGATTTCAGAAAAAAAACCTGGACTTAACATGTACTGATGCTGGGTGAAGTGAGTAGAACCAGGCGAACATTAGACACAGTAACAACAATATTTTTCGATGAAGAGCTGTGAATGACTTAGCTATTCTCAGCGATACAATGATCCAAGACAATCCCAATGGACTCATGATGAAGCATACTATCCACCACCAGAGAAAGAAATGATACTGATTGAATACAGACTGAAGCATGCTATTTTTCCCTTTCTTTCATTTTTTTCTTTTATTTGAGTCTTCTTGTACAAAATGACTAATATGGAAATGTTTTACATAATTGCATATATATATAAAACCTATATATGATTGCTTACCATTTCAGGGAGTGGGGAGGGGAGCAAGGAATAGAATTTAGAACTCAAAACTTTAAATAAAAATGCTAAAAAATTGGAAGAAAAAGTTGATGTGATGGCCTGTAATGTGCTACATCAGGGACAGCTGGATGGCACACGGATAGAGTGCTGGGCTTAGGGTTAGGAGAACTCATCTTCATTAGTTCAAGTCTGGTCTCAGATACTTACTAACTGTGTGACCCTTGCAAGTCACTTAACTCAGTTTGCCTCTGTTTCCTCATCTATAAAATAGACTGGAGAAGGAAATGGCAAACTGCTCCAGGATCTTTGCCAAGAAAACCCCAAAAGGGGTCATGAAGTGTTGGACACAACTGAAAAATGGCTGAATAACAACCAGTGGCCCAGTAGGTGCCACAGTAGTGGGTGCCAAAGATGCCCTTTGCACAATATATCCTAAGGTGCAGGTAATCATATCAATTCCAGACAGTCCCATCACAGTACATGAAGACAACTGGCCTTTTCAGCCTGCCAACTCACTACTCCTGTTGGTTAGGGCCACAATTATTTTTCATTAGTATGAGCTTAAAAATGAGATATTAAAAAAAATCCCAGGAAACATGGGGAATTATCTAAGAAAGGTCAGAGAATATCCCCAAGTCTCCTTTATGTCCTGGTCTCACTCCCATCCCACTTCCATCCCACTTCCAAGAATAATGTGATCACACATCAGATTTCCATTAAAATTCAGTCAGCAAAGCAGACAGAAGCTTCACATTTCAAATTTAGCTGTCATTGGGAATATGCTAAAAGCTTTTTGTCAGGCAAACTGTCATTTCTGCCAAAGTCAGGCTTACAGACACACTATACTCCACAAACTCCTTTTAATTTGGCTCATAACGAAGAACTTGTCACTGGCTAAGGCCCTGGAGCTGATGCCACCTCATTTCTGCTGCAAAGATAGCAGATCTTGCTGGTTTTTTCCTTACCGTTTTTCCCCTTCCCCTTCCCCAGTAGACTCTCTTTTTTAGGTTGTTCTAATATGACATGCTATGTCATTTTATTCCTGTTTTCTTTCTGACAGAAAGGAAAGAACTATGTGTAGTTCACATAATGAAGAAGTTGTTAATAGATGCACAACTGTAGGTTCCTCTCTACTCAGAGAAAGCCATGAAATTGCATTTATATCTCTATGCCAAATGGACATTAATATGTCAGTAAAAGGCTTGCCTATAAAAAGTTCAGAGAAAGTCTTCAGAATCTCTGAGATTCCATGGAGACTGTGGGCTCAGTAGCTTCCTGTGCATCCCATGGAGTCCTGACTGCCAAGATGGGACCTCTTATCCCTCTGGGGAAGCCATCAAAACAAAGAGTACTATAAATCCTGACATTTTAATTCAAGAGTTCTGTGGATATCGGGCCTAGTCAGTAAGAAGATATACATCAAACTCACATAGGAGGCTTTTTCCATGGGCTGTATATGACTTAGCTTTTAAAATGTGATATTATGTTTTATTGTATTTTTATTTATTTTGTTAAACATTTCCCAATTATATTTTAATGAGGTGTAGGCCTGCTCAAGAGTGTTATGGACCATATGTGTTTGACACTTCTGTTCCAGGGTATACTAAAGTTTCAAGTTCCTACTGCTATAGCCCATGATCTTCCACCAGTGTGTTTCCCATTAACAAACAGATAATAGACATGATTACCTCTTAACAAAAAGCATTTATTAAGATAGCATAGGAAGAAGATTAGCTATAAAACTCCCTTTCTATAAACCTAAGGTACATTCTTCCACAAATCCATACAGCTTCTATGGAAAAAACAAGCATGAACTTAGAGCATAACAGTAGTGAGACACACACGTGAGGAATATCTATGGCCAAGGCTGCTTCTACAGTGTTAAGGGGTGTCAGAATCTTTTCTCACCTAGTAAAGTTTTCATAAAGCTCAACTGTCTGTTGCCAGAGCTAATTTTGTTATGGGTCTATAGCATTTCTCTTCTATACTCAGCACTTAGCATGGTGTCTGAGACATAGCAGGTATTTAATAAATACTTGTTGACTTGACTTGCTAACAGGAAATCCTCTCTTTGAAGGTGCTTCTGGTCTCGAGTAAGTTCTTTCTGTTATCTGTGTCTCTCTGAAGTTCGCGTGTTTGTTTTTTAGCTGTACCTCAAATTCTTTCGGCCTGACTCTCTAACTGCTGGATGAGGTGTCTCATTCTGTATAAATAACTCCATTGTTAGATGCCATGATGGATAAGCATGAGGGAAGAGCAAAACTCCCTCTCCTAAGAGATGAAGAATTGGGTTCATCCCCAACTACTAACTTTTTTCTCAACTGACTCTGACTGATTGGACTGTATCTTTTTATGGTTACCCTGGAATATACCAAACATTATTTGTCCAATGACCTCTCTGGTTCACTCAAGGGACTCGTTATCACCTCATGAAGGCATCACCTGGCATGGCTGGATTTTCATAATTAGCTAATAATTCATTATAGAGCCCTTTCTGTGCTAAGATCAAAGGCTTTCAAGCACTGACTTATACATGCCTTTATATGTATGTATGTATGTATGTGTGTATGTATGTGTGTATGTATGTATGTATGCATATGTGCACACATACACATATGTATATTATATAATATACATTCATGTGTATGTGTGTACATATACATCTATGGATACATATGTATGTGTGTATACATGCATATCTAATAGTGCTTCTCTGGCCTCTGCTTCCACCAAAGGCCAGGGGTTTGAGTGAGTTGCTCCATCACTGACTAGAGCCCCTATAAATTGTGACCTTTCAGTTTTAATGTTTAAAAAGCACCAGTTCCATTTAACCACTTAACAGTCAGATTATCTTTTATATAGGAATATCTACTTAAAAGATATAGAAAGAGTAATCCCTCTCCCCACTCCCCAATGCTTGAGTACAATACCCTAATTCAAGAGTTCTGTGGATATCGGGCCTAGTCAGTAAGAAGATATACATCAAGCTCACATAGGAGGCTTTTTCCAATCCCCTTTCCCCACACCACTCCCTGCACCCCCCAACTATAAGGGTCTCCCCTTATGAGATTTCTATATAGCATCTACTCTGGGTTACATTTACAGGTTAGATCCCTAAAGAGTGACTACTACCTCATGTTCTAAGGCAATGATGTCAAACTCAAAAAGAAATGGGAACCACTAGTTCATGGATTTTAGGTTCATAGTTTAGCTAAGTTCTTACATAGCTTTCCCATTAGGTTCAAAGTTCAAAGCCACAAGATTCTTCCCAGACCTTTGCATCCTGTGACCCTGATTCTTAGGGATTCCCTTCTGGACTGGTTGTAAGATCTGCTTTGGAATTGCTGTTCCAACGTCCCCATGGCTCAAACTCTAAGGTCAGGAGAATACCCTTCTCATACCTAGAACTGGAAAGGGCAAATGAAAGAGACCAATATCCTAAGCCTGTTTCTTAGGGCAACAAGGTATAAGGGTAGGGGAAGATAGTTCTCAGGCCCTTTTTGCTAGCTTACTACATAGTGTCCCTTCTATGAATGAATGAGTCCTGCATCCCTGGACACTGTGAGAAAGAAGGAGACTGTCCTCAGATAGATTTAAAAACAGAGATGATTTTAGCTATGTAGCTGATGGAAAAAGGTGGCTCCCAACCACATGGTAGGCCAACAGATGGTAGCTACACATAGACCACTCCTCTTAGAAACAGGTTCTTGGAATCTTTTACATAAGCATATCAATCTTAGGGGATCTGGACACACTCAAAACATGTCATGTATGTATATACACATATGAATGAAAACATTTATACATACAAATATATACATATGTATATGTTTGTGTGGATGCATATATGTATATGTATATACGAATTAATGGGATACCAGCTACGGCATAGCTCTCCCAATTCCATGTTAGTGTACTTTCCTCAGTGTTCTTCTTACCAGATCATGATGTCAAAAGATGACTTTTAGGTTGTTGGTCAGTGAGTCTAAGTTTAGGTAAAGTTAGGATACTCCATTCTCTAATCAGTATTTGTCAGGTGGGAAGGGGTAACATATAAAAGTTGTAGTCATAAAGTGATAACACTAATTTCCTTTTAAATCAGGCCTACATACTTTTGGGATCAAAGTGGTATAAATGCTACCGAATAAAGAAGAAGAGTAGGTACCATGATGCCAACATAAAAGAACATTCTTTAGGCTGGAGACTCTGTTAGATTCATTATGTTTCTCCCTCCATGTTACTATGGACCTTGCTTTTAGTTTTGGAGTGTTGCCCATTCTTTATTTCCCAAATCCTTTTTAAACTTCTGGATTTTTATTGTTGTTTTAAATAATAATAATATTATTATTGTAACAATAACTAGCACCTGTAAAGTATTTTAAGTACAAATAATTTTAAATATTTTATCTCATTTGATCTCCTGAACTCAGTGAGGTAGATTTTTACACACACACACACACACACACACACACACACACACACACGCACATACATATATATGTATATGTATGTGTGTGTGTATATATATATGTATATATGTATATATGTATGTATATATATTTACAGACGAAGACAGAGAGTCTCAGACAGAAGAAAGTAGTATAAAGGGCAATCAGGAAAAGCTTTTTGTAGAAGATCGCATTTCAGCAGAGATTTGAAGGAATCCAGGCAGCCCAGAAGATGAAGGTGAGAAGGAAGAGCATTCCAGGTATGGATAGTAGCAAGTGAAAATGCACAGAGTCAGGAGACGAAGAGTCTTTTGTGAGAAAGAATAACAAGAAAAGTTTCTCTGGATTGTAGATATGTGGAGGAGAGTAAAGTTTAAGAAAACTAGAAAAATAGGAAGGAGCCAGGTAAAGCTGAAGATTTTATAGTTGATCCTGGAGGTAATTGAGAGCCCCTGGAGCTTAAAAAATAGGAGGGTGATGTGATTCAGACCTGTGCTTTACAGAGATCAGTTTGACTCCTGAATGAAGTATGGACTGGAGTGGGGAGAGACTTGTGAAGGGAGCCCAACCAGTAGACTGTTATAATATGCCAAGTGTGAGTGACGAGGGTCTGCACCAGCATGGTGGCAGCATCACAGGAGAGAAGGGGGCATATAAAATACGTTACAAAGGTAAAATCAACAGGAATCAACAACCGATTGGATATGGGGGAGGGGTGTAAGAGAGGGGGAAGAGTCAAAGATGACACCTATCTTGCCGGCCTGGCTGCTTGGGAGGGTTGTGGTACTCTCTACAGTAATGGAGGGAAAGGTTTGTACAGCTTGGGAAGTCTTGAGTTTAAGATGCATAGAAATCATCTAGTTCAAGATGTCCAAAAGTTGGAATGTGAGACTAGAGATCAGAAGAGAGGATAGGGCTGGATAAATAGATTTGACAATGATCAGAATCTCCAAAATAATTTCCTTTTAGAAATTATTAGGATACGCTGAACAGGGTGGAATCATAAACATCCTTCAAAAGAGCTGCATTAGACACAAAAACTCAAAAAACCCCTTTAAGTAGTTGTGGTTCACAGTAATTCTGATCTTACTAGGAGTTATTAATAAAGAGTTCCTACTAAAAGGAATACTTTTAAGATGATTTGATTACATTCTCTGTATAGTTAAGTGTTTTTTGTTTTGTTTTATTTGTTTAATGAAATATTTTTTGGAAACATGGAAACAAAATTTGGTAAATATATTTCTTACGAAAAAAACCTTTTAAATGGACTAGTGAGGACTTAAAAATTACTCATTATATAACTACATAATGAGATACTGGAATGTATCATTTTAAATATAAGACAGTTCTAAGCTATTTAGATTATGAAATCTTTATGCTGTAATGTGCTGATCAAATCATACTTTGGAGTCATTATATTCCCACTGTCTGACTTTAGCATTTCATGTAAATTAAAACATCTTTATTAATGAAAATTGAGTTAAAAATGTTAAGATTCTGCATGCTGTTGTCATTCCTCAGCATCATGTGAATGTGTACAGTCTTTCATGGTGAACATTCTGAGGCAGACCAGTCACTTAAATGGTTAAGGTCAGGTGTGCTTGTTAAAAGACCAGATTCATCATGTTATTATTGTGCCTCCTATGTTTTTGTTTTTTACAATTTTCTAGGAACCTACTTACTAATCTATACATAAGAACCATACAACTACAACTGCAAAACATTTTTTTGTTGTTGTTGTTTTTGCTAGGCAATGGGGTTAAGTGATTTGTCCATGGTCACACAGCTAGTGAGTGTTATGTGTCCGATGCCGGATTTGAACTCAGGTCCTCCTGAATGCAGGGCTGGTGCTCTATCCACTGTGCCACCTAGCTGCCCCCCCCAACTGTAAAACATTTTATAGAAATAAAGACAGATGAATAATTAGGGAAATATTAATTGCTCATAGGTAGGTCAAGCTAATGAGATAAAAATGACAACCTAAATAAATTTACTCTTCAGTGTCATATCAATCACTTTACCAAAGGAAAATAATGAAATTCATTCAGAGACACAGAAAGTAAAGAATTTCAAGGAAAATAATGACAAAAAGTGGAAAGATAGGTGATCTAGCAGGAACAGATCTCAAACTTGACTTCAGAGGAGTAGTTCTCAAAACAATCTGGATAAAAAAATAGACTGATCAGAGGCACAGATTAGTTGAACAACATACAGAGTAAATCAATCTAGTAGCCGAGCATTAAATACAAAGAACTCCACAACTGGAGTAAGGATTATTTGATAAAACCTGCTAGAAAAATAGGACAGAAGTTTCACAGAAATTAAATTTAGACCAACACCTCATCCCATATACCAAGATAATTTTCTGAATTGATATGTGACTTAGTTATAAAAGGTCACATCATTAACAATTTAGGGAAGCACAGAAGATTACCTTTCAAATTTATGGATAGAGGAAGTGTTCATAACCAAACAAGAGATAAAGAAGATCACAGAAGATAAAATGGATAATTTTAACTGCACAGAATTTTATTTTTTGCACAAAGAAATTCAATATAGTTAAGATTAGAAGGGAGGAATTAACTGGGAAAACATCTTAGAGCAAATCTGTCTCATATGTAAGGAACCGATTTAAATTTATATGCATAAGAGCCATTTCATAATTGATAAATGGTTTAAGGATAGAAAGAGACACTTCTTAAGAGAAGAAAACAAACTATATATATAGAATTTTTTAAAAAAACTGCTCTAAATCACTTAAAAATTGGGAAAATTCAAGTAAAAAGCAATTCTGAGGTTACACCTTACTACCATCTGATTAACAAGGCTCATAAAAAACCAAAAAGAAAATGACTAATATTGGAAGGGCTATAGGCAAACTCCATTGTTGGTGGAACTGTTAATTATTCTAACTACTCTGGAAAGCAATTTGGAATCTGTACAAAAATGTTATTAATCAAGGTATACCAATGCTGGGCTTATATACTAAAAAGATCAAAGAAAGAGAAAAAGGTATTATATATACAAAAACTTTATAAAAGGGTTATTTTTTGGTGGTGGTGGTGGAAGGGGTACTTATCAGTTGGAGAATGATTGAACAATTATGGTATACGAATGTAATGTAATACTATTGTCCTGTAAGAAATAAGGGGAGGATTTCAAAAAGTCATGGAAAGACTTGTGTGAACTCATACAAAGTGAAATAAGCAAAATCAGAAACACAATTTATATTATATCAAATTTAAAGATAAGCAATTTTGAAAGATTTGAGAACTATGATCAACTAAATAATAAATTAAGTGTTGTTCACTTCATGACAGAAAAATGAGGAACTAAAACAGAGGATGTGAAATGTATTTCTAGACCAATGAATGAATTTGTTTTGCTTAACTGTGATTGTGTGACATAGCTTCCCTTCCCTTCCCTTCCCTTCCCTTCCCTTCCCTTCCCTTCCCTTCCCTTCCCTTCCCTTCCCTTCCCTTCCCTTCCCTTCCCTTCCCTTCCCTTCCCTTCCCTTCCCTTCCCTTCCCTTCCCTTCCCTTCCCTTCCCTTCCCTTCCTTCTTCTCTTTCTCATTTTTGGCATTGATTGGTAAAAAGGCATGGATGAATAAATGAATGAATGAAAATAACTTATTTAACACTTTCTGTGTATCAGGTACTGTGCTAGTGCTGATGCCCACATATGGTAGGAGGAGTACAGGTATCCAGGATGGGATCCAGAATGCCAGAGAGAAGAGTAGAAGGCTGGCAAGAAGATGGCCAGAATTGCATGTACATCAAATTTTCAGAGGATTCAAAGCTCAAAAGGATAACTAAAATACTGTACAACAGTATCAGGATTAAAAAAAAAAAGATCTTGACAGGCTAGTACATTGGGCAGAATGAAATAAGTTGAAATATAATAAAGTTAAATGAAAATGTAGGGTATTTTCTGGTAATTTCTCAGATCAATTTGATGAGCTTCCAAGGAAGTAAGCCTTTGGGATTTGCTTGCATCTTTCTAGAAAGGGATGAGATAAGCTCATTTGACTTATGTTGGACTCAGCATGGATTGAGTAGTGATGAATTAGTTGGCTTACACTATTATTGGATGGACTCTTGTGGGAGATAGTAAAACTCTTCACACTCATCTTTTTTTTTTTCATTTTTTGTTGCTTTAATCTTTTCCCCTTTTCTTTTTTAGAGGACAGACCCCAAATCAGCAGAACTGAGAGATCTGGTCCCTTGGTGATGGGGGTGGGGAGGAAAGGAATATTAGAGTTGTCTAAGAGTACAGTCCTAAAGTCTGAATTTGTAGATTTAACCCTAGAAAGGCAGTGGCAAAGTGGCAGAGATGCTTTTGGCCATGTGGCCCCTTCCAGAGGGAAGTAATATGGTCCAAGTGGTGAAATTCCAAGAATTCTACTTTTTTAAAGGATAGTTGTGAGTTTCTGAACCTCATTCTCCTGGAATGTGGAGGAAGATTTCTTGGGTAGCAGGATGCCAGAGAACTGAGGCGTCTAGAAAGAGCACAGTTCCTGGGAAGGGCCAACAAGTAAGCTCACTAACAAGCTCAAGTTCATAGATCTAGCACCTAGAATTCTAAAAAGAAAATAAAAATCCTGGGCAGCACCAGCTTTTTAAAAATTGTTAATTTTTTTTAAATTTATGGAGTCAAAGAAGCATTTCCATAACATAGCATAATAAGGAAAGATGATTGCATGTGAAACTGCAAATCTATTGTTTATAACTTGGTATTCATTTTAAATATACAATTGTTATCATGTAAATGTTTTTCTCCCTCCTCCCACCGAGATGGTTACCATTAAACTCAAATAGGTGTATGTGTGTGTGTGTATGTGTGTGTGTGTGTGTGTGTGTGTGTGTGTGTGTGTGTGTAAAATTATTCTATACATACTTCTATTTGCCAGTTCTTTCTCTGGATGCAGATATATTCTTTTTAGCTAATTAGGGCATTTATAACAGTCAAAATGACATTTGCTGAACCTTTCAGAGAGAGAAGAGGATCATACTAGGAAGGCCTTAGAGTTTGGAGTAGAAGTAACCAGCTCACTAAAGCTATAATATATGGAAACAAAAGACATGGACTTTGCACTCTGGTATTAACATTTAATCACTCAAATGGATCTTTGATCTCAATAATATGGATATGTCTTCCAACAATATAGAGCTCTACCTGACCAAGCCTGCCCATCCTGGGTGACTTTTTTCTATATCATCTCATAAGTTTGACCTCAGAGAATACTCCCATTTTGTGTGTGTGTGTGTGTGTGTGTGTGTGTGTGTGTGTGTATGATTTTTTTCTGATGCACAAGGAAAAAGGTGGGACAAGTAGGCTGCCCATCAGTTGTCCCTTCATCTTGGCACATGAGCATCCCATTTTCTTTTTCAATCATACCTTCCTTTCCTCATTATTTATAGTTCCATGTCTGTCTTGTGTTAAGCCTTTTCACATCTACAATTAACCTTTCCATTGTCATTTGAGTGATACTCACTCATTTTAAAGCTGTAGTCTACCATGACTGTTTTCCACATGCCAATACTACTAATACAATACTAAAATATTGGTATTAAAAATATGGACTCATTTCTGGGAGAAGTTTGGTGAGTTGAAAGGACAGTTTTAATTTCCAGGAGGTGATACAACCCAATCTCCCCATGTTGTTTAATTTTGGGACTAAATTGTTCAATTGCATTGTCTGTCTAAGATTCTTTCTCTGGCTCTCTGTTTCTGTCTCTGTCTCTGTTTTTCTTTCTCTCATCATTGTCTCTGCTCTAAAGCCTGTCCAGCTGCATGTGACAATCGGGAAACAGGCATTCTTTAACCATTTGATTTTTCTTGTGTGAAAAGTCTGATCAAATTCACTATGGTGGCTACAGATCTCTTCCAGGAAACTTTGTAATGTTATGAGGACTGAATGTCATCTATATCCAGGAACAACTGGAAGACCTTACCATGCACAGGGAATCCCTATTCAACTTAGACCCTGTTTGGGATCTCCTCCATAATTTTTAGCTTTTCCGTGCTAGCATTTACAACTTGGAAATTGGCAAACATTACAAACTGGGGCTTGATTTATTGTTTTGCTGATTGTCTAGACCTAAGAAAATGATAGATAAAAATTACAGATTAAACTTAAAGTGTGTTGTGCATATGTGTATCTATATCTATTTTTTCTTTTTATCTCAGGGAACCCATTGTTTTTACCAGCACTCCCCTGGTTGGACTCAGTGTAATGTTGGATGTTTCCCAAGATCATTTCTTTTGAGGAGAGCTTAAATATTGAGTAGTATCATATGTCTGAAGTGCTTTATGGGTCTTTTATGGGTTGAAAGTAGAACCCACTGAAATTTTGGAGATTGTTTATCTAACAACTTTAAATGTGTTTCCATTTTGAGAGAAGTCCATATGTTCTGGATATTATTATAAGTTTGGGTGTTTTGACCAGTTTGTGCCATAAAAGGGAGGGTTCCCATAATGTTGAGGGTTTCCCTGATAGCAACTCCAAGTTCATTCCACTTTCAATAGGAGTTGAAACCACACAGTGATGCTTTGGGTCTGGAGGACTGTAAAATCCTAGGGAGTGGTTAAAATTCACCAGAGAGAGCTATATTGATAATTTACAGGCTATTGTGAGTGCTTTCTTAAGTGCTTTCTAAATTTTCTTTGGGTCGGAATAAAGGCTGTCCTGTGTTTGATATGCATTGTTAGACTTGATTGAATGTAAGAGATTTGGGGAACCTTTTACTCACCTCCGTGTCGAAAAACACATGAGCTATATAGCAGCTTTAGTTTGATATTTCTGGAGGAAACTCTGGGTGGGAGCAAAGCAATTCAAGGAAATGTAATTTTGGGAAGGATGCCCGAAAAATTGAACTTGGTCAATTTAGGTCCAGAACTTGGAAAACCAGACTTCATTTTATATAAAATCTTATACAAACAATCAACCTCACAAGAACATGGAAGGAGAAACATGATTATCAAGCAGCTTATAAGAAAATATATCTGTATGGTTCAGCTGATTGTATGTTCCACATATCTTGGTAGTATAGTATGGCAGCCACGTAAACTAATACATATAGAGATTTCACTAAGACAGGCATTTCTTCTAGGAATAAAGAGGTGATAGTCCCACTGTCCTCAGCCCTTGTTATTCCACATATAAATATTTTGTTCAGTTCTGGACAACACATTTTAAGAAGGACATCGAGAAGTTGAAGAGTGTCTTCTTGTTCAGTCATTTTTCAGTTTGTCCAACTCCTCATGGTCCCATTTGGGGTTTTCTTGGCAAAGATATTGAAGAGGTTTGTCATTTCCTTCTCTAGCTCATTTTACAGAAGAGGAAACTGAGGCAAACAAGGTTAAGTGACTTGCCCAGGGTTACACAGCCAGTAAGTGCCTGAGGCCAGATTTGAACTCATGAAGATGACTCTTCTTGACTCCAGGCCCAGCATTCTATGCACTGTGCTACTTGGCTGCCCTTGAGAGTATCTACAAGGAAATAAGTAAAGTGATAAAAAGCCTCAATTATGTCATATGAAAATCAGTTAAAGGAACTCAGGATGTTTGACTTTGAGAAGACTTAGCAGGGGACATGACAATTTTCTTTGAGGATCTGAAGTGTTGTCAAATGGAAGAAGGATTTGACTTGACCTACTTGTTCACAGAAAGCTGAACTAGATTTGGAATCAGAGGACCTGGTCTCTCCCCCTGCCCTGGTACCTACATACATACATACACACACACACACACACACACACACACACACACACACACACACACATACACACACACATATAGACATACATATATGTGTGTGTGTATTTATATGTATATATACACACACATATATGTCTATGTCTATATATTATATATATAATTGTATTTATTTTATTTTGAACTTAAGAAATAAAAAATAAATAACCATTTCTATAACATTGTAGAAAGAAAAAAGAGAATTATACCTTATTCACTTATTCCCTGGGTGCCTGGTATAAGTCACTTAATCCCTCACAGCATGTTTCCTCATCTATAAAGTGAGACACCTAAACTAGGTCACCTCAAGGGTTTTTTTCAAACCATGAATCTATGATTCTATGAACCTAAATAAAAAAGGAAAACTTAAGGTTGATATGAGGAAAAATACTTTACAATTAAGTATCAGAAATAGAAATGGGGTGCCTTAGGAAACAGATTCACCTTCATTGATGGTCTTTAAGCAAAGGCTGGGCAGATCCTTGTCATCCATCTTAGATTTGTATGACAGGTACATAAGGAACTGGGTCCAAAATTGAATCTGAGAAAGACATCAGGCTGTATTCCATTTGGGAAATTGTGCAGTGCTTTCAACAATCACAAACTTCTCCTCAACAAAAATGAAAACAAAATATTTTTTTAAATAATATTCTTCCAGTGAATCTACATGACTGCAGAATATGAAGCATCACAATCTCCTATAAGAGAAATTTGCAGGTGACTGAAAAAGCAATGGTATAGTTAGCATTTTAAGTCTCTACTAAAACACCATCTTCTACAAGAAGCCTTCCCTGATCCCTTTAAATTTTTAAATAATTAAGAATAGTTCTTTAAGAGTTGCAAAGCACTTTACACATATTATCTCATTTTATCCTCAAAATAACCCTGAGATGTAGGTGTTATTATCCCTATTTGTCAGATGAGGGAACTGAGGGAGACAGAAGACTTAACCAGGGTCACACAGCTAGCAGGTCCTGAGGCAGGAGTTGAACTTAGGTCTTCTTGACTTCAGATCTAGTGTTCTACCCACTGCACCTCTTGGCTACAGGGTTCTACAACAGAAGAATACTATATTATGGGCATAAGTATGCTACAATTTATTATCAATGGTGACTTGTTTGCTACAAGTGGTATAAAGCAGAAAACTAGGAAGTACATGATTAGAAGAGAAGGTAGACTGGCCACATAGCAAGAATGAATGAAGGGTAGAGGGCCTAAGTGCTGTATCAATACCCACAACGTATTTTAAGATCTCTGAAAATGCCTGATCTATTGGTTGAATCTTCCATGTGAGATATTTCCCTTCTCTAAGTATGGATTAAGAGCTGTACAGGGTGAAAAGGTATGGATGAGTGTCATGTTCAAGGATGGAAAGGGAATGTGAATGAGATCATGGATCCATTGAAATATTTAACTATCATTTCTTTATTAATCTTACACCCACCCACTTCAAATTAAAAATAAACAAATAACACTACCAATATGGCTTTGTAGTAATGACAGAGATTTCTATGGAAGAAACCGGGCCCCAAATTTCCAGTCACACTTTATAATTTTTCATAGTGTTGATATGACTTCTCTGTGCTTCCTTCGTGTGGAGCAGGGGTAGGGAGTAACAAATACAATAAATGGGTTGCCCTGGAGATTTTGCCTGCTTGGATTATCTGTTTGAACCAAATCTAAGCATTGCTCAAGAAAAGAACACTTTATACCTGAGTATAGCACTTGATACTTCAGGGTTGCCAGAGACAAAAGAGGTATACCTGGATAAAAGAGGCAAGTCTACAATACAAATTATTTATATTAAAAATACATATATAGGCACACATATAAATATATATGTATTTATATGTATACATAGATATAGATAGATACACACACACATGTATATGTGTGTTTAAATAAATAAACTAGTCATAAGTCTGCATTGTAATATTTTTATAACCACCAATGTGATTTCAGGAAATAAAATCTGAAATAGTTTTAGGAACACCTCTTCCCCCCTTTTTTTCTTACTTCCTTTATTGACCATATTCCACAAAGGTGAAGTTTCCAGATAGCTGAGTTATGGATAAGTAAAGGGTTATTACAATTCCCTTACTACTAAGCTTATGTATTTTATATCATAGTTATCTGTAATCTTCCTTATAAGACTAGAAACTACTTGAGGACAGGACTATGTATTGTTCTCTCTCTCTCTTTTTTTTAATCTTCCCAATTGCCTAACATTGTGCTTTGCACACAGTAGATGTTTTATTGAATTCTTTATTCCAGAGGCAGTGTGGTGAAGTGGCATGAGCCCTGGGTATCCTAGGTTTTTCAGACGTGGGTCTCCTGAAGTTGCCTTGCCATTTATGTGATTGATCTTGGGCAAGCTGTTCTGGGTTTCCAACCCTGTCAAACAATAATAAATATCAATGTAAGAAATGACCTTTGCTACAGTTTACAAAGCACTTTTATATCTATTTTTTATTGATTTTTATACCACCCCATTGAAAGATGTAGTTTAAGTAATGTGTAAAGAGCCTCAGAAATGTCATTTGCCTAAGGTAATACAACTAGAAAACGTCGGACATTAGACTTGAACCCAAATTTTAAGCCTAATCTTTTCCCACTGCACTATGACTGAAGGCCTTCTCAGCTCTAATATACTACAATTCTAGTGTTGTTTCCAATATAAATAAAAATTGGCAATGAGTATAGCCCATAATTTTAATCTATTGTCCTCCTACAGTGATGACCTGAGAGATTTTGGCACATCCCATGTTTGAGTCCATGAGGGTAAAGGAGGGATGTTTGTTTGCTTAATACCTTCAGGGCTTCTGCATACCCTTTCTCCTAAAGCATATTACTTCTGAAGCATTCAGAGGAAACCAGTTCGGAACTTTTATTCACAGTCAGCAGTGCACCTTAGAAAAACCACAGGACTTCCAGATCAGGATACCTGGGCTTAAGTCTAAGTTAAGGCATTTATGGGTTGTAGTAATTGTAGTTGTAGTAGACAAATCACTTAATTTCTCAGAGCCTAATTTCCTCATATATAAAATGGAGGATAATAACCCTTGTACAACCTACCTCCAGGGTTGCTGTGAGAAAAATGCGTAATAAAGTTCATATGTCTATATCTATCTATCTATCTATCTATCTATCTATCTATCTATCTATCTATCTATTTATCTACTAGGGGGCATAGTGGATAGAGTGTGGGATTTGGAGTCAGGAAGACCTAAGTTCAAATGCTGCCTTAGACACTTAATAGCTGTGTAACTCTGAGCAAGTCACTTAACTTCTCTCAGCCTTAGTTTCCTCATCAGCAAAATGGGGATAATAATAGTGCTTATCTCCTAGGGTCACGGTTAGACTCAAATAAGATAATATTTCTACAGTGCTTTGCAACCTTAAAGAGCTGCATAAGTGCTATTATTATCACTTAGTCTTTATGGGCACCAATTTATCTATAAAATATGTATGATATTTGTACTTTATACCTCAATGAGATACATGATGTAATTGTAAATGCCATGAAAATTTGAATTAAAATAAATAAGGGGGCTCCCTCCAGCTCCCTCACTTTGAAGTACAGCTAGGTCTTGATTAAGAGGAATAATAAGTTCTGTGAAGAGGCCACATATAAGTGAATTCACACTATTCAAAGTTATAATTACATAAAATATAGCATTTGGTTCCAGCCCAATGGAAATATGCATTGTTAATTCGAATGGGCCACCACTTCATTCATAAGATTCATTATTCTCATTAATTATCAACTAACTATATAGGACAGTGAGGCCACTTAAGAAAGTGTGAGTCTAGAACAACAGAGAGTTTTTCTAAGGAGGTGAATAAATATTTTGGTAGATATTTTTTTAAATATGGGAGAATGCATCAGTTTGAAAAGAAAAACAATTGGATAAAATATAATATGAAGGATGGATTGAGTTTGGGTTTGAGGAAACCATTCCACAGATACAAATATTATTTGTTCCCTCTTCAGATATGTAGTCCTTATCACACATGGGCTTATTATATATGTGTGCATTTTAGATCATTTACTGTCAACAACATAAAAATATGTCTTTTTCCCTCTAGTAGTTGAAATGGATTGTATTTCGCGACAGGAGAATGACTCCCCAGTTCTCTTTTCTTCCTTATGACTAATACCAAGGGGTTCAAATTATTATGGGTCATCACTGCCCCCAAAATTTTGAAGTACCTTGTATTACCATTGTTTCTCTGTCAGATTTTATTCATTTATTTATTTTTGGTGAATTCCATGGTTATGCATTAATAGCTCTTTTGTTTGTTTTGTTTTCATTTCACAAGAAACTACCCTGAAAAAATTCTTCTGAATTATCATCTCATGCCAAGATTATACAGGTGATATCTTTTTTTATTCCCCTTGAGAGGCTAACCCAAGCCTAGTGAAGTCATTCTGATTATGGTCAATTGTGGGAATATACTTCAGATGCTTCCTTTACTTCCTGTTTGTAAGAGCCAGCTAACCTTAAATGGCCTTCTAGTGGACTCTACAGCCTCATTTAGAGTTTGGTTATGGTCAAATGGTCTGTTGAATGGTATTTATTTTCCACATGTTTTGCACAAATTTGGCAATTAATTCTAGCATGTGGTCTTTCCTGCCCTGAAAACAAAATTCTTTTATTATGACTCTTTTTTTCCCTTTTCTGTCTTTCCTTCTCTCTCTTACTCTTTTAATGGATACAGTTCTATAACCTCATTGGTAAGTCACGTTTTAGATTTAGTGTTTCCAGAGATTGGGAGAGACCTATTATGCAACAGAAGCCAACCCACTGGCATAAATCCCGGAGTTTCTTGTAGAATATGAGTCTTTTAGGGGAAAGGAAGCCTCATCACTACTGCCAGTTGTAGGTGCCAATTATAGTCCTTTATCAAGACCCCTCATTCAATTCAAAGCTCATGTGGCATGATATGCTACCTGACAAGACTTGGCGTTTGAATCTGTCACAACATTTATTTTATTAAGATTTTGGTAGTTGCATATACTTTGGTATATGGAAAATATTCCATAGTGTCTCTGGATCCTTTTAAACTCAATAATGAAATTATCTATTTCAAATGAATAATTTTATACATTCCATTGCTATACAACTCACCTGCAATGTTCCTTGAAGTCCAAATTTATTAGAGAAATAGTGTAGTATAGTGGTTAGAGAGTAGGCTTTGGAGTGGGGAAGATCTGGGTACACATACTGGCTGTGTGACCCTGGACAAGTCATGGAACCTTTAGTGCTCAAGGCAACTCTTTAAGACTCTAAATTGCAGAAAAGATGTAACTTGTCTTAATAGAGGGAGATTCCTCTTGTGGAAGTTCCCTATAGCAATGAAATCTCAGGTCCCATCCCTGTCTTATAGTTCGATAAAAAGCTTTGGGGTTGCTTTAACTGTATATGATCAACAGGACCAACATTATATGGAGGCATAGTACCTCCATATAAGTGGCTACATGATATAATTTCAAGAACATTTTCATAGATATAGACACACACACACACACACATATATACACACACACGTATATATGGAAATAAATGCCATATACCTAAGAAAATCTGTAAATGTGATTAGGAAGGATGAAGATAATGATTCTACCTCTAGATTTAGCTATGACTCTCAGACCCTCCCACTCATGTGCATGGGAGAGTCAAAGGACTTTTAAACTGAGAAACTCAGTTTAAATCCATAGTTTGTTTGTTTTTTTGTTCTTCACAATTGCCTCTACTTGGATAAAGACTAAATGTACTTCAGTCATTTGGATGTTATAACAAGAAGGCATAGGAATGCCAGCTCTAGGCTAGAGTAAGGACCATGACAGAGAGATTCAATCTCTCAGATCAGAAAGTTTTTTCAACAAATAGATTAAACCAGAGCACACTAACTAGATAGCTAGGAGTGTTTCTGCTTGGTGTTCTAAAGTGTTTGGTACCTGTGGCAAAGAATTTCCTGCTGGGTATGAAAAGCCTTCTAATCAAGACTTTGAAAAAGCAGAAAGGCAGACTACTCTTTGAGAAAAATAAAGACGAGAAACTCATTTTTTCCTAGCTAACTGGTCCTAATGATGAGTGCAAGGCTGGCTGATTTTCTTAAACAGCCGTGGAAAACCTTGGGGCTTTGAAAGAGAATTAATTAACTTTCTTTTCTTTTGGGTAATACAATTCTTGTGGCACTCTATTCTAGGACTCTAGCCAAAGCCAGGAGCTGGAAGAAAAAGAGCTTTCTAATCATATGCAGAGTTGTGCTTGGTGGTAATCATGGGACCAGTGGGGCAGCATCTGGTGGAGACAACATATCCATGACAGAAGCATCTGATAGATACCATGCAACTAGCAGGGACCAAGAGGAAGCAGGCTTGGCAAGAGAAGCACAATGATATCACCAGAAGTCTTCACTGCTCCCGCAACATTAGAGGAATGAGTTGATTCTCCTTGCGTACACTCTGAACATACATTTTCAACATGTGTGCGCTCTTCCATCCATGTGCCCTGGTCACATGTGTTCCCTATGCATATGCCTCTCCATGTATGTTCTCCATATTTGTTTACTCTTTCCACTGCTGGCATGTGTAATTGTGAAAGAATTCATATCCCAGTATGAGTAAAATGTTTTAGTCATGTTTCTTACTATATCATTAAATGCCACTGCTTTGAACTAATTGTATTCATCGATGAAGGCAAACATATTGGGGGCAGGGGGAGAGGGCATTGTGAGCAGTGGTTTTGAATGATGCAGTGGTAGACAGTACCTTGAACCTGGTGTCTCTGTCTGAAGGACAAGTTTAGAGCTGCTACAAAGGAACTGCCTGCATCCTCAATCAGTCAGGTACCAAATAGTACTTGAGACAGAGCAAATATTTAATAAATATTCTTGGACTGACAAGCATTCATTATGCATTTGTTTTATTCCTAGTACTAAGTAAGGCTGGAGATACAAAGAAAAAACATAAATAGTTTCTACCCTCAAGAAGATAATGTTAAATAGGGGATACCACATGAACCATAAATAGGTTTCTATTATATATATGCAGAATAGATGTTTTTGGAACATCCAGTTCAAAATGTCCACTACATAGTTGGTGATGATTCAGGATTAAAGCTCAGGAGAAATAGAAGGCCTGAATATAAACATCTATGAGTCATCTACAAAGAGATAGTCATTGAAATTCATGGCAGCTGATGAGGTTTCCAAGTGAAAGAATATAGAGAGGGAAAGAGAAGATGGCACAAGGCAGACCCTTAAGGGATATTGATGTTTTGTAGTTGTGAAATGGATGAAGAAACAACAAAGGAGACAGAGAAGAATGTTCATACAGATGATGGAAGGAGACCAAAGGAGAGCAGTGTCACAAAAATAGAGTATCATTTGAATTTTGACCTGCAGAGAGGTCAGGAAGGAGGAGGACTGAGAAAAGGCTATTAGATTCAGCAATGAGGAGGCAGTTTCCATTGAAGGATGAGTTGTTAGACAAATTGCAGAGGGCTTAGAAGAGAATGAAAGGAGAGGAAGTAGAGGTATCTGATACAGAAAGCTTTCTCCAGCAGTTTAGCTTTAAATGGAAGAGAGATATGGGATGTTTGATAGCTAGTGAGGATCTAGTAAAGGATATTTTTAAAGGGTAGAGAAGACATGGTAATGTGTAAAAATCAAGGCAGGAATCAGTAGCTTGAAGATTAAAAGGAGAGGGAAAATGATAGTGTAGAAAATCTTTTGGAGAAGACAGGAAGAGTTGGTATCAAGGTTATGGGTAGAGGGACTGGCCTTGGCAATGAGAAGGTTCATCAGAGACTGGAATAAAAGAAGAGAAAAAGGAGGATGATGTTAGGAGAATGTGAGATGAAGAGAAGGGGAAGTTCAGTATAAATGGTCTCAATTTCCCACCCTTCTCTGGGATTAGAGTGCAACAGCAGGTTATGAGAATGAAATAGATTGAGGAGATGGAAAATCAGGGTATCTGAAGGAACATCAACATGTATGTTGAAATTCATTGATATGAAGGAAGAAGTTGAGTCAGGGAGGAAGTCTGTACTAATTGAGAAGACAGGGAGTATATCCTGGAGGCTAATAGGGTCTGGACTAGCAGGAGTGTCAAAGGAACAGTGGTTGCTGGTGGTAATGGGCAGCTATGACTATTCTGATGCCCTTATAAGGGAGTTTGGGAATTTTGGGTGGGGTGGTCTGAGAGAAAGAGCAACTCCTGCTGGAAAGAATGCCCAGAGATGCAGTGTCATTTGTATGGAGCTAGCTAGGTCTCATGGAGTGCCAAAAGAAGAAAAGCTCCAGAGAAGAAGAGAAATAAAATTGAAAGTATTTTAATTATAGAGTGGTAATTCCAGAGGGCGCAGTAGAAGGGTCAGGCAAATCTGGAGTGAGACTTTTGAAGTGGATGGGAAGAAACTAGTAAAAAGCTGAGAACATGGATAGAGATTTGTTCTTTGTCAGTTGGAAGTTCAGTATCACTGAGATGGGGAGACTAAGAGCGAGTTGGAATATGCTTACTCTTATGAAATTGAAATATCTAAGTAGAGTATCATTGGATGGGAGAAGGTCCACTGACAAAAGAAAGTGATCAGAAGGCTTGAGTTCTTCCCCAGGCCCTGCAGGTGTGGTTATCATCCTCAAGTGCCCATTTTCTTGACAGGAAGTGTTTCTGTGCTCTGGATGCAGCTTAGAAAATCAACCTGCAGGAGCTGCTGATAGTGTTGTGTCTTTGGGAACTCTTGAACCCTACATAGGAGACAGAGGTAAAAATACATGTGTCCCTGGATGCCCAGAAACCTGGCTAGGAGGCAGGAAATGTGTGCCTGAAGGATCTGGAAGCCCAGGAATGAGCAGGGTCTGGTGGTGTGTCCTTGGGGTTTTGAGAAGACTAGTTGCATGGCAAACATAAGTAGACTGCAGCCCAATAGCAAAGATGATTTTCACAGAAGAGATTATAAGCAGAAATTCCAAATATTGATCATACTGTCAATGAGAGTTTTACTATATTTTGCTCTTGTCAGAACAAATCTTAGTCTTATGTTCAGCACATTTTAGGAAAGACAAGAACCAAACCTAAGTGCTTCTAAAAGACAGCAATCAGGATAGTGAGAGGACTTGAAAACATGTCACTTGAAAACTGGATGAAGAAAATGAGGTTAAACCTGGGTCAAAGATGGCTTAGAAGGAACATGAGAGTTATTTTCATATATCTAAAATACTGTCTTGTGAAATAGGGATTAGTCTTGTTCAACTTGCCCCAACATGGCAGAAATAGGAATAAACTTCAGAGTGAGAGCGTAGGCTTGATGTAAGAAGAAAAGTTCCTAGCAATTAGAGGGGTCCAAACACAGAACGGGCTACTTTGGAAAGCAGCAGATTTCCCCTTCACTGGAAGTCTTAAAGGTGTGAACAATCACTTGTTGGGGATGTTGTAGAAAAGCCTTTTAGTCAGGTATGGGACACAATAGATAAGTGGCTTCTGAGATTGTTTGCTACTGAGGTTATTAGATTCTGTGAGTAAAATATATCATTAAGGGTATACATCTATCTATCTATCTATCCATATGGATGTAGAGATAGATATGAATGAATATGTATCCATCAAGTGTCCTTCACAAAGACTGGCTGTATAACCTACAGGCATTTATTTCTGAATTAGGAAATAGAAGAGGGAAAATCTTTATTTCAATTAATAATTGGTTATTAATATAAGGGAAAATAATTTCTATCACCACTATTGTGTATTTCTACACAACTATTGATTTTTTGTTTGTTTGTTTTTTTAAGTGAGGCAATTGGGGTTAAGTGACTTGCCTAGAGTCACACAGCTAGAAAGTGTTACGTGCGTGTTATGTGTCTGAGGTTGGATTTGAACTCAGGTACTGGGACTTCAGGGCCGGTGCTCTATTCACTGCGCCACCTAGCTGCCCCCACAACTATTGATTTTTAAAAATATTATTTAAACACTTTTGTTCCTTTGATATCATGGCAAAGGAGTACAATTACTTCAAAGAAATAGTAACTTACATTTCTATAGCATTTGAGCTTTATAAAGCACTTTCCTCACAACAATCTGTGAGATTGGTAAGGTCTATAGATGAAGAAATTAAGACACAGAAAGTGGTGAAGTGACTTGTAGTTAAGTACTTCCATGTTCAGGGTTCTTTGCTACTATACCACTTTGTCTCTCTTTCTATCTTGTACTAGGAACTTTAGATTGTCACTGAGCTAGCAAGCATTTATTAAGTGCTTACTATGTGTAAATCATTATACTCAGCACTGAGAATACATAAAAAGGCAAAAATAGTCCTTTCCCTCAAATGGTAAATAGAAAATGCCTTTCAAAGAACCAGATGATAAACAAGAATTTACAACTGAGGAACCTGCTACTTTAAAAAGTGTTTTAAGCATGGTACAAACAGATCCCTTTGCAGAAGTTATTGCAGAAAATATCTTATGGAAGGGAACAGAGAAGCCAGGAATAATACGTTGGTCTCTTTGCTGCCACCTATTGTCTTACAAGGAATGTTGCTCATATGTAGTATTTTCCCTTTTGAAAACTCATTGTTTTTTTTTATCAGAATGTTTATTTAAAAATTAAAATCAATTAATTTTCACCATGAAGTTTCTAATAGAAATATTGTTTTGTATCTACGAAAGAAATGACCAAGATTTCTAATACTATATACAAATATGCAAAGACTTAAGAGTTTCTCCTAGCAGGGATATAAATTAATTGGGATGTGGTCTATTCCAATGCACCCAAAATGCAACAAGACAAATTTATATTACGATGGAGCCTATAGACAAAGAGAGGGGCAGTGTAAAACACCCTATTCTTTCTCTGGGTTTGCCATACTCACTTCAACTTGCTTTCACACTGGCAGGCCTAGGTTCCCAGAAATATTCCATTACCACAAGGTTACATTCAAGCTCTCTCCAAATCCTATGAGGAACCCCATTGAAATGGAATACACTTCCCTTACTTACCATAATAGCAACTGAGTACTCATCCAGGATGTTTTCTATCTCCACAACTAGCTAGTCATCCTAATAGTACTTTTAAATATTAAATATAACAATAATAAATAAATATTATTAATATTATTGTTTAAACTTTTAAATTAAATACATATATAATAATGTAATTAAATAAGTATGTAATAATATGTAAATACACATATAAACTTAGAGCACACTCCTTCATCAATTAGCTCAGTAGTTAAAGGGAAGAGTGGTGGACTTAGAGAAACCTGACAGAGAATTACATGAGAACAACTTATGTGTTTAAGGTAACTCAGTTCTATACCTGTTATTATTGTTCAGTCATTTATGACTCTTCTTGACCTCATTTGGGGTTTTCTTGGCACAGAGACTAGAGTGATTTGTCATTTCCTTTTCTGTTCATTTTTACAGATGAGGAAACTGAGGCAAACAGGGTTAACTGACTTTGCCCAGAGTGACATAGCTGGTAAGTGTCTGAGGCCAGATTTGAACTCATGAAGATGAATCTCCCTTCTTCCAGGTCCATTACTCTCTCCACTGTGCCTTCTGCCTATCCTAACTCTATACTGCAAATTTCAATTTACTAATCCATTCAGGAATATCTGTACCACCCCAAATTGCTTCTTTGCTAACATCTTGACTTTTCATATTTATCACTCTTTAGATGGTGAAATCTACTTCTCTTCTCTACTGAACATATAGTCTTTATATGCTCTTTCAGTTAAACATAACTCTTAAAAGCATGTTTAGAAAATGTTTGCTCTTAATGTAAATAGCAGTTAGTTCTCTTTAAGCCAGAGAACTGCAAAGCTTATCAAACTGGCTCCTCTTACGCTATAAGGATCTGGTTGTTCATTCCCTCAGATGCCACATTGTCCAAGCAGAAAGAAGCTCACAGAAGCACAACTCCTCCCACCAGCCTTACTGTGGCTTACTGCTTTTCCTTTTCAAGCCAGAGGTGGTGGAAGAGAATAAGTCTTTATCACTTTTCAAGTCTACATGGTGCTGAAGGGCCATAGCTGTCACTGGAAGACTTGGCCAATGAAATCAGGTCACTCTGGCCAATCAATAATCACTCAGCTGAAGCCTGCTCTCAACTGACAATGTTCTAACTGAGCGACTCCTTCAGTCCCAGCTGCTGCATCTTCAGTTCTTCTGAGATTCTGCTTCTTCCTTTGCCCCTCCCCCACCATACCTATTGCTTTGTTGTCCAATGATCCAATCAGTAAGAGCCTTCTGATTCTCAATGACTCCCCTTTTATTTGAAAAGTCACAACTCTCCAAAGTTCTCTTATAAAATTTCTAATCTTTTAAAAATCATACCTCATTCTCTAAATAGGCTTATGATTTTCCATTTTCTTAGTTTTCCTTTCTTTAGTCATAACAATACATAATTGGTGGAAGTGCCCATCTCAGCTCTGGACTTCTGATGTCTCCCAATAGGTCCTTCATCTCTTTGATGTCCTTTATGCTATTTCTTTGCAATCACATTTTCTGGTTTTTAGTAAATAAAAAATCTTTTCTTACCTTTGTATGACATTTAACTGTCTCTGCACACTGAAAGCATTACTGCACATTGTTAACAAAGCTATCCAAATCTTCAAATCTATGCCACGGATCATTTTTTTTCCTTCTGTAACAGTCCAAATCCTGTCTGAAATATATTTTTTCATACATCTGTTTTAGTGTATATAAAAACAAAGTTCTTTTTCTATTGAGGTTAGATATAAAAAATGTTCATGCATACAGTGCAACATCATACATCATTTGACATTCAATATTAATATCTTCCTTTAAGCAAAAAAATTTTCTTTCTATTTTAGCATAAACTGCTCCTTATAAACAGGACTTTAAAGAGACATTGTACTTTCTGAATTTATAAAGGTTGAAAAAAAAGATTTCTGCTTCTGGCCCAAGCTCAAAAAGGAAATTTGAAAAAAATAAAGCAAAATTAAAATTGACTAAATTAATGACAACATTCTCATCACCAGAAGTAATATGAGAAAAATGGCCAAGAAATTAAGCTATTAGAAACCTTTCTAAATTGTATAGCAAACTGAATTACTTACTTTCTCAAAATATTTTAAAAAATACACTCAGCCACTGAGCTTTACTCACTCTACTTTGTATACCTCAGTAATCTCCCAATATCATATACCTACCTTCATTTTTCCTCTAACTTTTTACCACTCTCAACTCATATTTTGTCTCTCAACAGACAGAAAAAAAAAAAACAAGGAAAAACAAACTTCAGCTTTGCCTTAACTTGGTGAAGAGGTTTTTCAGGACACCAACGTTTCATGTTTGTGTTCGAATGTGTCTTCTTTTTACATCTGCAAGAAATCACAAATTCATTGGCCAAACAAGAAAATGCAGAGTACTGAATTAGTTCTTCAATAGAAAATAAAAGATGGAGAGAAATAAGTTTTTGTAGGTGATGGCAGATTTGATCTGGCACAGGTGTAGAGAACATGAAATCCCATTGTGTCTTTCATGTTTATTTTTTAAAAGATTTTCACATTATAGAATAAAATATAGCTTTGATTACCTACTTCAAGAGAATTCTCCCATGGGGCAGCTAAGTGGTGCAGTGGATAGGCCTTGGAGTCAGGGAAGACCTGAGTTCAAATTCAGCTTCAGATACTTGACACTTATTAGCTCTGTGACCCTGGGCAAGTCATTTAACCCTGATTGCCTAAGCAAAAATAAAAAAGAGGGAGAGAGAGGTCTCCCATACATACATTCAAATTATACAACACACAAAAACAGAGGGATGTCAAGGTCACATGATCAACAAGATGGAAGACAAGATACTTTTTCCCATCTTCACAAACTGTTCCTTTGTCTCAATGCCTCCAAACCAAAATCTGAGTAACCTTATTTTAGAGCAATGATAGACTGGATGACATTGTAGAAAAGTGGGAGTAAAAATGAAATAAAAAGGAAAGAATGGGTATGAGAATTTTTTTTAAAAAAGGTAGGACTTCAATTTGAAGATTACATTAATGGCCCAAGGGACTTCTTATAATCACCATAGTATGAGTTACAACAAGACTCCCCCTTCTGCCTGTATTATAGCCACTTAGATTTGGTCTAATGTTGTGGAAAACTGTTTCCTTGGCTCCTAAACTCTTCTTTCTTTGTCCAGCCCTTAGCTTCTGGGAAAGACTGTCACTTTGCATAGGATAAGCTCTTGGCCACAATAACACACTCAACTTCTCTTGACAAATGATGGATTCCAGGGAAAATAAATGACAAAGTTCCACAAAGAGTTTTGTGGATTATGGGACATTTCCTTAAGCTTACAGACTTGTTTTCATTAGCTTTGCTGCCTAATTTCTTTTAGGCCCATTCTGATTTCTTTTAAGCCCCCAGTAAAGTCTAGTCATTGTTTATTTCCATGGTGGGCATATTGCAGATCAAAATGTCCTCTTTAAGAGGAAAACACCTAATGTTTTCATTTTCACACAATTTGCCCTTTGGTTAGACATTAATGAATGATCCCGTCAGTTAGTGGAATTATTGACCATATAGTGTACTATATAGAATTCTCAACAAAGAACCTTTCCCACTTTCAGAGTTTAAAGGGTATTTCATTCCCTATCCCTAATGGTGCCATTTCAAGTTAATCTCTGTTGCCCTATGCCATTTTATAATGGATAAGTCATGCACTGATAATATTAAATTGCAAGTCATAAATCAGTTTTCCCTTGAAAAAGTATTTTCTTAGTCTTAAAAATATTAATATTTTATTTATTTATTTAATTTTTTAAATTTATTTAATTTATTTAATATTTTTCTGTTTTAATAAACAGAAAAAAAATCTATTTTAAAGAAAAAGATTGTGATTAGAATTTTGCTTGGAAAAAATGATGAATCAAAATGCTTAATCATATTAGTCTCCTAATTCAATATTTTCTGAGCTCTCTGTACTTAGGATGATATTCTACATTACATCATTTAAGAAACATTTAAAATAGTAGATACAGAGTGAGGCTATGAGAGTAAATCTATAAGCATAATAGAGGATTTTAATAAAAATGATAATAGCACCTGATTGTATCAATATTATATCAATAGATATATCAATATATCAAAAAGACTTTTGACAAAATCCAACACTATTCCTATTAAAACATTAGAAAGCATAGGAATAAGTAAGCTTTTCTTTAATATATTAAGTAATACCCACTAAAAACTGAGTAAACATATGTAATAGAGAAAAATTAAAGACCTTTTCATTAAGATTGGGGGCAGAGCAAGGATGTCTTATTTTTACTACTATCTATCATAGTGCTAGAAATACTAGCTATAGCAGTAAGATAAGAAAAGGAAATCAAGGGAATAAATATAGGCAGAGTATGACAAAAGTGAGAATATCCATTATTGAAGATCATCTAAAAAGCAATGGAAAGGCCCATGGTGAGGTAAGAAGGATCCAGGAGGTTAATAATGATGATTTGTCTGGAAATAACTTATATGAGTAGAAAAGGAAATGAGCTGTTCATGTAATGAGAACAAGGGTAACAGACGGACAGTCTGAATGGGGTGTTAATATCCTGAAAGGACTGGAAGTCCTCCAATGTAATGGCTGTTATCTTCTATGAAGTACTTATAAGGGCAGGAACAAGAACTATACAGAATAGGAGATATGAATAAGTTGCAATTTGCAGTGTTGCAGGAAGTATCCATACTGATAAAGTTTCAGATCCATCAAAACATTGAATAATAATAATAACAATAATAATATTTATATTTAAAATTTGTTAAACTCTTTACATATGTTATCATTTGATTCTTGCAACCCTGTGAAGTACTATAATTATCCTCATTTTACCGATGAGTAACTAATGGCACAAAGAGGTTAGGTGGACTTACTCAGGATTACACAGATAAGTATCTGAGATGGGATTTGAATTCGTACCTTCCTGACTTCAAGACCACTTAGCTACCTCATTATTGGGGTACTATGCTAAAGTCAACAGAGTAGTGAGGAATAGAATGAGGGTTCCAGAAATCTCAGGTTCCTGCTTCTGATACTAGACTTTTTTTTTTAACAGGGCTTAAGCAGAAATTCCCTTTTTATAAGCAACCTCTATTTCCTCTTTGGGTGAGTAATTAATAGTAATTAGATATCAAACCACAGCACAAGTGACAACTGAATAGAACAATATGTCACTGCTAAGTTAGCCTTGTACCATTACCTATATTACATTTAAATTCAACTAGTTTGCTTAATGCAGTCATAAAATTGGTTTCCTTGGATTGTAACAACCTTATCATAAAGAATTGATTTTGATGAAAGATTTGATGGTGCTTTGGAGAACAATAAACTTCATTTATAGAAGCATAGGATCATTAATTTTGGAAGGAAGCTTATAAGATCATTGATTGAGTCCAGTGCTCTCATTATAGATGGAGAAACTGAGGGATTCAGAGGTTAAACAAGTTGCACAGGGGCACATAGATAAGTGTCTGAGACAGCATCTGAACTCAGTCTTCCTGACTCCAAATCCATTAAGACTCCCTCCTGGTCTTCTGGGAGCCAAGATGGCAGAGTAAGTAGTAAATTGCTGTAGCTCCCCTATATTCACCTTCATAAAACCACAAAATGGTGCCCCAGAGCAAATCCTGGAACAGCAGAGCCAGCAGAAAGATGAGGTGGAACAGTTTTTTATCCTGGGAGACTTGTAGGATTGTCAAGAAAGGTCAGTTTCACTCAGGTAAATGGGGAGAATATTCCAGGACAGGAAGCATCCCAGAAAACCAAGAACAAACCCCACCTCAGAAAACCAGAAGGAGATCATGAGTTCTAGTGTGGTAGAGCAAGCAAAAGCCAACCCCAGGACCTTCCACATGCTTTAGCATTGCCAGGGGAACTGGCAGGCTCCAGCTCTGAGAACTACCATGTGCTTCAGCACAGCCCAAGTTGGGCAGGTATCTTTCAGTGGCCAAATCTCAGCATGCTTCGGCACATCTCAGGGCAGTTGGGCATCTTCTGGCTACTGGACCTCCAGGTGCTTCAGCATTGTCCAGGGCAAAGAGGCATTTTCCAGGACCAGACCTCCAGGTGCTTCAGTGTAGTCTGGGGAAACACAGAAAAACCCCACCTGGCTTCAGCACACACCAGATACCACCACTAGGACTCCAGCTCAGCACCAGGTGAGCTGCCTAACCCCCAGGACCCCCAGCTGCCAGCAACTGAGGCTCCAGCACACAAAGCCAGTGACCAGGCCCTTGGCTTACAGCACAAGAAACTTGGGACAATGCCCACCATAGTCCAGCAGAAGAGCTCAACTTTAAAAGCCACAAATAGGTGGAAAAAGATAAGCAAGAAGCAAAACAAACATTGACCATAGACAATTACTATGGTGACAGTTAAGATCAAAAACCTCACAATCTAATTCAGAAAGGCAGAAATATTAAATGCATCCTTTTCAGATCATGATACAATAAAAATTACATGTAATAAAGGGCCATGGAGAGAGAGACTAAAACTAAATTAAACTAAACTATCTAATCCTAAAGAATGAGTAGATCAAACAACAAATCACAATCAATAACTTCATCTAAGACAATGACAATAATGAGAAAACATATAAAAACTTATGGAAGGCAGCCAAAGCAGTTTGTAGGGGAAATTTGATGTCTCTAAATGCTTACATGAGTCAAATAAAGAGGAGATCAACGATCTGGGCAAGAAACTAAAAAAAGCTAGAAAAAGAACAAATTAAAAACCCACAATTAAATACCAAATTAGAAGTACTGAAAATCAAAGGAGAGATTAATAAAATTGAAATTAAGAAAACTATTGAACTAATAAATAAAACTAAGGTCTGGTTTTACAAGAAAAAAACCCCAATAAAATAGGTAAACCTTTGGTTAATATAGTTAAAAAAAGAAAGAAGTAAACCAAATTACCAGTATCAGAAAGGAAAAGGGTGAATTCACCACCAATGAAGAGGAAATTAAAACAATAATTAGGAGCTATTTTGTCCAACTGATTGCATTAAATCTGGCAACCTAAGTGAAATGGAGGAATATTTACAAAAATATAAATTGCCAGATTAACAAAAAGGGAAATAAAATACTTAAATATCCCCATTTCAGAAAAAGAAATTGAACAAGCTATTAATGAACTCCCTAAGAAAAAATCTTCAGGTCCAGATGGATTTACAAGTGAATTCTACCAAATATTTAAAGAACCATTAATTCCAGTACCACACAAACAATTTTGAAAAATTGGTGAAGGAGTCCTACCAAATTCTTTTTATGATACAAATATGGTGCTGATACCTAAATCAGGAAGATCCAAAACAGAAAAAGAAAAATATAGATCATTTAAAATAAAATATTAGCAAAGATATTACAGCAATTTATCACCAGAATAACACACTATGACCAAGTGGGATTTATACCAGGAATGCAGAGCTGGTTCAATATTAGGAAAACTATCAACATAATTGATCATATCAATAATGAACTTAACAGAAATCATATGATTATTTCAATAGGTGCAGAAAATGCTTTTTGACAAAATGAAGCACCCATTTCTATTAAAACACTAGAGACCTATAGAATCTGAATGCACATCAAAGCATACTATTTTCCCTCTCTTTTTTTCCCCTTTCTTGTGCTTTTCCCCTTTTGTTCTAATTCTCCTTTCACAACATGATTAATGTGGAAATATGTTTAATGTGATTATACATGTATAGTGTGTATCAATTGCTTCCTGTCTTGGAGAGGGGGAGAGGAGGGAGGGAAGCAGAAAAAAAATTTGGAATTCAAAATCTTATAAAAGTGAATTTTAAAAACTATCTTTACATGTAATTGGAAAAAAATACTATTAAGTGGGGAAAAAAAGAAAAGAAAAAAGACTCCCTCTCTCTTTCTTCTTTTACAACACATGTTCACTGCTTTTATTTTCCATTTGCTCTCTAAATTAAGATTCCTTCCAGGACCACTTCATTTAAAGTATCCTCCTTCATTTGCCATCCCCCCCACATATTTAAGCCACACCTAAGTTATCCATAAACAAGGAGCCTAAGCACACTCAGCCAATCCCCATACGCTATTTCAATCTTCAACAATTCAGTCACATTGAATGCAACACTAACTCTCCATCTAGTCTTTATATACTGAACTCCACTTTCTGCACATGCCATTGTAAACATACAGCAGCTGCTCATATGCTGATGTGCCTCGCCTCCCACGCCATAAAAATTGGACAGCCTCAAAGGAATGTTTTGGCACTGCATAGCCAACAGATCTGGGGATATAAGGAACAGCTGTGGGCAGCTGTGGGCAGCTGCATGATCCCAACTGCCTTCCTTGCATTCCCACTACAGGGATCCTATTCTGAACAATGATCTAGTGCATTTCATAGATTACCTTGTTGGATTTTAAATGCACTGTATAAATCCAATGTTTTTGGTCATATTTAACCTCTAGGCCCATTATTATCCTTCTGCTTCATTAATCAATCAGTCAACATTTATTAAGTGCCTACTATGTCCTAGGCAATGCGCTAAGCACAGAGGATATAAAAAGAGGCAAAAGTCCCACAAGGAACTCGTAATCTAATGTACGTATACATGCCTGGAAAGTCTTTTCTCAATGACACATCATAGCATATAAAGTTAGTACATATAATCAAGGGAAGTCATGGCTAGAAGTTGCCATCTGCAAGTCACTTTTCTAGTTCAACTGGTCAATTTCCTCTTTTGATTCATACAAATAATCTTGCATTTTCTAGATTACATAGTTGATCTGGAACGTTCACTCTTCTCACTTCTGCTCTTTGGAACCTCTACGTTGTTTCAAGACTTAGCTCAAGAACCACCTCCTAGACTGACATTTCTTCATACCCCAGATGCTAGTGCCACTGCCCCATTACTTTTTATTTACTTTTAATGTGCTATATGTATTACAAGTAATGTGTTATAAGTGCCTTGAGAGGACCATTTTTTATTTTGTCTATTTATCCTTACTGCCTAGTACAATATCTAGCACATGGTAGGAATTTAGTAAGTGCTCAATTTATTGATTACCATAGAGTAATCCTTAAAACATTGCCCTTTGGTTTTTAAAAATAAAAATGGCCTCTTCCTGTGTGAGAAATTTTTATTTAAAAATTTCATTTTATTAGTACTCTTTCATTGATATACCAACTGGCATAGCCAGGCAATCTGTTATATGGAACAATTCAAAATCAGAAGGGTTTTGCATGTTCTCTTCTTCCCCCAGCAGCACTAGAGAAATGAGACTTGTCTCTGTTGCCCGAACATTTTCTTTGCTCAGAAAGGGCTGCAGCTAATTGGTGAGGCAGGGAATATTTTCTATTTCAAAATGTAGTGTGTGCTCACTTTCACTTTTTCTATATTTTGGCATATCAGTGAGATTGGAAGTGAAGAGAAAGGAAATGCTTTGAATGTTTTTTCTTTTGTTTTTTTCTCAAATGTTAGTATTCCATTAGCCACCCTGCATGCCTGGGTGGCTATCACACCCTTAAAACCAACCAGCCAATCAATATTTAGTGAACACCAAATGTATACCCAATATATCACATATGCTGTTTCCTAATATCTTTTCAATTGACATCTCATACTTTCAATTCAACATGAAATAATTAAATTCTTACCATATGCAAAGCATGAGAAACAGCATGGAGTAGTGGATACAGGGCTGGCCTAAAAGTGGGCAAGATCAAGATTCAAGTCCTGCTGCTGACACATATTGGCAGTGTGACCTAGGCAAGTGTCCCTTAACCTTGGAGCTCTAGGCAACTTACTGAGACTAAAAGTTGCTGGAAAGATGTCCACCTGAATTGGTAGAGAGAGATTCCCTAGCCAGGAGCTCTTTATATTCATAAATTTGGATGTCTAGTCCCAATTGTTGTGTGAAAAGCACTGAGGATAGAATGATATAAACCAGAGTCTCTCTCCTCAAGGAACTTATATTCCAAATTACCTTCTAGCTATTTAGAGGTGAAGAGTGATAATATCCACTCTCTTCCTTCCTGCCAACTCAGCAGTGGTCAATATAATGTCTTCACCAGACCCTATGACTAGACTGAGAATCTAGGCTTTTCTTGCTAACAAGGGAGAACTAATTTGAATAAAAAGTGACCTGGCCCTATAAAGGGGGCTGCACTTACGGTGAAGCTCAGATTGGACCTAAGGTTGGAATGTAGAAGTAGGATTTTTTTTTTTATTCAGCTCTCAGGCGGAGCTGAGCAGCAAGCTATATAGAAAATATGAAATTATGTATAGAAAAGATGCAATTACACATGACACTAGCACAGTTCTGGGCACATAATATACACTTAATAAATGCTCACTGACTTGACTAACTAGGGAAGAGAGAGATCATCCTCTTGAAACTTTTGTTTTCACACTAAGTACCAGATCAGCCTTTATTTACTGGGTCATTAGCCATTCAAGCTGAAGACTTTATCATTACATAGTCACCTGTATTGCCTCAGTCATGATGGCCAGAAACTGGCTCCTCAAAATTCTAAATTCCTTTTGTTGGATTGATAGCTGCTAGGGAATACAATATTCCCTACCTTATGTGCTATATATGTGCTATATAGCCCTTCAGAAAGGGTAAATCATAACAATAATACCTAGCATGTATGTAGTGCTTTAAGATTTGCAAAGTGCTTTACAAATAATAGTTCATTTCATACTCACAATAATCCTGACAGGAAGGTGCTATTATTATTCTCACCTTACAGATGAAACTGAGGCATGTAAAAGTCAAATGACTTGTGCAGGGTCACATGGCTAGAAAGTGTCTTAGGCCTGATTTGAACTCAGATTTTCCTGCCTCCAAGTTAAATGCTCTAACTACCACACCACCAAACTTACTCAATCTACAGATGCTTGAAGGCCTGGGTTCTTATTGGCTAGTCTCATATTACAAACATATTTAGTTGCAGACTAGATATTCTGTTCCATTTCTATATTTCTATGTTTTTACATAGTAACTGATAGCTTCTGTAATTGCTGCTTTATTTTAAAATCTATTATTTCCCAACCTTCCTTCTTTTCCTCCTCATAGTTCCTCCTGAAATTCTTGTTTATTTATTTCTACATATATATTTTATCACTTTATCTAATTAACTCATGATTGACACTCCTGCTTATTCAGATTCAACAGAGGCATGATAGATTCTATTTAAACCCCTCATTTTACCTCTGTGTGAATCTTTATAATTTGAAGCTTGTTTCTTGTAAATGCCAAATATTTTTCTAGTTGAGTAATTTACTAGGGTTATTTTTATGCCTCCATATTCTTTTCACCATTCTAGTAATGTAATTTTACTTCTTATTAAATACATTGTTGTGTATATGGTCTGTACAAATATTTCTAAGTTGTTGAGCTTCATCACTATCTTATGTCAAGGATATATGACCTGTAGTCAGTTCTTCATTTCATCTTATGATTTATTTACTAATCATATTTCTTCTTTTGATTCTTTCAGTGCTTATTATGAATTTATTATTTTTAAAATATATTATTTTTTAAAAATAATATATTTAAAAAATAAAAAAATTTAAAATTTATTATTTTTTAAAAAATTTAAAAATGCTATTATTTCACTAAATATTTTCCCTGGGATTCTTATTTTTGGTTTAAACTTTATTAAAACACATTTTGTGTTGGTGCTCTTCTTTAGTTTGATCATTTTTGGATTCAATTATTACAATAAAAAATATTTTCTGATAATTGCTTATTTTGGTGTTATTGCTTTTGATGAGGCTGATGGGTCTTCCTTATGGCCTCTCATTCTACCGACTTCATGGAAATTCCTTTCTCTTTCTTCATGCATGCTTTTGACATGTAAACAATGGTAAGGATTTTGTATTTGAGTTAAAATAGTCAAGGAGAAATGGAATTTCCAATTGTATTTCCAGGAACTACACATACTTTGCATTAAGAAAGTATTAGGCTAAGGGTTTTCCTTTATTTCTGAAGAATACTGAACAGAAAGCTTGTCAGTAGTATTTGCAGCAATAGACTTACTTTTGAAGAACATTTCATAAAACAATAAGAGAGCATAAAACACTTGCTGGAGACAATTATATCAGCTCTGATGTGATGTCTAACCATGCACACAAAGAGTAAAATATGGACAGAAGAATCAGACATTTGGGGGACAGAGTAGAGTGTCAGGGAAGAAGGGTTTGAATATGATGTATATAATCACTTATGCTCTGAAGATAAATTGGATTAAAGCTATGTTCAAGAGAGGCAAGTTCTGAAGATCATGTAAGTGACCTGCCCTAAAACTGGAGGAGGAATTTGTTATGTTTGTGTAGAAATTATATCCATGTAGCTAGTAGACAGAACAATGTGGGTTCCATAAGATACTTGGATAAATCCATTATTTCTCTACATCATTCACATTGTATCATTTTATGAATACTCCTAATCCCATAAGGGTATGACAGAAGAGAGGGTCTGGGCAGCAACAGATTTATTTCTTTTTAAGCTAAAATTTCCCCATAGTAGTCAATGTACATTTTTGTTCCATGTGTTTGATATATAACCACCTGTTTTCAGAAAGAATTCTTTATATCTGATTTATTGTGTATTGCTAAAGATACTGTGTATCTATATTGTATAACTTGCTATAGATATACTACAGCCAAAATAAAAATATTCTGGAATATATAAGCTTAATTCTTTTGAGATTTGGGAAAATAATCTTGTTAATAGTTCTGGTAATGAGTTAGAGTGCCCTAGTAGAATAATAGCAGTCTGCTCATAGACCTTTTCTGAATACTAAGGTATAAAATCAAACACATGTATTACCTGTCAACAGAAAGGTGGACCTAACTGAACCACTAATCTCTTACTGTCATCTGGCAAGAACTGTTTTTTCAGGAAATTTATTTTTTATCTTAGAAAAAACAGAAAATTATTTGGTATGGGATAAATTTCTTTTTTCTTCCCTTTTATTTATACAAATTCTTTTCTTTGAACTTGTTTATTAAATGATTTATTTTGAACAACATTAAATGTCAATATAAGCAGTTAAACATATTACAAGTATTTACATTTAAATATGTGAAACTAAAAATAAATGCCATAATACATTTTCATTACTCCCGCCAAGTAGATTTATATATGCATTTGGTTGTTTATCCAATCATTCCCATTACTTTTTCTTTTATATGCTAATAATGTGGGTTTTTTTCCCATTTAGCTTTGTAGTATTTCATCAAGTGTTTGTATATTTCTTTCTATTCGATATGTTTGCTACCTATAATGGAATTATAGGTATGGAAGTATACATATACATACATATATGTATCTTATATAATGGAATCACACAAACACATATACATGTATAAATTAACACACACATACATACATACATACACACACATACATACATACATACATGTGTGTATGTGTGTGTACAATAACAATGACCTGAGTTTATTGAAGCATTTTGGTATTATTAAATATTCAAGTTACTTTCGGTTTTTAAAAATTGTTTCTTGATGTGTCATGGAGTCATTAGCTTCTATTTGCCCAATTCTAATTTTAATGTAATTATTTTCTTTAGTGAGTTTTTGTACCCTTTTTTCCTAATTGGCCAATTTTGGCCAATTCAGTTTTTTAAGGTACTTTTTTCTTTAAGTATTTTTTCTTTAGTATTTTTGTGCTTCTTTAACAAGCTATTAATTATTGTTTCATAATTTTCTTCCTTTGATTTCTTTACCCAATTTTTCCTGTAGCCTTCTCATTTGATTTTGAAACTCACTTTTTAGCTCTTTCAGGAATGCTTGTTGAACTTATGTCCAATTCACATTTGTCTTTGAGGCTTTGCTTGTAGCTGTTTTTGTTCATTGCTTTTTTTTTGAGTTTGTGTCTTGAGCTTCCTGCTCACCGTAGTAATTTTTTATGATCAGGTTCTTTGTAATTGTTGTTGTTTACTCATTTTCCCACCCTATTTCTTCATTTGGAACTTTTTGTTAATGTTGAACTCTGCTACTGATGCGATATGGGGAAGGGTTCTATCTTACACTGCTGTTTTCATAGCTAGTTCTGAAAATTTGGGATTTTTTGCTACTTTCCAGGTGATGTGATCTGAGGAAAGGTGTGGTCACTGCTCTCTTGATTTGCACTTTGGTCCTTACCTAGGAAGGGCCCCTGATCCTTTGAGATTGCAATTGATACTGCTCCTCAGGGCCCCTCCTCCCCTGGGACCAGAAATAATAGTTTCTCTAGGTCTCTCATCCCTTGGGGCTGGAAATGATACTACCTCTCAGGGCTCCCACTCCCTCTTGACCAAAAGTGTTCTTCTTTGGCTTTGAACAATGACCCAGAAGTAGGTATAGGCAATGTGCCAAAAGGCATCTGGTCCTGCATCCAATGGTAGAAGAGGGGTAGCTTGTGATCTTGTTCTGATCAGTCACCAGGTCCCCTTATTGTCTCTGTCCAAAGCTGCTATTGCTTCTGTCACCACCACCTACTTGTACCACTAATGTTTCATCCACCCCCATATCACAGATATCTCTTTCTAACCTTCCAAGTCATCTTGGGCTGGAAAAAAAGTCTCAATCTGATCTTTTATTGTCTCTGACACTCCAGGATTCAATTTGAGATGTTATTTTGAAGTTGCTTGGAGGGAAATGTTGGGAGAGCTTGGATAAAGGCTTCTTTTCTCTTCCATCTTGGCTATGCCCCTTGAAATAATTCTTTCAAGTGTTTTTTTTTTTGGGGGGGTGTTTGGCTTGGTTTTGAGGATTTTTGCAATTTTAAATATATTGATATAAACATTTGATCAGACAGTTTTTCTTTTTCTTTTTGATATCACTCTATAAGGTATATTTCCATAAATGATTTTGTTTTGTCAAAAAGTTTGCTTATTTTCATAACTTTCACTGAGATTTCTGTTTCTAAAAGTGTCATTACATTTTTGGTAGGTAGGTATGCCTCTTTCTTTAGAAAATCACAGCATAAGTTTTCGTGGGTTTTGATTACTGCTTTTGACAATTTGATGGTTATGAAGTAATATCCCAAAGATGTTTTCATTTGCATCATTTTGACTACTAGTGTGATTGAATATTTTTAAATGTTAAGTTCTCCTTTTGAAGATTGTTTATTCATATTCTTTGACTATGCATTGTGGACTGTGGGTTACATTTGTAACTTTTTTAATGGTTATTTTAATGGCATATTTATCTGTCATCTTTACCAAAAACATTTTCATGATTTGTTTTTATTTTCCCTTTGACTATAATTTTGATGTACAGAAATAATGTATTTTGACATTTTTTCTTGTCCCTAATAATTCATTCTATTTAACTCAAAATAATCATCTCCCATCCACAATTAAAAATATATTATTCCATACCTCTTTCATTTTAGTTTTAAAATTAATTTTTGTGTTTTATGAATTTTAACTGCATTTCACTGGGGCATATGGTGAGAGAAATGGGTATACATTTACCCAAATATTTTTATTAAGTAATAAATACTTTCCCCAATTTTTATTTATTTAGGTTAATCAAACATTAATCATCTATTAAATAGATACAGCTATAACTATAGATATTGAGTTTGGTATTTACTGTTTTTATTCCATTTGTTTGTCCTGATTTGACCTGTAACAGATGTTAGTGATAAGCACTTTGTAATATGCTTTAAAGTCTGGTAATACAAAAATACTTTCAGTTTTTATCTCTCTCTCTCTCTCTCTCTCTCTCTCTCTCTCTCTCTCTCTCTCTCTCTTTGTGTGTGTGTGTGTGTGTGTGTGTGTGTGTGTGTGTGTGTGTGTGTGTTCCTTGAATGTCATTGCATTATGGACAGTACTGAACAGAAAGTCAGGAAGAATTGGATTTAAATCCTGCCTCTGTATGGATTAACTGTACTCAGGGTTCAAAGATCACTTGCATAAAATTCTCCCCATTAGTGGAGATTAATGACTCACAGCTCCTTAGCTAGAAGAGATAGGATTGGTATGGGCTTGGTAAAAGAGAAAGCCTTCTCTCACACAAAGTGAAATATCCTCTAAGATGTGTAGTAAATTGAATGTATGGATGTGATTTTAACTACCAATTTTTCTAGTTGGCTTCTTCCTCAAGTCTTTCTATCCCTTCAGGGACCTTCTAGGATCATCTTAGCTTTCATAATTAAATGCTACCAAAAAGTGAAGTCCTTAAAAAGTGTAGTGGTTCTTGTCATTGACCACACCAGATACCTACAAATGAGTTCCTGATCCACTGTTTACACCAACTTAAAGCTACACTGTGTGTGAAAAAGGCCCTAATTTTCATTTGTAGATGAAATTCAGATTATGATTATTAAGAAAACTGATTGTGTTTGAGTTAAAAAATATATTCATAAAGCAGAACATCAGGGTTTTTGTAAGCTTTCAGGATTCAGAATAGGTTGTAATATGTATATGAGTAATCTGAGATCCCTTTACTTCCCATTTCTAATACAATCATTTGCAGCGAACCATCATATGTGTCCCTAAAAGTGGTTATTGAAAAACTATATTAAAGAGTAGCTATCTCACTGTGACCCACAAGTATATATTATACAAGGGGGAAGAAAAAACTCAGTCCAGTGTATGGGTAACCTTTTTTTTTTTTAAGGCAATTGGTTAAGTGACTTACCCAGGGTCACACAGCTAGTAAGTGTCAAGTGTTTGGTCTGAGGCTGGATTTGAACCCAGTCCTCCTCACTTCAGGGCTGGTGCTCTATCTGGGTAACCTTTTGTAGACACATATTATTGTGGTTCTTCCCTCCTGCCACCCCAATAGAAGGTTTAATCTGAAAGTTCTCATAATAGAAAGTTTTGAGGGAAAGTAAAGGGCAATAATGGTCATGGGAGTGGTATTAATACCATATTTGTCCACTGAGGAAGAGGGTAATATGAGAGAAAAGAAAAAGAAAAGTGGTTCTTATGTCTCAGTGACATCAACAGGAAGCTTGAATGCAGTATCTAGCATGAAACAATTATTTGCGTATGTAGTAAAATTGCATTATCTTTAGTATTTAGGATAATGAGGAATCTCGTTAATTGGAAGACCACAAGAAAAAAATAACCATTAGTGCTTTGATAGTTAAAAATTTATATAGGGGGGAAGCTAGGTGGCAGGGTAGATAGAGCTCCAGCCTTGGAATAAGGAGGACCCGAGTTCAAATCCAGACTCAGACACTTGAAACTTACTGTGTGATCCTGGGCAAGTCACTTAACCCAGATTGCCTCACCAAAAAAGCAAAAAAAAAAAAAGTTATATAGAATCTTAATCAATAAAGTTTCCAAGGGGAAGAGCACGCAAAGAAAATCTATGCAAATAATAGCATAGTTATCAGCAGGGAAAATTATTCTCAAAATTTCCCAATAGCTTAGTCACCAGTTGAAACAATGAAGAATATGTTGTCCATACACAGAAATACCAGGAAATTGTGCTGTGGGGCAATGGGAAAGAAAAGCTTCCTCATTCTGGGGGAGGGAATAACTGTTAAAAAAAAATACTTAAGTGGCTGAGTTTACTCAGCAGTTAAAGTGCAGTTAAGAATTAAACTTGTCAGTTTTAACATGACATTGGTGTTGCATCTGAAATAAATTTGAGTGATGTTTTGTTCCGTTAAAAAAAAAAGAAAAGAAAAAAATCTGAACATGCCTGTCTTTTCTCAAAACTGGAAGCCAGAAGAAGGATGTCTTATCTCCCAACCTTTCTACAACTCCACCCCTTGCACAGACTCAGAGTACCAGAAAACTGATGAATACTTATCACTTAGAATTTTATTTAAATGGGACAGTTTTTGTTGTCTTTGTTGCTATTGTTGTTGTCTTTTCAGTTGTTTCTGTTGTGTCTGACCCTTCATCATCTCGTTTGAGGTTATCTTGTCAAAGATACTGGAGTGATTTGCCATTTTTTCTCCTGCTCATTTGATAGGTGAGGAACTAAAGTAAACAGGGTTAAGTAACTTGCTCAGGGTCACATAGCCAGTAAGTGTCTGAGGCCAGATGTGAGCTCAGGAAGATGAGTCTTCCTGACTCCAGGCCCAGGATTCTATCCACTGGGCCACCTAGCTGCCCCAGGAGGAACAGTTTCCTGATTAATTATTCACTAATTCATTCATATTTCTATTTTTACAGTGTTTTAAAGTAATAAATGAATGTTGTGTTTTAGCAAAGGCTTTTTCTGTATGTATTGGTAAAATCATGATTGTTAAAAAAGATTTTTTGTGCTTATATATTGTATAATTAAGTTTTCTGATGTTGAACTAATCTTATATATACAACGTAAAGTCTATTTATTTTTGAATATCTTTTAAACGTATTGTTTATTGGGCAACTAGGTGGTACAGTGGATAGAGCACTGGGCTTGGAAATCAGGACAACTCATTTTCATGAGTTCAAATCTGGCCTTAGACACTCTGGGCAAGCCACTTAACCCTGTTTGCCTCAGTTCCTCATGCATAAAATGAGCTAGAGAAGGAAATGGCAAACTGCTCCAGTATCCTTGCCAAGAAAACCTTAAATGGGTTCATGAAGAATCAGACGTGACAGAAATGACTAAACAACAATTGTTACCCAGTATTTTATTTGTATTGTTTTGGAAAATTGATAATCTTTTCCTTTTTTAGCATTGGGTTTATCAGATTTTAAAAATCCCTGTTTGTCTAAAATAAGATATTGGGTAGTATTCCTTCCTTTGCTGCATTATTGAACATCGAGCTATATAGGAGTATTTGCTCTTGAAAAATTTTCAGAAATTCACTTGTGAATCAATCTGGGCCAGAATTCTTGTTGTTGTTGACCAATTCTTTGATGATGTCTTATTTCTTCCTGTGAGAGTGGCCCATTTAAACGACTAATTTTCCATTGTATAATTTTTTGGAATGTATTTTTATAGATAATATTAATTTCCTTTAAGTTACCCTATGCTTTACACTACAGTTGTGTGTAATATCCTCCAAGTTAAAAGAAATTGCTGATTGTGATTTCTTTTTTTTTTGTAATTTCGCTCATTTGTATTGTTTCTTTTAAATCCTAATATTTTGTGAATTTAATTTGTGTTTTCAAAGAGATAAACTCTAGGTCCTATTGATTCAATTGTCTTTTCTTCTTTTTATTTCTATTACTACATTTTTTTCTGTCTTTTTTACTTTCATTTGGACTATCACTTTCTTACTTTTCTATTACCTGTAGGATTAAGTTTAATTTAATTATTTTCTTCTTTTATCACTTATTACAGAGAGCATTTGGTGATATATGTCTGTTCATATATATATATATATATATATATATATATATATATGAATACATTTATATGAATATGTTTATGTATGTGTATATATACATATGTATGTATGTATGTATATATTTGCCTCAGAGTTGCACTGGATACATCTCACATTTTGACATATGACATCATTTGTATTTCCTTTTAAATATTATAATAATGTTGTTTTGATTTCTCCTTTAGCCCAATCATTGATAAATAAATTGGTTTTCTGTTTGCTTTTGGCTTTACAACTTTTTCTTACATTTAAAAAAATTCTATTTGTCATATTGTAATCTGAAGATATATTGTGTTGAATTTCTGGTTTTTTAAATAAATAAGGTTTAGATAAAATTTCTCTATTATCTAATATAGTATCAATTTTTTGAGTTTTGAATGTATCATTTCAAGGAATATATATTCCTCACTTCTATTAATTATCTATATTTATTGATTTCAAATTACTAAATCAGAGGCTTAGGACTTTGAAGTGATAACCCCTATTAAATTTTTTGTCAGTTTCTGCTTGCTTCACCTTTTAAAAAATATTTTATTAATATGTTTTGCTTTCTTTATCACCTAGATTTTCCCCTATATTCTTGCATTTTTTCTTTCCCTCCCCAGGGAGCCATACTTTATAACAAAGAATTTTTAAATAAAAAGAAAAAAAAGGAGGAAGAGATTTTTAAAAACAAATTTATATATGGACATATATATATATATATATGTGTATATATATATATATACACATATACATAAATATATATATATATGTGTGTTTATGATGTTATGAGCAATGTTCCATATCTTTGGGCCACTCAGCTCTGCAAAGGATAGAGGGAAATGTCTTCTCTTATCTCTTCTTTGGGGCTAAGATTGATCTTTATAACTTCCCAACATTCATTTTTTATTATTTTGTGGTTTTTCTTTCTATTTACATTGTTGTAGCCATTGGGTATGTTGTTGTCTTGTCTCTTCTTACTGATCTTTGCATCAATTCATGTAAATCATTCCAGGCATTTCTCTACTAATCAGGTTTTTAATTTCTCACAGCACAGTAATATTCCATTAAATTAATGTACCAAAATTTCTGACAGGTTGATGGGCACTTAATTTGTTTTTAGATCTTTGCTACCACAAAAAGTCCTGTTATATGTATTTTGATGTACATGGGGATTTTTCTGTCAGTGGCTTCTTCTAAATATAAGCCTAGTAATGGAACCTGTGAGTCAAATGGCATAGATATTTTAGTCATTTTATTTGCACAATTCTAAATTACTTTCCAAAATGGTTGTGTTTCACTGATGATGCACTAGTTTGCCTTTCTTCTAACAACACTTCCAACATTGACTATTCTCATCTATTGTCATCTTTGCCAATTTTGCTGAGTGTGAGATGAACCCTAAAGTTTATTTAGATTTACATATTTTTTATTATTAGTGAAGTACAGCATTATCTCATATGGTTTTTGATAGTTTGGAACTCTGCTTTTGATAATTGTTCATGTTTTTTAATCACCTACCTATTTGGGATGGCTTTTAGTTCTATATATTTGTCTTAGTCATATATATATATATATATAATATATGTATATATTATATATATATATATACAGACACACACACACATATACAGACACACACACACACACACGCATGCACACACACACACATATATATATAATAGATACCAAACCCCTATCAGAGAAATTTGATACAAAGTTTTCATTTTTCCCCTCCAATTGTCTACATCTCTTCTGATTCAAAATGTGTTAATTTTGTTTGCACAAAACCATTTTAGTTTCATGAAATAAAACATTTCATTTTTGTAATTTTTCTTTCTCTTATTTGGTTAAAAATTCATATTCCATCCACAGCAATGAAAAAATAAATTATGTGATTCTCTTCTAATGTTTATGCTCTCCTCTTTAGTATTCTTTCTCCATTATGAATTAATTATGAAATATGGCATAAGATGTTGATCTAAGAGCAATTTCTACCAGGCTGACTTAAATAGTTTTCCCAGCAATTCCCATAGGACATTTTATTCTTGGGAAGTTTTTTCAATTTGTCAATCACTTGGTGATTGAGTTCCATTATTTTTTATTCTTCCTTGTTTAATTTGTTCCATTGGTCAACATTTCTATTTTTCAAGGTGAATAAAATAGTTTTGATGCCTGCTGCTTTATAATGTATTTTGAAATCTGGAAATGCTATTATCTCTTAATTCTAACCTTTTTTTTCTATTATTTTCATTGATATTCTAAATCTATTGTTCTTCTAAATAAATTTTAGTATTAAATTTTGCAATGTACTCATCCAGTTGTTTAATTAGTATGGAATTAAATACATAAATTGACTGTGGAAGTGTTGTCATAGAGAGCTACTCAATGTGCTGGAGGTTTTCCTATAGGATATCATATGGATTCCTCTGGTCCACATGGGAGGTTCATCAGTTATTTTTCACTCTTGCTACATGGTTAGTCCATCTTTTTTTTCCAGTCACACATTTATTTGATGACATTCTTTATTACTCTTTTCCTGTATAGTTCTTTATTTGTAGTGTGTTTTCTCCTGCTCTATCTCACCACGTGTCTCTGCCTTTTGGAGGACCTATAGCTTTAATTTATTGGAAAATGCTATTCAAGACTTGTAGCTACATAGCACCACCAAAAGAACATTGGTGTTAAAAAAAATAGGACTTCATTTCTTGGAGAAACTTGGGGTCATTAAAAGAAACATGTGATTTCCCGTACACAATTCTGCTTACTCTCTCATTTTTGTTTAACCCTCAACACAAATTATTGTCCCTCTATAGTTTCTTTCCAAGATGTATGGACTGGGCCACCACTAAGGATCATTAATCAAAATGTATGTCATAGTTCAGTCAACAGTCATTATTCATCAACTTTTTTTTTTTTAATGTGTGATTAGTTTGGCTAAACTCATTTAGGAGGCTCTGCAAAGTTTCAGGGCTTAATTCAATTAGGCCAATAAAATCTGAAATCAGAAACATCTGGGGGATCTCATGAGTTATAAAAGAACATTTTTCTTTCAGGGATTTGGGCTGGATATCTTCTATAAGTATATAGGTTAGCGCTGTATGTCTCCAGTTATAGAGGTTCTATTATGTCTTTTTAAATCTTGCTTTGTTTATATCACAGACACTTTACAATAACTCCACCCATGGTAAAATTATTCCTTGTTAAAAAAAAGCAGTATAGTTATGCCAAATAAACCAATACATTGACCATATTTGACATGCTATAATTTCAATATCAGTACTCTGGAGACAAGATTGATCTTTGCAGTAATCTGAACTTTAATCCATTTTAGTTTTATTTTCCCTACATCATAGTAGTCATTGTATCTATCTCTTCATTTTTCTTACTTTGATGTCTATCATTTCATGAAAGTTTTCCTATGTGATGTTTAAACAGGTTCCAGAGACATAATTTCTGGGTAATTTAATCATTTTATTAATAAAACCAGTAGGTTATTAATAAAAGGTTGGTCATTTGGCCATCTCTCTGAGACCAAAAACAATATAGCAGTGGGCTCACAGTTCATATACCTTTTCAATAGGCGCTGATGTCATCCCATCATTGTGTCACCTTTGGACAAAGAAAATATTTCTATACCAGACCATTCCCAGCTATACCCAACCTCCCTCAGTGTAAGAGAACACTCCCAACCTTGAGCTAACTAGACAAAAGGATCTATCTCCACCCAAGCTTAAGTAGAATACAATGGGGTTCTCCACCTTAGATTACATTCCTTGCAAGGTTGGGTAGTGTCTGAGCAAGATCAAGGAGAGTCAATGAAATCTTATTATCAGTAATGTCCTTCAGATTGAACTTTTTAAAATGAGGAATTTAGAAAAAGTGGAGACCTCTGAATCTCCCCCAAGATACTGGTTATTAATAACCATTTCTGTCACCTAAGCTTCACTGAATTCATTATATAGCCATATATCACTCCATAACATGACAACATACATTATTGGTTTATGTCATCATAATTCATTGATTATTATTATTGTTATTAAATGTAACATATTAAATTATGCTTATATGCCATTATTCTTTCAAATATTCCCAAGTTTTTGGGCATATAACTTTCTTTTCTTTTGTTGCACAAAAAATACTGTTGTGAATATTATATACATATATACACATATGTACATATACATACATATGTGTGTATGTGTGTGTGTGTGTTTGCATGTGTGTATATGGCTATCCTCTTTGTCTTTGACCTTATTATCGTGGGTGTATAGATGTGTGTACAAATGTGTTTATGTATATATGTAAGTATGTATCTACACACACATATATAGACACATTATATAATGTATATTTACACATATTTTATGCAATGTGTGTTTATATACATATTATACATATATGTAAAACACTTTAATAGCATAGTTTGTAACTATTTCCTAGAATGCAAGAATTAATTTATAGCTCCATCAATAGTGCCTTTGTGTGTCTATTTTCCCATATTCCTTCAAACACTGAATGTTTTTCTCCTTTTAACATCTTTGCCAATGTAATAGGTGTGAGGTAAAACCTCAAATACTTTCACTTCACATTTATTTTATTGTAAATCATTTGGATAATTTTTCTTATGATTTATATTTCATATTTCTTTTGAAAACTGTTCATATCCTTTCACGGCTCTCTATTGGTAAATAGCTCTAGTTTTTATATTTTTGTGTAAATTCCTCACACATAATAGACATCAAGACTTTATCAGGGATATTTAATGTGAAGATTCTTCCCCATCCCAGTCACACAATTTCTTTTTTCTAGTTAAACACTGATTTTGTGCAAAATCTTTAAAAAATATATGTAATGAAACTTTCATATTTTGTGCTCTTCTCTATCAATTATTTTGTTATGAATTTTCCCATACTACAGATACAAAAGCTACCTCCTTTCTTTTTCAAAAGTCATGACCTATTACATGTAAGTCAAGTAACCATTTGGAGCTACTGTGCTATATGAGGAAGATCCTGATAGAAGTCCAATTTCTGTCAAACTGTTCTCTAGTTTTCCCTGCAGTTCATTTCATTAAACACAAGAATACAGTGTTTGCTTCTTGGGTTTTCTTTTCTACTCTATTCCACTGACCTACTTTCCTATTTTTTAGCCAGTAAAAATAATGTACTGATTAGGGTAATAGATTAGGGATACCATGACAAATTGAGTTTCCTCTCACCCCCAGACAACTTGATTAAAATGTAGAATCAATGAATACAGATAAAAAACTAAGGGGGACATAATAAATTCAATGAAATGGTTTGTCTTTTCCAGATTTAGATGCACTTTATAAGTAGTGGGACACCTGAGTGGCTCAAATAAAATCTTGTCCTATCCACCTTCACAAAGTCTCTCTTTTACGTTCCCTTCTTTTTACTCACACAGAACCACCCTCATTCATGACCTTATCACCTTTCACATCAGTTATTATAATGGCAGCAATGTGGCACAGTGTATAATGTGCTGGGCCTTAAATGAGGAAGACGATTTCAAATCTGCTCTCAGACACACAATAACTTTGTGATTCTGAGCAAGCCATGTAATCTCTGTTTGCCTCAGTTTCCTCAACTATAAAATGAAGATAATAATAGTACCTACCTCACAGGAGTATTGTAAGAATCAAGTGAGATGATATTGTATAGTGCTTAGCCTGGCACAAAATAGATGCTGTATGAATACTTATCCCCTTCTACTTCCCTAATGGCCTCCTCTGTGGTTCCCCTATCTTAAGTCTTTCCTCTCTCTCTCTAACCCATCTTCCGCATAACAGCCAATATAATTTTCCTAAAAAACAAGTCTGACTACATCATTCTCTAAATGAACCCAAATATTTCTTTATTGCATATAAACTTCTGTTCGGTAGTTAGAGCTCTTCACAACCCAGCCTTTCCAGTCTTCTCACACATTACTCATTCCATGTTCTCTCTTGTCCTGCCTTAGTGTCCTATTTATTGTTCTTCACTCATGACCTTCCATCTCCCATCTCCATTCTTTTGCAAGTCTATAATGCTCTTTTACCACATCTATAGCTTCCAGAAACCCCATTTCCTTCAAGATTCAGCTCAGATACCAACTACTAGAGGATGTCTTTCCTAATCCCCACCTGTAGCCAGACGCTGAGATCCAAAAGGAAGGAAAAGAATAAAGAGGCACATGAAAGGAAAGGCCAACTTTGTGTCCTTATGACTTAGCATGGAATGGGCAAAGAGTAATGTCATTTATGTCAAGGAGTTGTCATTTATGTCGAGTTGACATTTTTGATTATTGATGTCTACCTTTAGTAAACTAATTAAAATAAGAGCATGCATATGCTTAGGGGCTCTAATATCTAGTATAATGCCTTATAAAGTAAGTAGGTCCATACAGAAAGCCCAGAACTAACATATTTACTATTCTTCCCAGCATATGAGTAGCAAGTAGTGCCAGAGGTCCAAAGGACAAGACTCAGTCACTCTCAGGCCTTTACTCTTGTCCCAGGGGTTCACCAACTGATACCTCTCAGGTGGAGCACAGCCTATGGGCATATATAGGTCTCTGTCTTGTAGTGACCCACCCAGCCAAGATGGCTTCCATATTTTACTCTCTGCAGTAAATAAAATTGCAATCTCTGGAATCCTTATTGTCCTGCTGCTACAAATAAAATAAAACTGTTTGTTATATTACATTTTGTAGAAGTAGATCACTCCAGAATAAGCAGGGTATTTGATCATAATATTGACAATTGGCTTTGACTATACATCACAGCCTGTAAAACATTTATACTGGAATTCTTTCTTGAATAGTGGTGGAAAGCTATAGAGATGCAGAGGATGAAAGCAATGTGACATGAGGTCACCATAAAGGAAATAAGCAGGAATATTGAGGAATCAAAGACAAACACTTTATTTTAACTATATTTCTTTATTTGCATGTTATATATTATTTAAAATATAACATTTCCATGTTATATATTATTTAAAATTTAAATTTTCACCCCCAACTTCAAGAAAATTAAAAACTGAAAAGGAATACCTTAACAAGTGATTGTTAATAAAATTCTTAAGACTAAGCAATTATTTGAAACCTAGAGGGAAATATTGTAGAAGAAATGGTAGAATGTCAAGAAAAAAAAGTGAATGTTTTAAATGAAACAAAGTGCCTTTAATTTTTTAGCTTATTCTGTGCTTTTGGTAACCAAGCAAAATGGGTAGGTGACAACTCCTTAATTGTAAAAAAATGTAAAGGACCATTTTGTACAGAAACTGAAGATGATAGTATCCCATTGTCCATTGCATTAGTGTTAGTGATCATCACCTCATAGTAAAATTATTCTTAGTACCTGAATTTTAGGTTTCTAAATGAGTTCTATACCTTCCTTTTAGAAAGAAAGTAAAGGATGAAAGGGAGAGAGGGAAGAAAAGAAGGAAGAAAGGAAGGAAGGAAGGAAGGAAGGAAGGAAGGAAGGAAGGAAGGAAGGAAGGAAGGAAGGAAGGAAGAAGAAGGAAGGAAGGAAGGAAGAAGGAAGGAAGGAAGGGTTAAAGAGCTCCAAATAACACTTCTTAGCTGTGATGATTCAAGGGTTTAATTTCATTTTTCCTTAAAAGTTTGAAAGCCAAATTAATTTTTCATTTTGTACCATGAATCAAGTTTCTCAAGTAGAGATGAACTATTTTTTTTTCCTGTGAAGACCCACTGACCCATAGAGTGAGTCAGTTGAGAAAAGATCACAGAGCAAGGGAGTTCAGTCTTATACTGGCCACTGATTCTATGAGTTTCCTCATCTCTAAAATGAGGAAGTTGGACTAGACGACCTGCATGGTCATTTCAAGTCTGAAATTGTATGATTGGTGAAAACATACACACACAGACACACACACACACACACACACACACACACACACGTACTCACACACACTCAGAGCCAGATACAAGTATTTTTTTTTCCTTTTTCTTTTCAAGAGAGAACTACATGGTATTTGATTCATTTGGTTTCTAAATTAAAAATAGGGAACATAGAATTTTGGGGAATAAAAGTATCAGAAACAATATTTATATCTTATAGGAAGAGCATACAAGAAAATAAACAGGCAAAAAAATCTGCAGACAACAATAGTGAAAGCTTTAATGAATTAATGGATTTTATCATAGCTCTTCATCCATGCTTATCAAACTTTTGATTTTTTTTTCTCCTAAATAAAATAGGCATGAGAGTCCACAGGGGAAGTTTACCATAGGATGCTTCAATGCTGCCAAAACAATATCACCTCACTGGGCATTTGTTGAAGGCTTGAGGAAATGGAGCAATGGGTCTGTCCACATCTGCTGTAAAAAAATGTTCCTTTATATCTGCTGCAAAGTTAGTGGCTTACGTTAGTAGGCTCTTGGTGTATTATGTAGCATATGAAAAACATTTAATAATTAATGCATTCAATAATTTATGAAGCAATAGACCAAATCTTTGCCAGGGAACTGCTTAATTTCCCACAGCTCAAGTTTTTGAGAATGATTTCTTCTAGTAAAAATAAAACTACACTATATCAAAATAAACATGTGGAACCCATCATTTATAAGCATTTTCAATCTAATTAGGGGCCACTTATGCTAGGAGATTTTCCTCTATATCACAATTTCATAGCCAGGCCAGTACAGATGTGCTCCAAACTTGCATTTTTGTTGTCTACTGTATATGACATGGAGACAAGTACATCTTCCACCTATCACAAAAACTCCAAATTCATTGAGCAGATGGGCAGTAAGTGGCACTTCTATTGGCACCTTCCAAGATGGAGACCAGTGAACTCTGAAGTGAAAGTTTTTAACAAAAGTTGTGATGTATAAGCCCCAGAATCCCCAGAATCATTATGTTTAAATTTTAAATTACAGTCTCTTTAAATATTAAAGAGAGGAAAAATTTGATATCTTTTACCAATGGAATTTGCTGCAAAAAAGAAAAGAGAATGGGAAGCACAGAATGTGTAAAAATCCTTTATTAAGTGAATATTGATTTAAAAAACCCAAATATTGATTAAATGTGGAATATGCCCATCCTCCACTTATCCAGATACTTGTTATATATTAAAAAAAAAATTGCATGGCCAGACCTTCATATGAAATAGTTGGAAAAACACATCATGAATATAATCATTTTTGCTATTGTAAGTCATAATCATGAGGACTGCCACACAATTTAGCCATAAATATCAATATTTCTTTACTCAAGATAGTTAAAATAAGCCAATACACAATTCTGTATTCTTTCTCACTTCAAAAATTAATTTTATAAATTCTTTCAACTATACATGCTTAACATTTAGCAGTACCATTAGTATAATCATTTGTTATTTTAACTGAGTTTAAAACTAGTTTTTTTTTCTTTTATCATTTAGGGTATTTTGAAGAGCCAGGTATATATATGTATGTATGTATGTATGTATATATATATTTTATATATTATATATATATATATATATATATATACACACACACACACACACAATATATATATATATATATATATATATGGTAGGGGAGGGTGGATGAGTATTATAAATTTTTGTGAAAACTAATAGACATTTTAGGGCTTACCTGACTATCCAGTATCCAGCCTTTGGATAATTTTCTTCTCCATTAGACAGAAACGTTGAATAGAACTGAATAGAAATATTGAATACATAAACTTTTGAGAATTTTCTAGAGTATTTAGATAGGATAATTAATAAGTTTCTAAGGAGAGGAATGCTTAATCACTTCCCACTCTACGTTGATGTAATTATAGAAACAAATTAACTGTAAAATCTGTCCACTTGATCATCCCTTTAAAACTATGAATATATTCCTTGGTTGAATTGGAAGGGGCAATGTCATCAGCTAAGAAATACCTGATAGCTCCTTCAAAGACTGAGTTTGCTAGCTCTACAGTCAGCCCAAGCTGGTGCAGTTTTGTAGAATATGACCCTTATCCCTATATGAGAGGACAGTGGGGAGGGGTTCTTTTTATTATTATCCTTTTATGTTTGTTCTGTGACATTTGATTTCAGTTAAAAGGGTGCACTTGAGGACCCAGAGGGCCACATATGGCCTTGAGGCCACAGGTTCCCCATCTCTGATAAATTTTCACTTCTTTCCCTCTGACCTCCAGCCATACCACTTTGAACTTGGAAAATCCTGGAAGAGAATCATTAAATATTTGGTTGTCAAACATCTAGAAGGAGAATCTTTGATTACAAAAAGCTGGTACGGCTTTCTTCAAAATCAGGTACAGTGAGAGTAGCCTTATTTCCTTTTTTTATGAGAAAAAATTTTAATTAATATTTAGTTTTGAACATTCACTTCTATTTTTATTGTATTTTTTATTTTTTTTAGGCAATTGGGGTTAAGTGACTTGCCCAGGGCCACACAGCTAGAAAATGTCAAGTGTTTGGTCTGAGGCCAGATTTGAACTCTTGTCCTAACTTCAGGGGCGGCACTCTATTCACTGTGCCACCTAGCTGCCCCATTGAATATTCACTTCTGCAAGATTTTGAATTCCAAATTTTCTCCCCATCTCTCCCCTCCCTTCACCTCAAGACAGCATGCATTCTGAATACCCCTTCCCCCAATATGCCTTCCCTTCTATCATCCTCCCCTTCTCTTATCCCATTGCCCTTCTATTTTTCCTGTAGGGCAGTACAGATTTCTATACCCCAATGCTTATATATCTTATTTCCCAGTTGCATGTAAAAACAATTTTTAACGTTCATTTTTAAAATTTTGAGTCCTAAATTGTCTCCCTTCCTCCCTCCCCACACATCTTCATTGAGAAGGCAAGCAATTTGACTAAGTTATACATGTGTAGTCATGCAAAACACTTCCATAATAGTCATGTTGTGAAAGACTAACTATATTTCTCTCCATCCTATTCTGTCCCTCTTTTATTCTATTCTCTCCTTTGATTCTGTCCCTTCTCAAAAGTGTTTGCTTCTGATTACCCTCTCTATAAGCCCTCCCTTCTATCATTCCCCCCCAACATCCCTGCTGCCCCCTATTTTCCTGTAGGGTTAGATAGATTTCCATACCAAATTGAGTATGTATGTTATTCCTTCTTTAAGCCAAATCTGATGAGAATAAGATTCACTCATTCCCTAACACTGCCCTCCTTTTTCCCTCCACTGTAAAAACTTTTTCTTGCCTCTTTTGTGTGAGATATTTTACCCCATTCTACTTCTCCCTTTGTTCTTCTCCAGTAAAATCCTCTCTCATCCCTGAATTTCATTTTTTAGATATCATCCCTTCATATTCAATTCACCCTGTGCCCTCTGTCTATATCTATCTATCTATCTATCTATCTATCTATCTATCTATCTATATTCCCTCCAACTACCCTAATACTGAGAAAGGTCTCATGAGTTACAAATATCATCTTCCCATGTAGGAATGTAAACAGTTTAAACTTATTAAATTCCTTATAATTTCTCTTTCCTGTTTACCTTTTCATGCTTCTCTTGAGTTTTCTATTCAGCTCTGGTCTTTTCATCAAGAATATTTGAAAGTCTTCTATTTCATTGAATATCCATTTTTCCCCCTGAAGGATTATACTCAGTTTTGCTGGGTAGTTGATTCTTGGTTTTAATCCTATCTCCTTTGACCTCCAGAACATCATATTCCAAGCCCTCTGATCCCTTAATGTAGAAGCTGCTAAATCTTGTGTTATCCTGATTGTGTTTGAATTGTTTCTTTCTGGCTGCTTGAAATATTTTCTCCTTGATGTGAGAACTCTGGAATTTGGCTATAATATTCCTAGTTTTCCTTTGGGGACCTCTTTCAGGAGTTATTTGGTGGATTCTTTCAATTTCTATTTTACCCTCTGGTTCTAGAATATCAGGGCAGTTTTCCTTGATAGTTTCTTGAAAGATGATGTGTAGGCTCTTTTTTTATCATGGCTTTCAGGTAGTCCAATAACTATTAAATTATCTCTCCTGGATCTGTTTTCCAGGTCAGCTGTTTTTCCAATGAGATATTTCACATTGTCACCTATTTTTTCCTTCTTTTGATTTTATTTCATTGTTTTTTGATTTCTCATAGAGTCATTAGCTTCCATTTGCTCCATTCTAATTTTTAAGGAATTATTTTCTTCAGTGAGCTTTTGGACCTCCTTTTCCATTTGGCCAATTCTGCTTTTGAAGGAATTCTTCTCATTGGCTTTTTGGAACTCTTTTGACATTTGCGTTAGTCTATTTTTTTAAGGTGCTATTTTCTTCAGTGTTTTTTTTGGGGGGGTCTCCTTTAGCAAACTGTTGACTTGTTTTTCATGGTTTTCTTGCATTGCTCTCATTTCTCTTCCTAATTTTCCCTCTACTTATTTTACTTATTTTTAAAAATCCTTTTGGAGCTCTTCCATGGCCTGAGA